>NW_016107358.1:2320222-2399310 GCF_001604975.1 Cebus imitator | reverse complement strand
AGAACTTCTAGTACTATATTGAATAGGAGTGGTGAGAGAGGGCATCCTTGTCTAGTGCCACATTTCAAGGGGAATGCTTCCAGTTTTTGCCCATTCAGTATGATATTGGCTGTTGGTTTGTCGTAAATAGCTTTTATTATTTTGAGATACGTTCCGTCAATACCTAGCTTATTAATTTTTATTTATAATTGATACAATGTGCATATTAATGGAGTATAGTGTCATGTTTCAGTACATGTATATATTGTATAATGATCAAATCAAGATAGTTACCATATTAATCACTTTTAACATTTATCTTTTCTTTGTGGTGACAGCGAGAACACCAGAACTTATTCCTCCAATCTAACTATAATTTTGACCAATCTCTTCCTATCCCTTCCTCCGTCTTATCTTCCCCAGCCTTTGGTAATAAATACTCTTCTCTCTAATTCTATGAGATCAACTTTTTAAAATTCCATATATGAGTGAGATTCTGTGGTGTTTGTTTTTCTGTGCCTGGCTTATGTCACTTAATGTGATATCCTCCAGGTTCATCCATGTTGCTCTAAGTGACAGGATTTCATTCTGTTTTATGGCTGAATAGTATTCCATTGTGTTTGTATATACATCACATTTTCTTTATCCATTCATTTGTACATGTGTGTTTAGGTTGATTTCACATCTTGGCTATTGTGAATAATGCTGCAATAAACATTAGGGTGCAGATGTTTCTTCAGCATAGTGATTTCATTTGTTTTGGTTATGCAACAAGTAATGGGACTGCTGGATCATATATTAGTTCTATTGCTATTTTTTTGCAGAGCCTCCATACTGTTTTTCATAATGGCTGTACTAATTTACATTGCCACTAACAGTGTATAAAAGTTCCCCTTTTTCTGGATTCTCATTTTTTTAAATAATAGCCATTTTAACTGGGGTGAGATGATTGATATATCATTGTGGTTACGATTTGCATTTCCCCAATGAATAGTGGTGCTGAGCGTTTTTTCATATATCTGTTAGCCACTTGTATGTCTTCTTTTGAGATATGTCTATTCAGGCCTTTTGTCCATTTTTTAATTAGTTTTTGTTTGTTTGTTTGTTTGTTTGTTTTGCTTTAAGTTGTTTGACTTCCATTGTGATGGTTAATATTAAGTGCTAACTTGATTGGATTGAAAGATGCAAAGTATTGTTTCTGGGTAAAACAATGGTACACAAAGTACTATTTCTGTGAGGGTGTTGCCAGAGGAGATTAACCTTTGAGTCTGTGGACTACCAGAGTGAGGCCCACCTATGTGGGTGGGCGCCATCTAACCAGCTGTGTGGCTAGAAAAAGCAGGTGGAAGAAGGTGTAATAAGCGACTTGCTGAATCTTCCAGTTTTTATCTTTCTCCCATGCTGGATGCTTCCTGCCCTTGGACATCAGATTGCAGGTTCTTTGGCCTTCAGACTCTTGGACTTACATCAATAGTTCACCAGGGGCTCTCCAGCCTTCGGCCACAGCCTGAAGGCTGCACTGTCGGCTTCTCTACTTTTGAGACCTGGGGACTCAGACTGAGCCACTACTGGCTTCCTTGCTCCTCAGCTTGCAGACAGTCTATTGTGGGGCTTCATCTTGTGATTGTGTAAGTCAATTCTCCTTAATAAACTCCTTTTCATATTTCCTATTAGTTCTGTCCCTCTGGAGAACCCTGACTAATACACAGGATATTTACCTGCTGCCAAACGCAAATTTTATGGATACATTCTCCCATTCTGTAAGTTATCTCCTCACTATGTTGATGGTCTCCTTAGCTGTACAGAGGCTTTTTAGTTTGATGCAATCCCATTTGTCTGTTTTTGCTTTTGTTTCTTATGCTTTTGAGGGCTTATTAAAAACTATTTGCCCAGTCCAGTTTCATAAAGCCTTTTTCCTATGTTTTCTTCTAGTAGTTTCATAGCTTCAGGCCTTATATTTAAGTATTTAATAGATTTAGATTTGATCTTTATGTATGGTGAGAGATAGGGGCCTAAAAAAATGTTCTCTTAAATATATAAATATATATACACATATAAATATCTAGAATCCATATTTATATATTTAAATATACAAAATACATATTTATATGTTAATATATAAATATATTTTTGTGCTATATGCCATATATGTAAATACATAAATACATAAATGTGCTCTAATTCCTAGCACATTTATATATTTATATATATATAACTATGGATCTGATATATATATGTCTGTGTATTGTTACACATACACACATACACAATGATTATTCAGCCTTGAAAGTTAAAGAACAAATAAATGTGCAGGATGTTATACTAAGTGAAATAAACCAGTCACAAAAGGACAAATACTGTATGATTTCACTTGTGTAAGAAATACAGAGAGTGAACTGATGGTTGTTAGGGGCACCATCCAATCACCTGTGCAGCTAGAAAAGGAAGGTGGAAGGTGTAATAAGCTGGCTTGCTGAGTCTCCTGGTTTTCATCTTTCTCCCATACTGGATGCCTCTTGCCCTTGGATCAGACTGCAGGTTCTTCAGCCTTTAGATTCTTGGACCAAAGAATCCCTTGGATTCCCTTTAGGGGGAGTTAGGAATGGAGAGTTGGTATTTAATGGGTACAGAGTTTCAGCTGGTGAAGAGGAAACTTTCTGGAGTTGGATGGTGGTGATGGATGCACAACAATGTGAATATATTTAATACCACTGATCTCTACAATTTAAAATGGCTAAAATGGTAAATTCTATGTTATATGTATTTCAGCACAATTTTCAAAAGAATGACAATAACATTTATTGAATGTTTGAAATGTGACAGATGCCCTTCTAAGTTCTTTCCAAGTATAATCTCATTAAATTCTCACTGCAAACTTGCGAATAATCATCATTATTCCTCTTTCCCAAGTGAGTAAACTGTGCAGATAGAGGTGTTGAGGGACAATTTTCCGCAGGACTCTCATGTTTCCATATGTTTTGTGAGCAGAGGTTACCCTTTTCCCAGACTTTCTTCTCAAGGTTACATGTATAGCAAACAGACTGGGAAAGTAAAGCACCATGTCTTCAGGGCAGAGGTAGGTTTGTTTACTGTCCAGTATAATAAAGAATGTCTTCCTTCAAGGCAAAGTTCAGGCAGGCTGACTGCCCATTACAAAATATCTGGGATCTCTATAACAGAGAGTGCTCTCCTGTAAGGCAATCCACTGCACATAATGATATTTCCTGCCTTCGTTCCATCACCCTGTAAGAACTGGGGCTCACGGAGCTGGCACAAATGCTGTTATTTTGGCTATAGATGTTGCCATGAGTGATAAAGTCCTTTGTCTCTGTGTCAAGAGTCTCCTGTCTTCTGCCAATATCCATGAAACTGTGGCAGTTAATTTGTTAGCTTGCAAGTAGGGTGAAATATCAGACTCTTCACAGTTCTAACAACAAGTTCAGCAAGTTTCTCAAGATCATTCAGTCAAAAGTAGTAGAGCTAGGAACTGGACCAGCGCAGTTCTAATTCCTAGCACATGCTTCCCCCATTCATCTTGTTATGTTAAAAGAAATGGCGGCCAGAAGACAGAAAATAACACTCAAATATGTCATTTAAAAGTTAATAAAGCATATGTATTCTTTAGTATGTCAGTCAAGTTATATTTGATATACATTGCCTCCACTTTAATTATTGTCAATTTACAGGGAATGAAAATGTATCCAAAATGGTTAGTATAATTAATATGTCAGAACTGTTCTTCATTCTGTCCTTATCTTTCCAAATCTATAGTTCTCTGCTTTCATAATTCTTTCAAGATATCATTTAAAATATTATATCTTGCATGAATTCCCTCCTAGTCGCTCAAAGAAAAATAATGTGACATTTCTGTGAATTCTAGAATATTTTGCATTTCTCTCTAAGGTCAACACTGCAGAGCAATTGAGAATATGTTTTCTGGAGCCCGGCTGCCTTGATTCTAAACTTGGCTTGCCATTTCTTAGCTATGTTACCTTAGACAATTCACTTAAGCTTATGAGTCTGTTTCCTCACCTGAAAATGGTGATAATAATGTTGATGGTAGGTCATAGGTACAGCCATGATAAAGCAAATGCATCTGTGTGTCACTATACCCTCATAGTTTTAGAAGAAAAATGCACATTTTCTATGGGTACACTTTAGCTTTTTGTGGCTTTGCAGCCAGTTTTATGTTGGGTTTGCAGCCCAAAATAAAATGTCTTATGTTATGAGATTAAATGAATTCATCCATTTAAAGTGCTCTGAATACCACCTGGCATATCATTAAGTTTTCAATAAATGTCTGCTATCATTATCCGTCTCTTACACTCTTTTAAATGCTACCTGGCTTCATGGCTACAGTGTATGTTACTTCCAGCGAGTACAGATGTAGTCCCATCCATTCTGCCAAATATCATTGACTGTGACCTTCTTCCTGATTGTTTTAGAAATATGAAAGGAAAATCACAGTTCCTTCTAAATTGTCCTTGAGACTGTTTTCATGTTTCCATAATCAAGTGCTGATTAAACATCATCCCCTCAATCAGCCTGAACTTCAACACTTCCTCAGTGGTGTCACTTGGAGTTGGAACTCTGTGACACACCAGCAGCACTGCCATCACTTGGGACCTGGTGGAGCCGGAAAGCTGCTACATTCCATGTTGGTAGAATGGGAACAACTCAACCACAGTGATGTCTGCTATCACTCATATGTAAAAGGGACAACACACTTTCTGTGTGATACTTGGACAGATAAGTAATCCTCAACAAGATTGCCTGTACATGCTAAGACTTCAGGTTTCAGGGATTTAACAACTCTCTCCCCTGTTTATATACACACAACTGGAGCAAGATGACTCTGTTTTCTCTACCACATGGTTCTCAGGGCTTGTATTCTCCTCTGACCCTGTTGTTAAGGATGGTTCCCTGTGAAGACTCCATTCTCTGTGATAAATTATTTTCAGTGATTAATTTTGTCTCTCTTTCTCTCTGCAGAGTATTGGGCATATCTGTCTAAATGCAAATGGCAGACAGGATTCAAGGTTTTTTCCAAAGTGGCTACCATCCTCTCTGTTAGTCAGTGAGTATAAATGTGTACATACGAATGAACACTTTTGTAACGCCTGAAGTTGAAAAAAGATTCACCAGAAAGACTGACCATACCAATTTTTGGAAAGGTGTGAAACAACTAGGACTCTCATACATTGCTGATGAGAATAAAAAATGGTACAGCCATTCTGGAAACAGTTTGTCAATTTCTTAAAAAGTTAAACATACAGCTACCATATGACGTAGCCAATGCACTACCTGGTATTTACTCAAGATAAATGAAAGCATGTATCATTTTCACATGTATGTGTAGATAAGACTTGTATATGAATGTTTATACCTTAATTTATAATAATCAAAAACTGTAAATAACCCCAAATTTCCCACAACAGGTGAATGGATAAATAAGTTCTGGTATATATTTAGTAGAATATTACTTTGCAATGAAACTAAACAAACTATTGATACAAAACAATGTATATGGATCTCAAAATAATGACGCTAAGTGAAAAAAGCCAAGCAAAAAAATTGTACATATAGTATGATTCCATTTATATAAAATCATGAAAATACAACCTAATCCACAGTGATGGAAAGCAGGTCACTGTTTTCCTAGGGATTGGACAGTGGAGCCCGAGAGGAGCTACAGGGAGGGGTTACTAAAGGCACTAGCAAATTTTGTGGGGTGATGGGTATGTTCATCATCTTGACTGTGATGATGGGGTGTCTACATATGTCAGAACTTATCAAATTTTTCCCTTTCGTTATATGTGGTTTATTGTATGTCAGTCAAAACTCAATACAGCTGCTTTTACAAAATGAGTACAAAGGGAAAATGTGTCACCTAACCCTTTTCTTCAGAAGCGACTGAGCACTTTCTCCTCCTACTGAATCAAAATTCCCTGCTGAATATCCACTAGGAGCGAGCTTGTTGAGGAAAGAAGTGGCTTTACCTACCTTTGTGTTTCCCAGGAACCTTAGCATAATATCTTGCAGGCTTCACAGGCACTACATATAAACATATGAAATGAGTAAAGAATAAATTAACCAAGGAATTGAATAATTACCAATGGTAACAGTTTCTAGATTTTGCTATTTGTGTGTAGCTCTACAATTGCTAAGTTCCCTCTCCCTAGGATAAATTATTTCCTTTGATAAGCCAATACTTCTCACTCTAGATTACCAAGCAACAGACCTTTGTTTGAAGATCTATGAGTATAAATGATGCAATTCATAAAATAAGAAGCATTATTAATTTCTCTTTAAACAGAGTGTTGAGGTAGTCTCTTATGTGTCCTTTCAGCACCATTAAAATTTGGAATTGTAGTTCAGTACCTCCTCGATTCAGTTGATAAAGTGCTGCCAACATTCAGGAATCTGAATGTAAATGGAAAAGGATCTGTAAACTGGAGCAAATCTTTAGACTAGGGGATGGGATCCTCATGGTTCATTCTAGAATCTGCTACTTACTGACGTTTGAACCTGGATAAATTGCTTCATCACTCTTGGGCTTAGTTTTCCAGTCCTAAAAAAAGATGATGAAGCAAAATTACTCATGGGGCTTTCCTATGCCAACTTTCTGTGATTTTGTGATTCCATAAGGGATCTATTTAGTTAGACCGTACCAGGACTGAAGCATACTCTTTTGGGGAGGAGACAAAATGAGCTAGGCAGTTGAGGAATTAAGTGGAGGAGAAGAGGGTTAAATTTGCAGGATATTTCTACTCTTGGAAAGTTCTAGTACATGGATGGGGGTATTCAGGCCTCAGTTTTTTATTATTGAACTGCCCTTGGAGTATACTTCTCTTATCCCATTATACCTCTTCTGGGGAATAGAGAGCTTTAGTTATGTGTCCTGTCTATTTGCTGTGGATGAATTGTACAATGAAAAGAGCATGGCAGCTTTGTTCTGTATGAAGTATGAGCCACTCAATCGGCATTTTTTCCCCGCATGTTTTGTGTTTAGGGACATTAGGCAAAGATTTGGCATAGTCTATGTTCAATCACTGTCAGAGACCAGAATTGCATTTTCTGCTCTGTTTCTGCTTGGCAAGAGTCCTTTTTGTGCTGATGCCTAATGGGATGCTGTTTCCAGAAGAGTGATTGATTGCCAGGTGCAGGCATGATTAAGCCAGTGCAACTGTGGGTCACCCCATCCCCATGGAGTAAGAAGCAAAGCACACATTTTCTACAAGGACACTATAGCTTTCTTTCTTTTTTTTTTTTTTTTTTTGGCTTTGTAGCTCATGACAAACACCTTGGAGTTAAAAATAAATAATAATAACCTATGCAAATCCTCAGTAAACTAGACTCCTTCATGGAAGTAGAAAGTGAAGAAAATAAATAAATTACTGTCGGACTTGGAGTCAAAACCTAAAGATAAAAAATGGAAGCATAATGGTCATTTCAAAGACTGATTTCCTAGTGTTGTCATTCCCACACTGTGCTTATTTAGCCAAATTAATGTGATATATATGTAGCCCAGTTATATCTCAATCATTTGTTCCAGACTTGAAGTCTATCTCTGTCTCAAAGGAAAAAACATCCATTTCTGAAAGTCTTGAAAAGTATTTGGAGTATTTTCTGAACACTCTTAGAGACAAAGGATAATTGAATGAAATGCAGCACAGCATGGCACACCACCTTCTAAGATCTTCTTTACTTATCTGTTCTCCAATGTTCCACTCACTTTCCTTCCAAAGGGTGATGACCCAAAGTTCCACCTAGTTGCTGTACCATCTCCAAGTCCTAGATCTCTAGGTGATATGTGGTTCTTTTCATCCCTTCTGGCTATGGCAATTTGCAGTTTGATAAGAGTAGAAAAGACAAATTTCTGCCACTCCACCTCTTATCCCACCACACAGGATGGGTCAAGGAACAGCATCCAAAGAAAGGTTCCCCTTCAGGATAAGAAAATAGGGGAAACAGGATTCGCTGGTCCATGGCAAGGATAGAATACTGAGGGATGGGTCTTATGAAGAACTCTTGTTCTATCATGGAGAAAATTTGTAATAAACCTTGGACTCAATGTCTGGGAGAAATTCCCTGGGCTATTGTATCCTATGGCCCCTAGCTCTCCCATCTAGGAAGCTGGAGGCTCAAAAGTTTTCACAGTCAAGTCTCGTACAGTGCAGGCTTGTTGTTTCTTTTAGCAATGCATTTCCTTCAAAAACATAACGGGCTTCTGATCTGTTTACTGCCAGTCAATTCCATGTGCCAATTACCATACCCAAAGTTATTCTCCAGATAAAATAAGTGCTCAGGCCTCTGTGTTTGTTTTCTTCCTTACCCTATGCTGAACTCTATACTTAGGTTTGGGTAGGAAGAGAACATTCTTAATTTGATCTATGCTACAGTATTTCGTTTCTTCGTAAGTCCCTATAGACCTTTTCTTGTTCAAAGTCTTTATATTTCTTGCTGTTTGGATTCTAGGAGCAGTTGGCTTTTCAGACCCAAATTTCTAGATTTCTATCGCCTTTTGTTTATGCTTTCAGATCAACCAATCCTTACAGGTACTTATTTCTTCTTTCCAATACCTTGCTAAATACACTAATAGACACAATACACACACAGATGCACTGGCTTTTTCTTACCTAGTCTCCTAGAGCTAAATATTTAGAAGGCATTTGTTCTGACTTCCAAGTTACTGAAAGTGACAATATCATTTTTTTTTTTTTGCTATTTTATGCCATGGGTTGTCATCTTTCCAGCCTCTGAATATCTGTTTACTCCTCAGCAGATGCTTGACCACCAAGCAGAGCCCACATATTTTTAGTTTGTGTTAAAGCAGAGCCCTACTTCTAATGTCAACTTCTAGTCAGTTGTTGGGGACATAAAATAATCATGCCAACAAAAAGACCATTCCACACCAATACTGAAGAGAGAAAAAGAACACTATTATTGGGAAACATTAGCAGATCTATGCACATGTAAGGTAATAAAAATGTGTCAAAGTCTGTACAGAATTTGACACAAATTTATATAGTAAAGTAGTAGAAAGAGTAATTAAAACTTCCTATTTTCTCAAGAGACAAAGATGCTAAAGTGTGTGACAATTTCCGTTCACCTCCTGAGATGCTTCTGAGCTCATTCCAGAGGCACACTTTTACATAAACAGCTATCTCATGACCTTAGAGACATCTCTGTATTGTAGAACCTGAAGACTAGGCTTAATATCTAAAAATATGTATCTTTACTACAAAGGTTAGAATAAAAACTCAGATTTAATATGGCTCCAAGAAAACATTTTAAGGGAGAAAGGGGGAAATGGTCTCTTTTCCCTTTATAAGCAGAGAAAATCATTTTTATTTATGTTTAACTGCTTACACTAGTTAAAGTCATGATAACAAACAGACCTAACATAAATATGGCTCTAACACAGTAAAAGTTTGTTTCTTTTTCACATAATAGTCCAAGATAGGTATTCTTGGTCTGCAGGTCAACTCTCCTCCAAGCAGTTATTCAGGGACCCATGTTGACAATGCATCTGCTGCCATCTTAAGCCTATGACTGGCAAGATCATCCTGGGAACTGCTATCCCAGTTAACCATAAAAGCATGGAGGAGGCTTTCCTCTTTCTTAAAAGCCTTAGCATAGAAACAATACTTATCACTTATGCTCACATTCCATCAACTCAGTCCTATGGCCACACTTAACCTGCAAAAGAGTCTGGAAAATGGGATCTAACTCTGCCCAGGAAAATTAATTGCCAGAGGAAATTAATTTGGTAAACAGCTAGCCAGGTCTACCACAGGAAATTAGACAAAGCAATATGAGAGCAAGATCACAGGACCTGTAGATAAATTAATTAAAAGGCAGTGTTTTTCAGAAGCGTTCACTTTTCCAATTGCTTGTGCAGTCTGTAACCCAACTGATTCACTCCTAGAATTTCAACCTGGCAGCATTTCTGACAGCTCTTCTGCAACAGTATCTTTTGTGATACATTCGTCTTGCTCATTTAAAAGTCAGTCTCAGAATGACCTTGATTCTGAAGAGGTCAGTCAGACCACTAGGTCTCCTCTGAATTCCCCAGACCTTGTATTCCCTTAACCAAGCCTCCCTCCGTATCAGTTACTGGCTTCAGCACATGGTCAGACACATTATTTTTTGCCACTTTTTCAGCAGGCTTTCTGGACTTGAAAATGCCAATTGCTCGTTTCCAGGCACTCATTCAATTCTAATGTAAATGTGTTGAGAGCAGGGATCTTGTTTGTCTTGGCACACGAAGAAGCTTCTCAGTCATGTCTACTAAAGTAGTTTTGTTTGAAGATGTGAATGGCACCAATCTATTCTGTAAGGGTCCATAGCTTTCCCCTTTCTCACTTGTGTTAACCACATCTCCTTATTTTCTGTATTTTGATGCTGTGACATCTGGCATCTTGCTCTCTCTGGAAGGATTACAGCTCCCAAGATTAGCCAGTTCCTAGAGATGGTAATAACTTGCCCAGGAGCATGCTTTCCAAATGGAAACTATTCATTCCAGAGCCGCACCCAACCACTTCCTGTACTGATCTTTCTCACTGCCCTTATCCATCTGTCCTAATCTCTCTAGGGCCAATGCATTAGTCAGAGTTCTCCAGAAACATAATCAAGAGGATATATGAATACAGATGCTGTTTGACTTATTATGGAGTTACGCCTCAATTAACACATCATAAGTTGACCATATCATGTCAAAAATTCATTAAATATACCTAACCTACTGAACATCATAGTTTAGCCTAGCCTACCTTAAATGTGCTCAGAACATTTACATTCACCTACAATTGGGCAAAATAACCTAACACAAAGTGTCGAATATCTCACATAATGTAATGAACATTGTACTGAAAGTGAAAAAAAAATGGTTGTGTGAGTACATTAAGTATGGTTTCTACTAAATGCCTATTGCTTTTGTGCCATTGTAAAGTTGAAAAATTATAATTGGAACCATTGTAAGTTGGGGATTGTGTTATATACAGAGTTTTTTAAAAACAGAATCAGTTCATGTGATTGTGGTGGCTTAATAAATCCAAAATCTGCAGGGTAGGACAGCAGGCAGGCGTATTAGTCCATTTTCATACAGTTATAAAGATATATACCCACCTGAGATTGGGTAATTTAGAAACAAAAGAAGTTTAATTGACTTACAGCTCTACATGGCTTGAGGGGCCTGAGGAAACTTACAAACATGGCGGAAGGCAAAGGGAAAGCAAGTCACATCTTACATGGCGGCAGGAGAGAGGAGGAGAGTGAAGGGGGAGCTGCCAAACACTTTTAAAACCATGAGCTCTCATAAGAAGTCACTCACTATCATGAGGACAACACAAGGGAAACCATCCCCATGATACAATTACCTGCCACCAGGTCCCTCCCTCAACACCTGAAGATGACAGTTCGAGATGAGATTTGGGTGTGGAAACCACATCAGCAGGAGACCCAGGGAAGAGTTGCAGTTCAAGTTCAAAGGCAGTCTGCTACCCTACGTCCTCCTTGTTCAGGGGAGGTCAGTCTTTCTGTTATTAAGACCTTCAGCTGGTTAGATAAGGCCCACCCACATTTTGTAGAGTAATCTACTTTATGCAAAATCCACAAATTTAAATGTTAACTTCATGCAAAAAACACCTTCACAGAAGTATCCAGGATAATGTTTGACCAACTATTTGAGCACTATGGCCCAGAGAAGTTGACACATAAAATCAGTCATCACAGCCAGGTACCAGACAACTCAGGACAGCTCCTGTAGTTTAGAGCCCATGCTTTCCCCTCACTCCCTCTGCCCCCTGATGGACCTCAGTGCTTCCCCATGTGATCCCCTACGTGGCATGCCATGCCTCCTGTTTCTAGGGATCTGTGAGTATAACAAATTCTTTCTTCGTGACAACCATGTCTGTGGGTCTTACCATACTTAATCAAAACAAATCCTGGATACCCTTAAAACCTGACTAAGTAGGATGTTCCAGGTATTTTTCCTACAGGAGAAATTGTATTCCTGGAAAACTATCTCCAATTCTGGATTTTAAAATCCTCATCATTTTTATCATAGGCTGAATGACTTTTGCACACTTACTCTGTGTTAACTCTCACCTCTGAGCCTCATATTTTCAGGCTGACAAAGTAGTGGTGTCTGGTATCCCAATTATGAGAGCAAAACCAACCATTGTGAGCTTTTCCTTCCCCAAGAATTAAACTCCGAGGCCTAAACATAGCCCTATTCAATCTCAAAGGCACCTTGAAGCCTCCAACACCTGAACCTTTCAAATATAATAAACTAATTAGAGCTCTTTGGGGGTACTGGTCAGACCTTATCCTCATCCCTTTCAAATCCAATGCCTTTTATTTTTTTTTTTATTTTTTGTTTTTTTGATACAGAGTTTCTCACTGTTGCTTGGGCTAGAGTGCAATGGCACTATCTTGGCTCACTGTAGCCTCTGCCTCCCAGGTTCAAGCAATTCTCCTGCCTCAGCCTCCTGAGTAGCTGGAAATACAGGTGCCTGCCACCATACCTGGCTAATTTTTGTATTTTTTTTTTAGTAGAGATGGGGTTTCACCATGTTGGCCAGGCTGGTCTCGAACTCCTGACCTCATCATCCACCCACCTTGGCCTCCAAAAGTGCTGGGAATACAGGTGTGGGCCACGGCACCTGGCCTCAAAGCCTATGTTTGTAATGACCAATGAGTTGGCAAAACAATGTTGGTTGCTGTACGTGAACTTAAATAAGTGGCTCTTACCAAATCTAGCCATCAGTGTTTGTATCACTTCGGTCCTTTATGAAAATGCAGGATACATGCTGAAGGCTCTGCTAGTTATTTCTCATTTTCCATACCCACTCCCATATTGGCTGCACAACCTAAGCTACCTTGTTCCCGGCTCCTGCTTGTGTTAAGGCAGTGGAAAGCACTAGCCAAAGAGAGAAGGATTAGGTATGTCTCTCCACATCCCACCTGCTCCACCAAAAGCATTTCTGACAATTGCTGCATGTCTTCAAAACTCTAGTTTCTGGAAGGCATCCCCTCCACAAGGGTTCCAGTTCTCACTGATTCCAATAAAGGTCATTACTACCCTTATTCCATCGGCTCTGGGGAGGGGTAGCAGCGGCAGTGGTAATGGCTTGCCATTGTTGCTGGTCTCTGGGTTCCACACCTTTGCTTTATTGTTTCCCTAATTTGGCCCACATCTCTGGAAATAGTCTCTTCGTTGAATTCTCTTCATTTGAAACATGTATGCTCCCTGACTCAAACGGGACCTGTGCAAACTACAGTAGTTGTGACAAGAAAGGAGAAAGAGGAAAAAGCATCTAACATAAGGGAAGTGGCCTAACACAGCTGAACCTCAGTGTTGTGAAAGCAGGTCTGGTGCTCACAGCTACACCATGTGTTCTCTTGTTGGACAAAAACTGTATAATCGACCGCCAGCATCAGACAAGGTCACTCTGTGATCTTGACGAAGTGAGACTAAACAGGAACACTTCATAATGCTTGTCTAAACACAGACAAAGACAAGGTCTTTATGCAAACCACAAAATGTCAAATCTCCCCCTCTCCTGGTGACAGTTGTTTGTCCACCAATTATAGCTTTAGCCTTGCTTTAGTCTTGCCCTCCTTCTAGATAAGATTTGTTGAGATGCCCAATCATAAGATTCTTCTTACTTTCTAACAGCACTCAATTCTGAGCAAACCCACATTTCCTGGGACCCTCTCCAAAATCGCCTAATCAGCACTTATAGGTCACTTCTAATATTCTTACTGAGGCATAGTTTCCCATGGTGGCAGTCTTGCTCACTTCGACAAGGAATAAAACCACTTTGCTAAACTGCACATTTGTTTCCGGTAGTCTTAGACCAGATTCTACAATCACTGGAAATGCCCTGTGCCAGATAGTCTGAGGTCTTCAATTTAAATTCTCCCTTATCTTTGCTCCAACCAAAACTGTTGGGCAGAAACATTACAAGAGCCCTCAACTGGGAGAGAGCTGAGGTTTCCACACCTAGAGAAATACTTTCCCTAGCAAACTTTGTGGTCATCTAGCCCACCCCAGTCCTAGGAAAGCAAGACAATCCAAACCAGGCCATCACTAATGCATATGCATAACAGTGCCTGGTGGAAATTTACAGTCACACAGACGCAACGGGTCTAGTTGTGACATCTACCAATACATCAGGCCACCAAGCCTCTTCGAAGTCCAAAACATGATCTTAGGTTCTTCCAGTGGCTCACAGGGGCATGCTTCAAAATACCCAAGTGTTTAGAATAGATACCCTTGGATTAGAGATGGCTCACAGAGACCTAAAGACCTGCTGCATTTTCTGTCATGTCAAATATCCTGGGATATTATCAGAAAGATATATTTTAAGTGCTGGGCTTCCTGATAGCCATGATATCTTCCCAATAGTGTTAAATGTTTTCACCAAAGTGGCGTATTTTCTAGGTACCAATATCCCACTGCTACTCATCTATATCATCCATAACAACTGTCTTCATCAAAAAGATGTACTTTCACAGACTGCCCAGCTCTCTGATCTTGGTATCTTGCTTCGGAATTCTTGTTTTGGAAAATGCTCTCTGAGCTTGGGCTTACACACCCATACCAACCCTCACCTACCCCTCCTGGGCCAACAACAACCTGGTGTGGTCAACTGAGCCCTAGAATATTGCAGATAATAGAACTTGCCAATCAACCCAGATGCTTTCCAAGATCTAGGCTTTGCCTGTAATAACTTACTCTGCTCCCTGCACAGACTGTCCTCTTTCAAAAGCATCAATTTCTCCACCAAACTCCTTACACCAAACATCTCACCTCCTCAGTAGCCAGAGTATTTAAGATCTGGAAGACATAGTCTCTCTTGCACCCAAGATTAGGGAATGTGTCAGCAGGGAATCTAGGGTGGGAGATAATATGCAAAAAGCCCTTGCATCTGCTGAGAACTGCAGGATGGTGTCATGAGTCTTTCAAGTTCATACCCATAGTCAACTCTCATTTTATAGTTTGCAGCTCCAATCACCCTCTATTGTTTTCTTCATTTTGTTTTTATGACTCTCGGCTCCATCTGGCCTACTAAGTTTCTGTACATCTTCCAGGTTCCAGAATCTAAGGTAGGTAGCCTGAACAGGTTGTCAAAGGCCTTCTGAACTCTTGCTTAAACTATGTTTCATCTCAGGACTTTCAAGTTCTAGGCGGTGACAGTATATGGGATGGAACATGTACTCTGGAATTTAGTGTCTGCACCTCTCAAATGAGTCTGAAGAAGGGTCTGGAAATAAGAGTATCTTCCTCATTTACGATTCTACAAAAGAGCCAGTCTTCCCACAAATCCTCCTGAGATAGACACATCAAATCTGATGAGACAGCAATATCCATTTTTGATAAATACCTGAATTATTTGTTTTGTAAGTACCCTGTAAGCAATACATGCCCTGTTTTAAGTCCCCTGTGAATAATATCTGTAAGTATCCTGAACTGTTTTATTTTTTTTCAAGTTACTCTCCAACTCTAGATTTAGATATCAATTCTGGCTCACAGCTGATGATACACTTAGACTTCCACCTCTATCATAGTGAACTCCACCTTCTGACTGAATGATAAGCCTCCTTCCATCTTCTCCTTCTCAGGGGCGAAACTTCTTCCACCCAAGAATCCCAGGAGACTCTGTGGCTCGGGTCAGCCCTAGACAGCACTGGGGAAGTTTGATGCTTTGACAGCTTCTATACAATAACCTCTGCTCCTCTGTAGTCTCTTTCATATTCTGATCATCCATCCTTCCATCCATCTACCTATCCAAATGTCCAATCAAAATTTTTAAGAATTTACTACAGGTCAAAGACTATGTTAAACTCTTGGAATAAAACCAGTCCATATCATCATCGAGTCTACAACATAATGGCGGAAAGTAACTTTTAAAAAAGAAAAACTGCATTAAAGGAGTATATGTCCTAACAAGCAGTAGGAACAGTGGGTTGTGGGAGCTTGATGGTACCTAACCACCATTCTACCTCCTTCGTTTTCATGACTCCTCTCTGATCCTCTCCCCTCTTCCTCCTCTAGTACTCTTCAACTCCTGAGCCTGCTCTCTGACCACCACTGAAGTGTCTCCTTCTAGCTTCCCATGTTTTCTGTTTTCCTTGTATATTACATGAAGCCCCACAAGAGATGCATTATACTAACATTTGTCACTCATTCCATGGAAGGCATTTAAATGAGATTTCTGTGTGGCTAAGCTCAGTATGGAAAATTTGTGTTGGGCTCATGTATTGTCTGTGTGCATATGCTATCCACTGTAGAAGAGCAGATGAAATGAAATGCCTGCTGTAATTGCTGTCTTTGGGGAATAATATGAGACATAGGACAAAGTAACATTATTACTGTATTGGCCCAGCCCCATGAATTAAAAAATGTTTATGTAAAAATGCTAAAAAGAGATGCATCTTATATTCTTGCACACATGTAAAAGAGGCTTGGATCAAAATACTGGAGAGGGTAATAAAACGAAAATATAACTTGCCATACAAAAGGGCATTTCGGGTGTGTGGGAGCCTTTGGCCAAACCAGGCAAGGTCAGAGCCTTGCACCTTGGGGTGCCCTAGTGCTTTGGTGGCTGCCTCACCCTCCCTTACAGATATCTTGGCAGGCGGTCCAGAGTGCTGGCCAGTTTCTTTCATTTCATTATTCATTGCTTCATTCAACAAATATTTGCAAAGTGCCTAGCATGTGCTGGGCTCTCTGCTAGGTTTGAAATACAACTGTGAACACAAAGGATCCATGCTGTCATAGAGGTTACGTTTTAGTACTGTAAGTGGCCGAAACTGCAGGGTAATAGAATGTAACTGTAGTAGTTCTAACACTTAACTTATATGTGCCAGGTAGGAAGTGCTTTTCTTATATTAATACTCATCTACCCTAAGGTTAAGATTTTTATTCTCATCTATTTTATTTTTATTAAATTTGTTATCTTCATTTTACAGAGGAAGAATCTGAAATTCAGAGGAATTAAGCAACTTGTCCCAAATCGGCGTTGGCCCCTGTGATGGTTACTATTGAGTGTCAACTTGATTGGATTGAAGGATGCAACACACTGTTCCTGGTGTGTCTGTAAAGGTGTTGACAAAGGAGTTTAACATTTGAGCCAGTGAACTGAGAGGCAGCCCCACCCTCCATGTGAGTGAGCACCATCTAATCAGCTACTAGCACCACTAGAATAAAGCAGGCAGGATAAGATGGAAGAGCAGACTTTCTGGGTCTTCTGGCCTCCATTTTTCTCCCCTGCTGGATGCTTCTGCCCTTGAACATCAGATTCCAAGTTCTTCAGATTTCAGATTCTTGGACATACACTAGTGGTTTGCCAGGGGCTCTCAGGCCTTCGGCTACAGGCTGAAGGCTGCATTGTTGGCTTCCCTACTTTTGAGGTTTTGGGACTCGGACTGGCTTCCTTGCTCTTCAGCTTGCAGATGGCCTATTGTGGGACTTCACCTTGTGATTGTGTGAGCCAGCACTCCTTAATAAATTCCGCTTTAATACAAATCTATCCTATTAGCCCTGTCCCTCTAGAGAACCCTAAGACAGCACCAAATCATACAGTTAGTAAGCACCCTCTTTGCTAAAGTCTGTGTGCTTAGTTATTGTGCTCTTGAAGTGAAGTTTCCAAACTGAGAAAGCTGAAACCAATCACCCAGCAAGGTGAAAACATGCTTTTGCCTCCCCTTCTAAGGCTGAGAATTAAGTGGGTAAGGCCTGGAAGGGATGGTAGGTGGGTTCCCTCTAAGCCCCATATATAAAGGGGAACATCGAGTCTCTGAATCTTCCTCATGTTTTTTCCTGAATCACTTGCCCTGCCCTATGTCATGTTCCACTTTCCAATCTGTTTCTTACCTTCCATGCTTTAAATCTCAAATCTCCTTGCCCCTCAGGCCTGGCCCTTCTGCTGTATCTCTACTTAAAAGCCCCACCTTCCTGTCTGGACCATCTTCTGGAACTACTCTCCAGAGCTCTAGATGAATGATTGCTTAAAGTAGCACAGCCGCAGGAGTGACACCCCACAATTCTCCAGGTTCACCTGGCCCCGAGGCAGAAGAACACAGGCATCCCTATGAGTGTCCATATATATCACTTATATAGCTAGATATCATAAAGCTGCATTTGAGGCTCCTGGGAAAACAATCCTTTGATTTTTTACTCTTCTGTTCTTCTATAATCTCAACCAATAATTCAATTAAAGATCATGTAAAGCTGTATCAGAAAATCCTTTTTCACTTTGTGCTGAGCTTGGCTTATGGCGAAGTAACATAGCAACTGGATTTTTCTTTCTCTGCCTTTGTTAGCAACTGAAATCAGAATGACTTATTTTTTTTTCTTCTAGTTTCATTTAGAGATTTAAACACCTTTTGTTCTGGTTCTCTGCAAAATTCCACTGTATGTTTGGGGAAAAGTCTCTCTCATGCCTTATAATCTTCTGCTTTGAGGAAGCAAAGTCAGAATAACATTTTGAGAAGCCATCACCTTTTTCACTTGACAGGAACTAAAATGTGGAGTTTTGACAGATGACAAATTCATTGTGATTACAGGAATTATTTAAGCCTTGAAGGCCAAACTTGAAGGGTAAGAATTTTTCTGTTTACAGGTGTAAAGTTAAAATGAAACTACAAATTGCTTGACAGCTGTATTTTCAATTGTTTTTTAAGACACTTCCCTCCTTTCAGCCGAAGAGGTGTTGCTTTATAGACACGATATTCTTACCACTGTTTAGTCAATGTAGTGTTATTCAACAAGATTTACAGAATATAAGAGCCAGAAAGAAACTCTAAAATTCTCTAAAGAACTCATTTTCCTGTTAGAGCAATTGAAGTCCAGAGAGGAGAGCCTCTTGGCAGAGGTAACTGAAGAAATACCTTGTGCCCGGGTCTTTGAATGTCACTCAGTCAGGCATCCTAATGTCTGCTACTGCTCTGCTGTTTCTGTGTGATTCCTAGACGTGGCAGTGAGGAGACAGCTCCCAGTCAGCTGTACCCAGAGCTTTGTGTAAGTGTGCTGGGGGAAGAGGACTGCTCTGCAAAACGACTTGAAATAATTTAATTATTCATGGTAAAGAAGAGACCCAGCTGCTGCTGCTGCTGTTGAAGGCTCATCATTTTCACATCTTTAGTGACACTCATTTATCAAACAGCATGATAAGAAGACAACTTCACAGAATGAAAAATGCTGACTTTATTTTACAGTGGCTAAAAAATGTCTTTTTCTTTGGGAAAAAAAAATGCCAAAATGAAATACTTGTTTTCCTAGTGTAAAAGTGCACTTCTCCCTGTAAAACTCTCCTGTTTTTCCACGATAGATAAATGTTTACAGGGCTCAACTGCAACCTCACCATTGAGAATATATGTATGTACACTTAGAAATCTCCATATATGTCTTGAGCACTTTCTGAAATGATTTTCTGTAGAGGAGTATTAGAAAAAAAGAAGGAGAAGCAAAGCTTATTTTCCATTTAAAAATTAATTTAAAAGGTGACTGTAACCATGCTTGCTTTCTAATTAGGAATATAAATTTTTAATAAAATTAATAAATAGCCTCCACAGAGCACAATTTCCCAAAAAAGTAATCCATTTTCTATTACTCCCACAAGACAATCTATTAAAAATGGATTCTGTGGTCGAATGAATTTGAAAAATGCAGATAATATAGTCCCTTGAAAATTTACAACTCATATCAGCTTTTTATAGCACTGAGGTGTCCCACTGTCAAGAAAAATGCATTTCTCAAGGTATTTTATAACAGAACCATTTTGCTTTTTCACAGAACACACTTCTGAAAACAATGCCACAGATAATACTTTTTAAAAGATCAATATGAAATATCTTTAAAATTATGAATACATTGAAAACAGTGGAATGAAAGCAAGAAAACTAATCTTGGGTTTCTGGCATTGACAGGTCTAGATTCATATGTTATGTCCATTCTTACATTTTTTAAGCATGATACATCATGATACATATGAAGTAACTGTGTTTAGATGCTGGACATCAGACATATTCCTAAATGTATAAAATGCATTAAGCAAGCCCTAGGATGATTGGCCTTTAGCCTGGGGCACTGCTTGGTAGGGTGAAGGGAGGTGGAGCTCAAGCAGAGCAGCTTCAGGTGAGGACCAGAGATCAGAGTCTGTGGGTGCTGAGCCAGCTGGGGCTTGGGGAGCAGGATCTTTGAAAGGAGGAGTGCACAGAGAAGGAGCTTGGAAATCTACATAGAGGCCCTCTTGTCTTTGACCAAATACAATGTCATTTATGCACAGGACAGACTCAGTGAGAACTGGCAGAAAAGTGCTTCTCCTCAAGAGAAGGTCTGAAGGTCCCACAGTGTGTGGGGAGCCATCAAACTCGGACCATTCAGACTCAGAAGACCTTGATGAATGCAGTAGGCCTTCTACCAAGAGCCCCAAAAGACTCTAGCCCTAAGCTAAAGGCTCCACCAGCCCGTACCTAACAAAGCTTGCAAACAAGCTTCAAAGGGTTTCAGCTGATCTGCCCCCAAATTACTGCCTGTCATAAGAAACTTTCACATTTCTTGCAGGAAGAAAAATATTCAGACTTTCAAGAGTGGAGGATTTCAAATATCCAGGATACAATTTTTAAATTACTGGATGTTTATCTTAAGAAAATAAGCCAAAAGATATCACCTTGTAACTATGCTTCTGCTCCTCCAACACTCTTCAACTCCTGAGCCTGCTGTTTGACCACCACTAATGTGTCCTTCTAGTTTCCCATCTTTTCCCTGTTTTCCTTGCATATGACATGAAGCTTCGTGAAAGGTGGATGGGCATGGTAGTCAACAGGAACAGACCCTGAGATGACCTGGAATTAGCAAGTAAGTGCTTAAAATAGCTCTTATACATATTTATGGATTTAAAAGGAAAGATGGACGTAAGTGAACAGGTTCTCAAACTAAAAAATACAGTACCTGAAATAAAAACAAAACCCTGATAAACTTGCAAATACACGTCATTTCTTTTAATACTTTAAAAATATCTAGTTATTAATTACTTCCTGTAATACACTATTCAGTTTTAGGTTTAGATTCTGTACTTAAATTTTATAGATTTTGGAGATTTAAAAGAAACCTCAGAGCAGTAAAAAAAAGTCTCATAATCTGTGACTGAAAAAGACATGGAGATTAAATCTGAATATAAAAATTAGAACTTGGCGGTTAATGGTAAGTTATGAATGATTCATTAGCTGGTTTAACTGTGGAGAATCAAAAAGAATAGTTTCCTTAGTGAGACGCAATGAAAGAAAATATTTCAAAACTAAAATATGAAGCAAAAGCAAGTCATGGACAAATATGGTCACCCACATAGAAAGAGTTTTATACGATTTTATCTTCAGTCCAAGCTGGTTTCTCACATTTTCAGGAGACATTTGTCTCTTTTGATTTTATCTTTTTATATTATGCTGCAAGTCAGCATGACAGAGCACCAACTTTTGCTGAATATCTTCTGTCAGAAGTCTTATAAGATCCTTCGGATCTTGGGTTAGGAAAGTTGATCAGTACTGCTTAATGGTGCATTGGAGGGTGTAAAAAAGAGTTATATGCTATAGCCTGTGGATTCTTATTGCAGGAACGAAGTTGTCTCTATTCCTTAACACAGTGAAAAAACAAGTGGAGAGGGCAGAGCCATAGTCCATCCAGAAGTGGAATGTAATGTATCTTATCACGGACATGGGTTATAATCACCAGCACATGGTAATAATGAAAAGTAGATTGACTGCTGGTTGGTTTAAAAATTCTCTATAAGGGTTACTTCCATTGCCTCCTTTCCCCCCAATATACACCATTACCTCAACATTTTGCTAGTTACTTTTATAGGCCGTCCTTTCTTCATTTAATTGGGCATTAAAATCATCAGTTGGAATAATGCTCTTACACTTTGTACTCTAGAGCAGTTTTCATTAAGGGACTGAGTTTATCCTAGAAGCTTTAATCGTGTCTTATATTGACCTTTGTTTTTTGTTGTACTTTAGGTTCTGGGGTACATGTGCAGATCTTGCAGGATTGTTGAATAGGTACACACATGCCATGGTGACTTGCTGCCTCCATCCCCCCCATCACCTACATCAGGCATTTCTCCCAATGTTATCCCTTCCCAACCTCCCCGCCCCCTGCTGTCTCCCCCTAGTCCCCCACCCTCCAACAGACCCCAGTGTGTGATGTTCCCCTCCTTGTGTCCATGTGTTCTCATTGTTCAACACCCGCCTATGAGTGAGAAAATGTAGTGTTTCGTTTTCTGTTCATCAGTGTGCTGAGAATGATGGTTTCCAGATTCATCCATATCCCTACAAAGGACATGAATTCATCATTTTTTATGGCTACATAGTATTCCATGGTGTATATGTGCCACATTTCTTTATCCAGTCTATCACTGATAGGCATTTGGGTTGGTTCCAGGTCTTTGCTATTGTAAACAGTGCCACAATGAACATAAGTGTGCATGTGTCTTTATAATGGAACAACTTATAATCCTTTGGGTATATACCCAGTAACGGGATTGCTGAGTCAAATGGAATTTCTAGTTCTAGATCCTTGAGGAATTGCCACATTGTCTTCCACAATGGTTGAACTAATTTACACTCCTACCAACAGTGTGTTATTTCTCTACATCCTCTGCAGCGTCTGTTGTCTATAGATTTTTTAATGATCACCATTCTAACTGGTGTGAGATGGTATCTCACTGTGGTTTTGATTTGCATCTCTCTAATGACCAGTGATGTTGAGCATTTTTTCATATGTTTCTTGACCTCATAAATGTCTTCTTTTGAAAAGTATCTGTTCATACCCTTTGCCCACTTTTGAATGGGTTTGTTTTTTTCTTGTAAATCTGCTTTAGTTCCTTGTAGATTCTAGATATTAGCCCTTTGTCAGATGGGAAGATTGCAAAAATTTTTTCCCATTGCATTGATTGCTGGTTCACTTTAATGATAGTTTCTTTTGCTGTGCTGAAACTCTTAAGTTTAATTGGATCCCATTTGTTTATTTTGGCTTTTGTTGTGATTGCTTTTGGTGTTTTAGTCATGAAGTCCTTGCCTATGCTTATGATGGACCTATTAATTGTCCTCAACAGACAAAATGTTCTCATGCATAGAATCTAAGGATGACATAGAAAAATCTGGTAAATTTAATAATGTTACATTTATATAGCAACTATATAATTTTCAGATTCAAATTCCATTTAAAACTTTTAGTGCTGTTATATCCTTATAGATATAGACAGATATTATTATTTTCACTTGACACATGATGAAACTAAGGCCCAGAAAGGGAATTGCCTGAAGTCACAAAGTTTATTAATGACAGTCAGGGGACTGGACTCCACTCTTATATTGCTCAGTTCTGTTTTCTTTCTAGGAATTCTGCTGCATCACTTGTATGTCTATTCTAGTCAGTTATCCCTTTTAATAAGAGACTATCAAGAAAGATATTTTGTAAATTTAGATATTTGTCTTTAATATTGCCATTTAACCAAGAGGAAAGCCAAAGCTTGGGAATGTTAACTAACCTTTTAGGCCAAGGTGCAACTTATTGCCTTAGGACAGGAAGTTCCCTTCTATACCAAGATGCAAGGCTTGGCGATGAAGCCTGGGAGTGTCTCTGGCATGGATGAAGACTCTGGCTCACCATGAGTCGTAAGCCTTGTGGCCGCAGAGGGAAGGTAGGAAGATGTTACCTGGAGGAAACTTTGTTCTTCCCAGCCCAGGGGAATAGAGGTAGAAGAAAGATGTTGGGGCAGAGAAGTAGTTGGAGGCTGTGAGAAGGCCCATTGTCATGACTTTTCAGCTCTGGGCTTCAGGCTGCAGAGAAGGAGGTGTTTTAGATAAGCTATGGTGGAGCCTAAGAGCAGAACAAACAGCTTGATTCCCATTTCATGCTATGAAAAGAATTCTCCTGCGGAGCTGAATTCCCCATACCAACCATATCAGAATAAATTTGTCAACACAATTAGACAGAAAGGGGCCTTAAATTTAGTTTTCCTGAGCATCTCCAAGTCCTCATTTAGAATACACCAACTTATTTCCATCTAAAAGCTAAGCACTTTGAATTGATCTACAGGCACACACTTGTACTGCCTTCTAGTGGCGGGGTATCAGAAATAGCTCACTTGAGATGCAGACGGCTTACCACAGAGCCATATAGCCATGGAAGAGGAAACCCCACATTAGAGGCTGGGGCTGAACTGCTTGTGTCAGGGTACCACACAGAGGACATGGCAGAGACTCAAGGGTCTAAAATGCTGCCGAGCGTATTTCTGTGGAGGCAACCAGGGAGCGCATCGCCAGGCTGTGATCAACCTGAGAGAGAGACCAGATGACAATACACAGCCACAACCAGTGAGTACAGACAATGCCTCAGAGACCAGAAGAACCAGCAGATGGACACAAGGAAGCAAAGTAAATATGGTCATTCTTCTGCCTTTCTCAAAATCATGATGTTACATAATCCTCTTCCTTCAGGAGGGAGAGTCACTTAAACTAGAACATTACCTGAAGCAACTCTTTAAAACATTGCATTGGAGTAGGATTTTTTAAATTTTTAAATAATCTCAAGCTTACAGCAGAACTGCAAATACAGTATAAAAACTGTACTCCCTTAGAACCACTTGTGACTAACTCGCTGAAATGATACATCTTAAGACCAAAATAAAACGGTGTATCATATTTTCAAAAAACAAGAAAATTCTGCTCTATGACTACAATACAAATATTAAAATCAGGGAATCGATACTGATAAATTGCTATCATTTTATCCTCAGCTCCATACCAACTTCACAAACTGTCACAATAATGTCCTGTATAGTAAAACGATGCAGTTCAGAAATGCACAATGCATGTCTCTTTATTTCCATCAGGAACACTTTCATGGCCTTGACATTTTTGAAGATCAAAGGCTACTTTGTAAAATATTCCTTAATTTAGGTTTTCTGATGCTCCTTACAATTAGATCTAGATTATTTACCTCTGGCAGGAATATCCCAGAAGTGATGCTGTATATTTCTCATCGCATCTGATCCAGGGGTGTGTGATTTTCAGTTTGTTTTATTACTGATAATATTCACTTTGATTATTCCATTAAAGACTGCCTTATCCATGGTAAGGTTATTATTTTTCCTTTTTTAATTAATAGCTATTTTGTGGAGAGTTACTTTGAAACTATTTAAATATCCTGCTCTTTCCATTCATGGTAGAGTATGAATGGTAAGTGAGTTCAGAGGTTGGGCACAAGAAAGAAGGTGCATTGGTAAAATAAGCCCAAATCTCTGGAGTCTGAGAAAATGTCAAAAAAAAAAAAATGGAGAACGCCAAAATACTTTAAGTTTGATTATAAATTGGCTCATATTTTCCTGTGTTTAATGGGTTATAATTCTTTCCTGTCCTCGTGTATTTGGATGCTCCGTGTTTTTTTTTTTTTTTTAATATGCCCCCTTCATTCTTCAAGCACTTCCTTAGTTTTCTGGCAAATGGGTGCTCCAGGCTCTGATCTACCTTTCTCAATTCCGCCTAATGACTTCAGGACTGACTGTTCAGTAGGGAAGAGAAGGGAAGAGGAAGAGCTGACAAAGTTAATTTCTATCCTCGTTACCTCCCTATCCAATGTATGAGACTTCAAAGGAAACTAAAGTGCTTATCTTCTGCTATTATGAACGGTAGAGTAAGAAAACTTAAAATGTTGCTAAATCTATGTTACCAGGGAGAAGTATTAGGAAACCTGTGTTCACAGCTCATAGGCTTGTCAGTTCCCTGGGTTGGTTACTTACATTCACGTTTTGTTCATCACTTTATAGTGCTTAGCAACAAATCTGTGAAACAGCAGTAACATGAATCTGTTTTAGGATCTTCAATAATGGAAGAAGTGGTAAAATTTTAACATTATTCTAAAGTGAGTTCAGAGGTAGGGCACAAGAAAGAAGGTGCATTGGTAAAATAAGCCCAAATCTCTGGAGTCTGAGAAAATGTCAGAAAAAAATGGAGAACACCAAAATCTGTCCAGGATCCAAAGGAGACCTGACGGCTTAAGAAGCAGAGGACAGTGCCATGCCAGCAGCACCTCACAGCTTCTCCCAGGGTTCACAGTGCTAGTGGAGATTAGGAAGCAGGTGACAACACTAGCAGTTCTACACCCTCCAAGTGACCTCTTTTTCGTAGAAAAATACAGTCTACGTATGATAAATTTTTAACAATGTTTTTGCTGGATGCGGTGGCTCACGCCTATAATCCCAGCACTTTGGGAAGCCGAGGCAGGTGGATAATGAGGTCAAGAGATTGAGACCATCCTGGTTAACATGGTGAAACCCCGTCTGTACTAAAAATACAAAAATTAGCTGGGCATGGTGGCGTGTGCCTGTAGTCCCAGCTACTCGGGAGGCTGAGGCAGGAGAATTGCTTGAACCTGCGGAGGTTGCAGTGAGCCGAGATCACACCACTGCACTCTAGCCTGGGTAACAAGAGCGAAACTCCGTCTCAAAAACAACAACAACAAAAAAAACCCCAATGTTTTCTCTTTGGGAAATAGCATATTGAAAGATATTCATTTTCTAGGTTTTTACGTTTCTGATATGTTGGGGTTTTTTATGAAATACATATTTTTGTAATCAGAAAAATTACAGAAGTAAAAAATAAAAATAAATAATGAATAGGGTGCTAAGTGGTTTCTTTAAAATACTGTGTTTAATTTTTTTCTAAGACACAGTGTTACATTTAGTAAAATGTACGCATCTTGAATATATAACTGTGTAGATTTTTACATATGTGTACATTCCAGTAGCCCCCACTTGGATCAAGACAGAGAACATTTATGTCATACAAGACTGGTTTTTTTGCACCCCTTCTTAGCCAATCCCCAACCAAGGTAACCACTGTTCTGACTTGTATCACATAGGCTGGGTTCAGGACGCAGGTTCCAGCTCTGCTTTGATCGTTAATGTACAGTGACAATCTACACAAGTCCCTCTTCTTCTGTTGTCTCAGGAAATGGACTAAAAGATCTTTATGAACCCTTTCTGTTGTACTAGTCCACAAAAAATATGATAACTGGAGCATTTTTTCCAGGGGTCGTTAGTAACTGAGCAGAAAGAATTATCTCCCAACTTCCATACCTGACTCTGTCTACTGAGCCATAGGGCTTTTGTGAAAATCAGTTCCTGAAGCTGAATTAAATAGTTAACTCAAATGAGAAGGTGATGCTTAATTTTGAGATATTAGGTTAATGCTTCATTCATTCATTTATTCTACCAAAACTTTCTATTTATGACTTGCCCAAAATTTGTTTGGGAGGAAAAGGGCTTCTCTGGGGAAGCAATGATAATCACAGCAGTGCCTGCTCCTCAGTTTAGTGGAAGAATGTAAACACAGGTCCGGATGCCTGCAATGGAAGAAAGAGATTATCAAAGTCACAAAAGAGAAACAGATACAGTTCCAAGAGGGGAGAAAACCCCCTTTCAGCAGGAACATCAGCTCAGGCTTCATGGAAAGGAAAGGCAGCGTGACTGAAGAGCTAGACCTTGAATGATAAGCAGTAGCTGGATGCAGAGAAATGGAGTTTATTCAAAAAACGTGCTCTTCTTTCATGAGAGTGACATGCTTCAACTACAGGGCTTGCATAGGGAATTCTTTCTTCCAGCAAGATTAATGGTTTTGTACTGAAGTCCCAACAGATTCTACCTGATTTATACCTGCCAGTCTGAAGGCCATGATTAGGGAAAATTTTTGTGTAACAGATTGACATCAATGAATCTTTCATGTCATATGAAGAAATTAAGACATATAGAGAAGATTTCATGTTCACCAGGCCGCTGTATATTAGTGATTCTGCTCACAACACTTAAGGCTGTTCTGTGTATACCTGAAGGGCTCCAAAGTTTTCTGGTTGGGCTGAACAGTAGATACCTGATCCAATGCCACAGGATTTTCTTTTCTGGAGGAAAATAGTACATTATAAATGTTGACTTTTGCTTGTATTGCTGGTGTGAGTGCTTCTTTATTGATTTGAAATTTGTATTATTGACTCTGAAAACACTGAGTGGCCTGAGACCTCACTTCACTGATTTCTCTGTCGAAAAGCATATCCAGAGATCTTCAGATTTGAGCTCTCTTAGGGTGCTCCTCTGCGCTGTCACTGTACATGAAAAAATCTTTTCATGAAGGAATTGAACCAAGAACCACATGCCTGGACTCTCAAAAGAAAGTCAGGAAAGAGAAAGTCACAGATATTGATTTTCTTATAGCCATTTATTCATTTTTAATAATATATTTAAAAATTTTTTACCCACAATTTGAATTACGTTTTCATAACATTTTTACTGAATGTCGTATTTTTCCTACCAGAAAAAAATTGGGCACGCTGGCTCACTCCTGTAATCCCAGCATTTTGGGAGGCCGAGGCGGGCAGATCACAAGGTTAGGAGTTTGAAACCAGCCTAATCAACATAGTGAAACCCCATCTCTACTAAAAGTAGGAAAATTAACCAGGCATGGTGGCTTATGCCTATAATCCCAGCTACTCAGGAGGCTGAGGCAGGAGAATCACTTGAACCTGGGAAGTGGAGGTTGCAGGGAGCCAAGATCACACCACTGCACTCTAGCCTGAGTGACAGAGCAAGATTCCATCTCAAAAAAAAAAATTTCTTTTGAATGAACATATATTAAGCTCCATTTGTGTGCCAGGAGCTGATATTCTATGAAAATGCAGAAGTAAGAAGATCGTAGTTTCTCAGCATCATGTATCATAATTCACAACAGTCTCTACATACAAGTACTTTTCTAGGTGCTGGGGAGGGAAACGAGGCCTCAGAGGTGATCTACAACTCTCCATTTTTTGGATGTCAAAATTACAGTTCAGAGATACTATGTAATTTAATCAAGGTCATGTGGCTAACACATTTCACAACTAGGACATGACTTTCTTGCCTAGATTAGTAGGCTTTCCATGACCAAAAAATGTTCTTTTCATAGGAATAAAAGCAAATCTGGCCAATGCTTTTCTGAATTTGACATATTTTGGTAGGCTATGAACTGTTGGCTAAGGAATTTGAATAATCTCTTCTCAGTAAAACAGTATAGATTGGACTGGAACCATCAGATTTTTCTTACCAAAGTGTGTTCAGGAGTCAGTTTGCACAGTTTGGAGTGGGAAAGTCATAAAGCCAGGAGAGAGTACTTATTGTCGAGGGAAAGACATTTTGCTGTAGGATTTAATTTGTGAGAATCTATTTATAACAAATAAAAACTGAAAGGACCAGAATACAATTTGTTCTAAAAGGGACAGTTGCTATCCATAGCATTGCAGTGACTGCCCAAGCTACCTGTGTAACTAGAGTCAGAAATAATTTCAGGCTAGCAAGTATATTATTTTCTTATCCTAACATCCGTCAGTTGAAATGTGACTGCTACTGTTATGCATGCTCTCTTTACCTCTACTTTCTCCAGTTTGGATCTAATTTGAACAAAAACAGACAGCCATCCTTTTTCATACCAGGCTACATAAGCACAGAACCACAGATTACTTTTTTTTTAAACTGTGGTTCAATGTCATTTATTCATTAGCTCATTATTAGATTCGTTTAGCAAACTCTTACTGAGCATCCACAAAGTGGTAAGGTATTAGATTAAGCATTGGGAAAAAGAGGGTGAAAAAGACATTGTGCTCAGTTAAAGAGACAAGGAAGCAAGCTATTTCCACCATCCCGTGTGACAAATACCACCACAAGGATAATCTCAGAATGTTGGAGAATTTAAGAGGAGCCTCCGACCTAGACCTGAAAATCAGGGAAGCAACTTCTCTGTTATTCTGATTATACAACATGACTACAAGATAGCTATGATTTTTTTCCTCATTGTCTCAAAAAAAGAAACAATTTCAGAAAGTTTAAGTGCTTTCTTCACTCATTCATTCAACAAACATTCAGCTATGCAACACAGTACCTGTTAAGTGTATCACACGCAGTCCTTGACATAGGGGATACAGTAATAAAAAGAAAAGATGAAATCCCTGTGGTCAGAAAATTTGCATTTCAGTGGGAGAGGAAAGATAAACAAAAACACATGGAAGATGTTGGTTGTCAGTAAGTGCTCAAGAGAAAACTAAATCACATTATGACGTACAGAGAAAGAGGTTGGCGGTGAAGGCTGCTATTTTACAGATACTAGTCAAGGAAAGACTTTCCAATAAGGCGACATTTAAACTGAGGCCTGAGTGAAATGAGGAACTGAGTCATTAGGAATAGCATTCTGGTTAGAGGGAGCAGCAAGTGCTCTGACCCCAAATATGCTTCATGTGCTGGAGAACAGCAAAGTGATCATTATAGCTAAAGTAAAGAAGGAATTGGAAAGTGAATCATGCCAGGCTACATGATCAGAAGCCGCTGGACATTGTAAGCAGAGGAATGGATTTTTTCTTTCATTTCTATCTTGAAAGTCTATTCTGGTTGTTGCATGTAGGCAACAACTAATATGCAAGGGAAGGCAGGGTTTTTGTTCAGAAAGCAGTTTAATAGATAGGGTCTATGGAAGATTCAGACCTTGGACCAGGGTAGCAGGGTGGAGGAGCTGGGAAGTGACCTGATTCTGGATATAGTCTGATCATGAAGTCCATAGAGTTCGCTAATGGCTTAACTAAGACTTACGGAATAAGGAAAGGGGTCAAAGCAGGCGCTGGAATTACAATGGTGAACAAAACAACCAGGGGCCTGACCTTAGGGAGTTTATTGCTGGTGGAATAGGCAGCCAATAAACAAATAAATGTGATTACAATTTTGTGACGAGTACTGAAAAGGAGACAGCAGAGGCTATTGCTACAAAAATAACAAGGGATGCCTGCTTACAGTAGGGTAGCCAGGTGCAGCCTCTGAGAAAGGGGTATTTAAGCTGATCCCTGAAGAATGAGAAGGCACCTGCCATGCTAAGATGCAGGGGTTTGGTGATCAGTTGGAGGCTCCAGCAAACATAATAGCCTGGAAGTCTCAGGGCTGAAAAGAAGTCAGGACTGAAACCAATCTGCTCAGTCTTACCTGTTGTGTTCAACTCTTACCTGCTCTAACACAATGGTTTTCAGGATGTGATCTATGGACTCCAGAGTTTCCTGAGGCCTTTTAAGGGTGGTCTACAAGGTCAAAACTCTTTTCATACTAATACTAATACGTTATATTCACTTTTCCTACACATTCTCTCATGAGTGTACAGTGTTTTTCAAAGGGTACAAGGCAAATAATATCACAACAGAGTTTTTTTTTTTTTTGAGACAGAGTTTTGCTCTTGTTGCCCAGGCTGGAGTGCAATGGTGCAATCTCAGCTTACTGCAACCTTTGCCTCCCAGGTTCAAGCGATTCTTCTGTCTCAGCCTCCCAAGTATTTGGGATTATAGGCATACATCACCATGCCCGGCTAATTTTCGTATTTTTAGTAGAGACGGGGTTTCATCATATTGGTCAGGCTGGTCTCGAACTCCTGACCTCAGGTGCTCTACCCACCCCGGCCTCCCAAAGTGCTGGGATTATAGGTGTGAGCCACAGCGCCCAGCCTTTTTTTTTTTTTTTTTTCCTGAGATGGACAGGGTCTCACTCTGTCACCCAGGTTAGAGTGCAGTGGCACAATCACAGCTCACTGCAGCCTTGAACTCCTGGGCTCAAGTGATCCTTGTGCCTCAGCTACACAAGTAGCTGGGACTACAGGTACATGTCACCATGCCTGGCTAATTTTTTTCTTTTTATAGAGATGGGGGTCTCCCTATGTTGCCTAGGATGATCTTGAAATCCTGGCCTTAAGCCATCCTCCCGCCTTGACCTCCCAAAGTGATCACAACAGATTGAATGCAAAGCAAATATAAAAATCTAGCCACTGTCATTAAGCCAGATGTGAAAGAGATATTGACAAATGTAAAACAATGTCACTCTTCTCACCAAATTATTTTTATTTTGTGGAAAAATCATTTTTCATAACACGTCATTTGTGTTAACAAGAAAGAGGGTTATTCATGTTATTTTAAAATAAACTAATAAATATTTTTAACTGCTCAGTAATGAATAAGGTAAATATAAATGAATATAGTGCACAAAAACGGAGGGTCTTTGGGTCCTCCATAATTTCTAAGTGTGCAAACATCTTAAGACCACAAATCTGAGAATTGATACTCTAGTACTAATGTTAAAGCTCACTCAAATTTTGTACTTTGTCTCTAGATATAAAATACCCTTTAACACTCAAAACTTTCTGTAACACACAGTTGAAAGAATTACTAACATTTATTGAGTGTTTGCTACATTCTAGGCATGTCCTAAGTGTTCCACGTATTTTAACTAATTTAATCCTCTCAAACACACCCGTAAATTGGGTAATTTTATTATGTCCATTTTTTAAGGGAGAAACCAAGGAATAGAGACATGAAAACTTGTCGCAGGTCACACAACTAGTAAGTAATGGAACCGAGATTTGAACCCAAGCAGTTTTGCTCTTTAGAAAACATTTCTATCCATCAGCAGTAATTTAATATGTATGAATAAGTAAATGAAGATTTGGTTCTAATGCTGTGTAAACCTCCCTTGCAGGGGATTACAGTAGCTCCACCTGTCTGGTGGATCCAGGTCAGGCAGAGTGGTGGCCTGAAATACAGTGCGGTAAGAAGCACCAAGGGCAGGCGTGAATGCTGGCGAGGGAGCAGTGAGCATCGAGCCACGGAAACTCAATGCTGCCACGTCCCACAGGCAAGCATAAATCAGGATAAGAGTCAATGCCACAAAATCCAAAGCCATGTGGGCGATCCTTTGAGTTGAGACAGAGCAAGGGCAGGAGTGGAGCTCAGGCTCCTGGACCAACCCAGCTAGACCTCAGTCATCTAAGCACTGCAGCTCTCTGCCCCTCTGATTCTCAAAGGAGGACCATAACAACCATATTCCATGGAGTCATAGCTATAGGTGAGGCCTTGTAACTGGAAAATATTTCCTCTCTTTTTTCCACCCCACTTGATGCAGATCACTGAATTAAAAGTTTCCAGACAAACAATAGGAAAAGGGCTGGAATGCTGAAGACTTGTTTTGATTTATTGAAGAATTGATAGGATCCTTCATAGGTATCCTAAGTGGATCACCTGGTTTAATAGCATCAGGTTATGGAAAACATCCACATCAGAATATATTTTTCAATACAAGTTGAGTACCCCTTATCCAAAATGCTTGAGACCAGAAGTGTTTGGATTTCAAATTTTTGGATTAAGGATGCTCAACCTGTAATATACTTAGTGAACTAAATAATCACACATGGTTTGCAGATTTCGGCTTGAAGAATCTTTTAAAGTGACACCAAAATTCCTAAATGCAAATTTGTTATAATCAGGCATAAAGACCAGAATCAATAGAGAATAAGAATCTAATTATATTTTACTGAGCATAAATATCGTTTATAATAGACAGTTGAAAATGTCGTTTAAAGTTTTTCTGCTTAGTAGAATGAGATACAATTTTCACTCTCAGTGTAATGCAATTGTAAGATAAAAGGGAAATGTTTGCATATGAGAGCTCAGCCTCATTTGCCACAAACTATATACCTTCTTTCCCTCTCCCCTTCACTAAGATGATTATAGCCTCACCAGAGTGTGTATTATGATAGATGAGAAGAAAGGAAACTCAGAAAAGTCCATTTGGTTTATTTCAGAAAGAGACAATATAAAATAGACACACTCCTTAAGAGCTATCTTCAAAGCCCCAGTTATGTCCCAGCCATACAATTCCCATCCCTATCTACAAAGATAAGCACCATCTTAATAGTCTCACCATCTATTTTTTCCTAAAAATAAATTGTTTAGTTTTGCATATTTTGAACAGTAGGTAAGTGAAATCAAATTGTATGTGCTCTTATGCAATGTGCTTTGTACATTGCACTCTCAGCTTCTGAGATTCATCCATGTAGGTGGAGTTTATTCCTTTTCTCTATTGTGCAGAATTCTACTATTGGCCTCATTCACATTTTCTTTGTTCATTCTCCTTTTGACTGACAATTTCGTTGTTTCCAGTTTTTTTCTCTATGCACAATGCTTCTGTGAATTACCTTGTTCACGAGTCTTTGTGCATGTCCCTGTGAGTCGCTTGAGAACATACATCTAGGACCAGAATTGTAGGGTTATGTCTTCAGTTGCACTCAATCATGTCATTTGCTTAATCAATTACTGAGAGAAATAAGCTAAAATCTTCTACAGCATTGATGTATTTTAAAATTCCTCTTTGCTGTTTCAATAATTTTGGCTTTACAGTTTTCAATTGAGAGATGATTCCCTTCACATTTACTGCAAATTTGTGAATAATATGTTTGACTTTACTTATATTGCTTTATATTGCCTTATTTTTACTTTTTCTGTGAACTTTCTCTTTTCTTGACTTTTTTTTTTTTTAAACAGTTTCACTTTTGTCACCCAGGATGGAGTGCAATGGGGTGATCTCGGCTCACTGCAACTTTTGCTTCCTGGGTTCAAGTTATTCTCCTGCCTCAACCTCTCAAGTAGCTGAAATTACAGGCACCCCCCATCACATCAAGCTAATTTTTCTATTTTTAGTAGAGACTGGGTTCCACCATGTTGGTCAGGCTGGTCTCGGACTCCTGACCTCAGGTGGTCTGCCCACCTCAGCCTCCCAAAGTGTTGGGATTACAGGTGTGAGCCACTGTTCCTGGCCTTTTTTTTTTTTTAACTTCTTTTGATTTATTGAAATTATGATGGATTATCAAAATGAGATGCAATCGTTTCTCTCCCTGTAAAAGGAATCCCTTTGGCAATAAGACTTTGCATTTCCTTCTATCAAGAGGTGAAAGAAGCTCTACCAGTCCTAAGTCTATGCCAGGAGTTAGCAAATGAAAGCCCACAAGCCAAATCTGGCCTGCTGTCTATCTTTTAAACTAAAGAGTAACTGTAACACAGCCACATTCATTGATTTACACATTGGCAGTGGATGCTTTCTTGCCAAAACAGCAGAGCTGAGTCATTGCAATTGTATGGCCTGCAAAGCTTAAAATATTTACTATCTGGACCTTTACAGAAAATGTTTGCCAATCTTTTATTTAGGCCTCAAGAGAACTTGCATTAATTCTATTGGTACTTGTCCAGTTGACATGTGAACAAGAGCAGGCTGGCCTGTTGGAGGATGAGAAGTTACAAGGAAAAGAGATGAGCTGCCTTGTATAAGGCCGTCTCTGACTAGCCAGAGGATAGTTCATTCATTCCAGGGATGAAGCGTGAGTCATTAAGTGAGTCTATGCAAGAACAGCTAAATCTAGCCCAAATTAACGAATAAGGCCTGTATAAGGCCGTCTCTGACTAGCCAGAGGATAGTTCATTCATTCCAGGGATGAAGCGTGAGTCATAAATGAGTCTATGCAAGAACAGCTAAATCTAGCCCAAATTAATGAAACAGCCTAATCTACCAGTTGATGAGCAATAGTAAATGATTGCTCTTTTAAGACACTAAGTTTTAGAGTAGTTTTTCTCATTTCATTTTTTATTCTAGCTGTGAGAATTTATACTCTCTATTATCTTCTATTTTTAATTCTATTAGTGCGCATTCTAAAAATTCTAGTATGCAAAATCTAAAGTTAATCATCATCTTTTCCATTCTCACAAACTAACCGAGAAACTCAGATGACTGACTCTAATCAGCCTCCTCCCAACTTATATACTATTATTGTACAAAATTTTGGTTCTATCTTACATAACTCAACAAATTAGACATTATTACTATTAATTATTGTATTTTACAGTTATATTGTTTAGATTTACTCATAAATGTATCTGTTTCTTTGCTCATCTTTACTTATTTCTTCTTGCACATCGACCCTTTCATGTTTTGAGGAGTTTTTTTGTGAGAATTGGTTATTGCCACACTCTTTCAGTTTTTTTCTTTCTAAAAGTATTTTGTTTTGCCTTCATTATTAGAAGATATGTTTTACCAAGTATACGATTCTGGATTAATAGTTATTTTCTCTCTCAATAATTTCAATATACTATTATACTTTTTTCTGACTTCCATTTTTATTTTTTTCTGGGAAACCAGCTGTCATTTTAACATTTTTTTTTTTTAGAAAATTTGTCTATTTTCTTCATACAGTCAACTTATCTTCTCTCTTTTTGTCATTGTGTTCCACTATACTCTATCTAGTAGTGTATTTCTCTTTTACTTACTTATATTCAGAATTTGTTCAGTTTCCTGAAATGAGAACTGGTTTTTAAAATACATTTGAAATGTTTTGGGGTGTTAACGCCTTACATATTGACTCGATTCTATTTTCCCTTTTCTCTTCTTTTGTAACTCCAGTTAGAAGTATGTCAGCTTTCTCATTCTCTTTTGCATTACTTACTACCACTGTCATATACATTTTATTACTTTTTCTCTCTGAAAAGCGTGTTTAATAAATTTTTCTGTCTTCCAGTTTATTGATCCTTTTCTTATTTCTATAAAGTCTGCTATAACATACATTGAAGTTTTATAAAAATTGCAATAGAATTTACATACCATAAAATTTACCCTTTAAAAAAGTGTACAATTGAGTGTTTTTAGTATATTCACAAAGTTGTACATAATCATCAATGTCTAATTCCAGAACATTTTTATCACCTCAAAAGAAAACTCACACTCATTAACAGTCACTTTATTTTCCCCTCTCTTCAGACCCTAGCAATTGCTAACCAGGTCTGTCTCTATGGATTTGGCTATTCTGGACATTTCATATAAGTGGGATCATGCAATATGTTGCCTTTTGTGTCTGGCTTCTTTCACATATCATAATGTCTTCAAGATTTATCCATGTTGTGGTATGTATCAGTATTTCACTTTTTCATGCTGGATAATATTCTGTTATAGAGCTAGTATCACATTTTATTATGCATTCATCAGTTGAAAGACAGTTGGGGTGTTATGAGCAATTTGTAGCTATTGTAAGCAATGCTGTTATGAACATTCCTGTGAAGTTTTTGTGTGGACATATGTTTTCAGTTCTCTTGAGTATATACCTAGGAGTGGCAATGATGGGTCATATGGTAACTCCATGCTTAACTTCTTGGAGGAAGTGTCTGATGTTTTCCATGGTGGCCACACCATTTTACATTACTACCAGCAATGTATCAGCATTCCAATTTCTTCATATCCTTGCCAACACTTGTTATTTCCTGCCTAATAAAACAATTTATACACATCCTACTGGTCATAAAGCAGTATCTTATTGTGGTTTTAATTTGTATTTTCCTAATGATTAATAATGTGCAAATCTTATTTTGTGTTTATTGATCATTTATATAACTTCTTTGGAGAAATGTCTATATAAGTCCTTTGCCATTTTTAACCTGGATTCTTTCATCTTTTTGTTGTAAGATTTCCTTATATATTCTGGGTACTAAATCTTTATTTTATATACATATGATTTGCAAATATTTTCTCCCATTATGTAGGTTGTCTTGTGCTCTTTATACACAGTTTCAAATTTTGATGAAGTCTACATATTTTTAATTGTTGTTTGTGCTTTTAGTGTCATAGCTAAATCATTGTCAAATGCAAAGTCATATAGTTTATTCCTGAATTTTTTTCAAAGACTTATATTTTCTGCTCTTAACGTTTAGGTCTCTGATTCATTTTGAATCAGCTTTTGTATATGGTGTGAGGTAAGGGTCCGGCTCATTTGTTTGCATGTGGCTATCCAGCTGACCCAACGCCATTTGCTAATGAGGCACAAAACCTTTTTAAATTTAATGACATTTAATTTTTCTATTTTTTGTTTTGGTTACTTGTGCTGTAGATGTCTTACTTAAGAAACCATTACCTAATTCAAGATCACAGAAATGTACACCTATTTATAACATAGATGTTAACTTTAAATATCAATTTTTTATTCCTAAATGTTCATTTGATTTTCTCCTAAATCTGCCTAATTTTACAGTATCTCATTCTTTAGTCAAATTTTTCTTTTCTATTTATTTTATTATGCATAGCAAACATATTATTCTATTTAGGTCTAATAATTCTAATATTTGAAATTATTCTATTTAGGTCTAATAATTCTAATATTTGAAATCTCTAATATTTGATTCAATTGTCTGTTATTTTTTGCTGGCTTTGGTTTGCCTGATTTCCAGTGAGGGCCTTATGGTTTTGACTGCAATTTCGAAATTTTATCTATGGGAATCTTAGCTTAAAGACGAATTCCTATATAAAGATTTTAAAATATTCTTTTCCAAAGGCACAGGATTGTAAAAAAAAAAAATCTAGGTGCACTTTATTTTTATAATTTGGCAGGTGAGGGAAGGTGTTCAGGGTATCTGGTCTGTCATTTTTCTGAAAATGAGTCCTGTAATTAACTTCTACCTAATATTATAGCTACATATATATATGTATATGTGTGTATATGTTCTTAGACTTTCAGCTGCTCTGAAGAATGTCTGATTTTATTTCTTCCTTTCACAGTACCTAGTATTATTCAATGCCTAAAGAAATGCTTTTTAAAATGTTCAATTAATAAATTAGTAAATTAATTTGTGGATAGAAATTTAATGTTAATTTATAGAAATTCTTAGCTGATGAGTTGAGAACCTCTGAAGGCTTCGAGATGTAATAAAAATCTATATGTTAGCCAAGCATTCCTATAGACACAGGTACATTTTACATAATTTACCACATGTTAATTATAGTGTGGTTATTTAAAGAAATTATTATAAACATACGTTTTGCTAAATTCATAAAAATGTGTGGTCTTTGCAATTCTCCCAGCCACCAAATAATAAAACTTCAAGTATTATCATATCTGAATAATATTTTAAAAACAGGCTCTACCCAAAAAAGTTGAAAACACTAACATTATCGTAGTATGGCCAGATCATTGTTATGGGTGAATTTTAGTAGTCTGCAGATTTCTTGAAAAATTTTAAATCTAACTATCTTTCTTGGGAATTTACTTCATAGTTAAATAAGTGACTTGTCTATAATATTCTCTTTAGAAAATAATCCTTTTTAATGGTGTGACATGGTCTAGGGAGTTTGTTCACCAAAGCAGCTGCTGCACTCAGTATCATTTTTGAAGACATAGCTTCTTCCTCAGTCAGTGGCACACATGACTAAGACTTCATTGAAATGGTCCAGAGCATAATGTGCCTAAGAGTTGTTTTTGTCTTGTAATTTCATATGTCTTTCCCCAAAAAGATTTATTCAATCATTTGAAAGAACAATTAGTCAATAGAGTAGGGAAGTATTTAACTTTCAGAACATTCATATAAATAAATCAAATGCAATAAAAGATGTGAAATAACTATAAAGACAGAAAAGCACTGTAAAAACAAATGAAATTATTTTTATTATCAAGATATTAATATTAAAATTGATAATATTCAATAGCACAGCACAGTAAGCACTTGGCTATGCTTTTATTTTTGAGGATAATTATAAAAGCTAAGAAAGTAATTATGAATATTTTTATATAATAATTGCAGTATTTATAATTAATGTCCCTTTTTCCATACACAGAGAATGAATTCAGAGAAGTAAGATCTTATTTTGTTTTTAACCCTCAGGATAATAGCAAGTTTATATGCTATTGAGGAGGCAGAGAGGAGTTCATGTAGTTCCTGAAGAGGCAGCGTGTATTCACAACTCAGAACTTGTCCTGTGAAGGAAGAAAACAACGCCCCCTAGACCACAGAATTAAGAGATGACTTATGTTTGAAAAACCACCCACAGCTGCACATTGATGTGTAAGTTGCATTCAGTGCTTTTTGGAAGTGACATGGGAAAAATCCCCATTGTCCTCATTAGCCTCTACAGAAGTTTTGTTGAAAGCTCTCCCCAAGGAATACTTCAGCATTTTGTCTTTGGGCTCATGCTTAGTGGTGGTAAATGGATTAACACAGCAGTCTCTGATAGTATGATAGATGGAGTCGGAAGAGCAATTTTCTAAACACCCTTTCCTTATTTGATGGATGTTTCCATTGCTATCTCTTCCCTCAGGGCTCTTTGTGTGCAAAATCTTTCTTCTGAAAAGAGTTTTCATTGTATGCTATTAGTACTGAGTGGATTTATGGTGTCCTCTCGTGCAAACAGCCTTTCTGCCATTCTGTAGGCATCATAGAATCTGCTCTAGCACTTTATGCAAAATGATGTCCTAGTTTTTTGATCAAAAGGTTTCACTGTGTTAACATTTTCAAGTATGAGACAGAATTTAGTTCCAAAAAACAACACTGATGTTCTTCTAACCACACAGAAGTGCAGCTGAAACTTATCCATCTAGAGAAGCATTTTTCTTCTTAGATATTTAGTTAAACCCTGTGGTACTCCTCTCGTGTCATCAGCACCTCCATCCGTAATCTCACTTGGTTCCATCATAAACCTCAGCTGGGGCCAGAGGATACATCTTGATTACACCAATCAGCATGTACTTCTCCTCTATGACCCCTCTCATTTGAACCCTGAAGCATGTAAGTCCCTGTGATAGGTGGGAAAAAAGTTGCCAAGACCAATGAACTAAAACACCAAATTTGGGAGGGAAGGGTTTTTGGTAAACAGCAAGGACTTAAGTGTGAGTTATAGAATTTAAAAATTGTTGCTATCTATCTGAACCAAATTTTTTCTTTTCCTTTCTCCACCTTCTTTGTAAAAGAACAATCTCTAGTAATGGAATTGAAAAGTAGATTATGTGCTTCAATAATTTGGAAATAAAAATGGTGAACAGGAGGCAAACTGTCTCTTGAAATTTGGGAATTAGAACGAGCTTCCGGCTGAAATTTTTTTAGAACAATTTCCTTTCTGGCAATAGTTCTTCTACCACCTGGACGAGCAGAGAGCAGTTAGGTGACAGAGTAATGAATATGAATAGGAGAGACCTGAAGACAGCTCCCTCCTGAATCTTCCTGGTACTGCACAATCGGTGAGGAAGAGACGCAAAATGTTATTCCCATAAATAGAATGTGAAATTTTTCTGAAGGTGAGAGCCACTACCTGCTAAAAAGTTCTTTAAAAGAAGTGAGAAAACTTACATTGAAAGAGGTGTAATATTTCAATCACCAGCTGAAAAATGTGAAGCTGAAACCTTTTAAACGTCACCCCTGGCACAGAGCCAAGGAAAGAGACCACATTCTTTCCTTGACAGAATAGTCACTATGCACAACCCAGGGGTAGAAGACAGACATATATTATTATTATTATTATTATTAGCAGGAGCAGCAGCAGACACTATATAGATGCTGTTAGGGACCACGGGCTCACCTTCACCCCTCCTGCCTATCCCTGAGATATAAATCTCCCCTATGGTCAAGCACCATCCCCTGAAGATGAAGAAAACAGTAGAATCTTGAATTGACAATATTTTAATCTATAATGACTTGGAAAGTTACTAGAGTAGTACAATGCAAAGTGAGATCATATTGAGTTATATGAGTAAAGTTTACCTGAGTCCTTTAGATTGTAGTAACTGTGAAAGTTAAGATGCTAAAATTTATAGGTTTTTCTTTTTCTTTTTTTTTCTTTTTGGTTTATGAAGAGTACAATAGGATACCAAGATCAAGTAAAATAGTTGGTCTTTTTAGGAAAAATGTGAATACTCAACATGGGGATTGGAGGAATGGGGAAGAAAAGTACAAGAAATTTTCTTAAAATGCTTGCCATTTTTAGAGAAATATTAATAGTAGCTTTAGGGGAAAAGAAAACCTTGCATTAAAGCCAAAAGGAGCAGAAGTTGAAACTGTTAATCTGTGAAAGTGTTATATTCTGGAAGATTTTTAAAAGAAGAGTTCAGAGAAGCAAATTCCCATAAATTCCAGGACAATTTTAATCCAAATTAAACCTAGATTCCCATGAAAGAAAATAACTACTGGCTTTGGAATGGAGAAGAAAGAAAAATGAACTAGTAATGGACTGTAGATTTTTGAAATGCCTAAGTCTACAATTTGCCTCATTTATACTCTTTTTTTTTTAGTAATTTTATTATTATAATTATACTTTAAGTTCTGGGGTACATGTACAGAGCGTGTGGGTTTGTTACATAGGTATACACGTGCCATGGTGGTTTGCTACATACATCATCCCATAATCTACAATAGGTATTTCTCCTAATGCTATCCCTCCCCTATGTCCCCACTCCCTGCTGTCCCTCCCCTATCCCCCCACCCACCGGCAGACTCCAATGTGTGATGTTCCCCTCCCTGTGTCCATGTGTTCTCATTGCTCAATACTCACTTATGAGTGAGAACCATGTGGTATTTGGTTTTCTGTTCTCGTGTCAGTTTGCTAAGGATGATGGTTTCCAGCTCCATCCATATCCCTGCAAAGGACGTGAACTCATCCTTTTTATGGCTGCATAGTATTCCATGGTGTATATGTGCCACATTTTCTTTATCCAGTCTATCATTGTTGGGCATTTGGGTTGGTTCCTGGTCTTCGCTATTGTGAACAGTGCTGCAGTAAACATATGTATGCATGTGTCTTTATAATAAAATGATTTATTATCCTTTGGGCATACACCCAGTAGTGGAATTGCTGGATCTAATGGTATTTCTAGTTCTAGATCCTTGAGGAATTGCTACACTGTCTTCCACAATGGTTGAACTGATTTATACTCCCCCCAACAGTGTAAAAGCATTCCTATTTCTCTACACGCTCTCCAGGTCTGTTGTCTCCTGATTTTTTAATGATCACCATTCTAACTGGCACAAGATGATATCTCACTGTGATTTTGATTTGCATTTCTGTAATGACTAGTGATGCTGAGCTTTTTTCCATATGTTTGTTGGCTGCTTAAATGTCTTCTTTTGAGAAGTTTCTGTTCATATCCTTTGCCCACTTTTTGATGGGGTTGTTTGTTTCTTTCCTGTCAATCTGTTTTAGTTCTTTGTAGATTCTGAATATTAGCCCTTTGTCAAATAGGTAGCTTGCAAAAATTTTTTCCCATTGCATTGATTGCTGATTCACTCTAATGATTGTTCATTTTGCTGTCCAGAAGCCCTTTAGTTTAATTAGGTCCCATTTGTCAATATTGGCTTTTGTTGCCATTGCTTTTGGTGTTTTAGTCGTGAAGTCCTTGCCCATGCCTATGTCCTGAATGGCATTGCCTAGGCTTTCTTCTAGGGTTTTTATGGTGTTAGGTCTTATGTTTAAATCTTTAATCCATCTGGAGTTAATTTTTGTATAAGGTGTAAGGAAGGGATCCAGATTCAGCTTTCTACATATGGCTAGCCAGTTTTCCCAGCACCATTTATTAAAGAGGGAATCCTTTTCCCATTGCTTGTTTTTGTCAGCTTTGTCAAAGATCAGATGGTTATAGATGTGTGGCATTATTTCTGAGATTTCTGTTCTCTTCCATTGGTCTATATACCTGTTTTGGTACCAGTACCATGCTGTTTTGATTACTGTAGCCTAGTAGTATAGTTTGAAGATGGGGAGAGTGATGCCTCCAGCTTTGTTCCTTTTGCTTACAATTGTCTTGGCTATGTGGACTCTGTTTCAGTTCCATATGAAATGTAAGGTGGTTTTTTCCAATTCTGTGAAGAAAGTCATGGTAGCTGGATAGGAATAGCAGTGAATCTATAAATTACTTTGAGCAGTATTGCCATTTTCATGATACTGATTCTTCCTGACCATGAGCATGAAATGTTTCTCTATCGGTTTGTGTCCTCTCTTATTTTGTTGAGCAGGGGTTTGTAGTTCTCCTTGAAGAAGTTCGTCACACCTCTTATTAGTTGTATTCCTGGGTATTTTATTCTTTTGTAGCAATTGTGAATGAGAGTTCACTCATGTTTCACTCTGATTGTCTTGTTATTGGTGTATAGGAATGCTTGTGATTTTTGCACATTGATTTTGTATCCTGAGACTTTGCTGAAGTTGCTTATCAGCTTAAGGAGCTTTTGGGCTGAGATGATGGGGTCTTCTAAATATACAATCATGTCATCTTCATACGCTTTATTTCTTTTTCTTGCCTGATTGCCCTGGCCAGAACTTCCAATACTATGATGAATAGGAGTGGTAAGAGAAGCCGTCTTTGTCTTGTGCTAGTTTCAAAGGGAATGCTCTCAGTTTTTGCCCATTCCATATGATATTGGCTGCAGGTTTGCTATAAATAGCTCTTATTATTTTGAGATACATTCCATCGATACCTATTTTATTGAGGGTTTTTAGCATAAAGGGCTGTTGAATTTTGTTGAAGGCCTTCTCTGCATCTATTGAGATAATCATGTGTTTTTCTCTTTGGTTCCGTTTATGTGATGGATTACGTTTACAGATTTGCATATGTTAAACCAGCCTTGCTTCCTAGGGATGAAGCCGACTTAATCGTGATGGATAAGCTTTTTGATGTGCTGTTGACTTCGGTTTGCCAGTATTTTATTGAGGATTTTCGCATCAATGTTCATCATGGATATTGGCTTGTCTATTTTTGAGACAGAGTCTCACTGTGTCACCCAGGCTGGAGTTCAATGGTACAATCTTGGCTCACTGCAACCTTCACCTCCCAGGCTCAAGCAATTCTCCTGCCTCAGCTTCCCGAGTAACTGGGATTACAGGCATGTATCACCAAGTCCAGTCAAATGTATTTGTTTTTAGTAGAGACAGGGTTTCACTGCATTGGCCAGTCTGGTCTTGAACTCCTTACCTCAAGTGATCTGCCTGCCTTAGCCTTCCAAAGTCCTAGGATTACAGGCATGAGCCACTGCTCCTGGCCATTTGTACCTTTTTAAAGTAAAACTCTCACACCACAGTTTGCATGCTTCAGACCACTCATTAACAATGCAAGAAAAATGGCAGAAATATGTCCTATGAACCCAGGCAAATGATATTTGCTGGGTGAAAATTACCATTGTAAAATAAAGAATCATCAATGGCAAAGCAAAAGTCTGTTTAGATACTTCTCAGGTTCATGTTTTAGTGACTATTATCATTTCACCTTTGGCGACCAGAACATGTTATGCTTAAGCATATTTCCAGTGAACTATAAATGCTGAAATGATAATTATTTGAAAATAATTTCAGCTTTGATTTTAATAACCAGAGACTCTATTTCTCAACATATTAGACTAGAAGAGCAATCAGATTTTAACAGCTTGTTTTTCTAAAAAATCCTAATTCCAAAATGGAATGCAGCTGGTTGTTTTTTATTATTGTCTTTAATATTCTCCTTTTATTCATGTATTTCAATATCTTTTGTTTTTTGAAAACTAAGGAATGGACTAAGATAAACTTAACCCAAAAATGTTACCTTAAATGAACTTTAGTTCAAACATTTCCAGCCAGTTAACTCTATCTAACACTAAAAAATGACATTTACAAAATACTACAAGAAAATTTTAATCCCCATTGCTTCCCTTTCGTTAGAAAGCAAGACCCAGTTCCGTGGGTACTGTTTTATATGGCAAACTCAAACTTGCTTTTTGGGCAAAAGATTAAAAGCCTTTGTCTCAGGCACATGGACATTTTCAGCCATTGTGTGGAAACCATTGCAAAGTACCATAGAAATCCTTCATACCTTAGTACTCTGAATAGCATACTCCACATCCAATTATGCTAGAAATCCAAGGCAGTTTGGTGAAAAACAATAATACTAAATTATCTTAATCACCAACTCTTTCAGATATGTTTCATGATTGTGTGAAAAATTAAAATCACAAAGAATTTTACAAAGAAGAAGCATCTTTGTCATCTATGTTTGTTTTCAAGGCCTTAACATATGGGGAGGGTGCTAAATCAGTCCTTTATTATTGTAGTCAGTAATAGCAAATGGAAAATGAAGTCCAAAGAAAACTCAAAACAGAATGAATCACTGGTAAATGAAAAGGCTTTCAGAGGTAACCTGACATCTTGGCAGACAGAGCAGCTTCAGCTTCACTTCCTGTCCCTTCTTTCTTCCATCCTAATCTCTGCTTTAACCTCCTCTTTCTGGAACAAATAAAGCTGCTTTTAACTGGATTTCCTGTCTCTATGATCTCTTTCTTCTAGTCTATTTTCTACCTCATAAGTTTTCCTGAAATATATTTTCATCATTTATTTTAAAAACTATTAATGTATAGTTTTTTTAATTTTCAGAGTTCTTCATGGAACTTTCTCCTGCTAAACCTCATTTTAAACTGTGGCTCAGAGCTGTGAGTTTAAAGACCTGTAACTGCAGTCAGCTACTCCTCTCACCAAGAACTTGAAATGGCCTTCTGTTTTACATTGTATCTGGTGCTGAATTCTCCCTCTCATTCAAGGATCTCTGCATGCTCACGCTTACCCCATATCTCCAAGTTTATTCTCTATGATCTCAATTCCTATCTTTGATAGTAAGTTTATTTGACATGATTTCAACACCTCATTCTGACATTCCTACTTTTAGTAGATATACTCTGTTCATTAGCATTCAAATTGTATGCAATTCCATCATCTTTCTAAGTTTCAAGTGACAGCAAGTAATTTCTAAACATCTACATGGTTTCCTTCATTTTTTCCGCTTTTATTTTAGAATCAGAGGATACATGTGCAGGTTTGTTACAAAAGCATTGCATGATGCTGAGGTTTGGAGTATGACTGAACACATCACCCAGGTAGTGGGCATAGTACCCAGTGGCACATCCTTCTCCTTCCCTTCCTCTGTTGTTTCTTTCTTTATGTCCATGTGTACTCAATGTTTAGCTTCCACTTATAAGTACGAACATATGGTGTTTGATTCTTTTTTCTGTATTAATTCACTTAGGATTCCGGTCTCCAGCTGCATCCATGATGCTGTGAAGAACATCATTTTGCTCTTTTGATGGCTGCATAGTGTTTTATGGTAATATCTGTACCACATTTTCTTTATGCAGTACACTGTGGATGGACACCAGGGTTGATTCCATGTCTTTGCTATTGTGATTGGTGCTGTAATAAACATGCAGGTGCATGTGTCCTCTTGGTAGAATGAATTATTTTCCTTTGTTTCCCTTATTTTCAATGGAAACAACATACACTTACTATGATAATATTAAAATTAGACCTCATGTACGCTTTTCTTAGAGTCCAGGCAAATAATGCCTCACCAAAATTGAAACTATTAACTAGAAATATGTTGCATCTGTTGTCCTTTCTGTTCCACAACAAAGAATCCATGTATTTGGAAACTCCATGGGAACTAACTGATTAATGTAATAAAGTTTATTTCAAGTCAACAAACGTTCAGTATTTACCACATGAAAAAGACTGTGATGGCTAAATCAGAGAATACACAGATGGCTAACATACTGCTTCTATCCTTCAAGAATATAAAATCAAATGGGGAAGAGACACAAACATAATTATTGTTAATATATAAGTTAGAGGGCAAGAGAAATTTATTTTGGCTGAACTGAGCACTTAAGGATTCTTAGAGAAAGAAGGATTTGAGTTGGCCTTAAAAGACTCATAGGATTCTATAAGGTAAGGAAAATCTGGCAGAGGTCAGTTTCAGTTCATTCCTCAGCATCATGTTACATGATAATTATTAGGTTGGTACAAAAGTAATTGCAGCTTTTGCTATTAAAAGTGATGAAAAAAACCCGTAATTACTTTTATACCAATCTAATATTTGTTTAAGTGCTTTTCTTCTCCAACTGAATATTAGCTCCTCCAGGAGCTTCTGCTTTCCCCAACTTTGCATCCCCAGAGTCTACCAAAGGCCTAGCTACTGGAATTTCTGAGCAAATACCTGTTGAATTAATTCATAGATAGCTATTAGCTCCTAGAAATGGTTAATGCCTCTCAGATCTGTACCTAGTAGTTGCTTAATGAAGTTTCACTAAGGCTATAACAAAAAGCACATTCAAAAAACTACAAATGCAAAAACTCCTCTCATGCACAGCTGTTATCTCTGTAAGACTGGATCTTTCCCACATTTGTTCTCTATGATGGTTCTGTTGATGAAAAGAGTGAAACTGTAAAATATTTTAAGAGATTTATTCTGAGCCAAATATGAGTGACCACGGCCCATGACACAGCCCTCAGGAGGTCCTGAAAACATGTGCCCAAGGTGGTCGGGGTACAACTTGGTTTTGTATGTTTTAGCAAGGCACGAGACATCAATCAACTACATGTAAGAAATACATTAGTTTGGTTCAGAAAGGCGGGAAAACTCAAAGCTGTGGCTTCCGGGCTATAGGTAAATTTAAACATTTTCTGGTTGACAATTGGTTGAGTTTATCTGAAGACCTGGGATCAATAGAAAATGTTCAGATTAAGATAAAAATTATGAAGACCAAATTTTATTGTGCGAAGGAAGCTCTCAGCAGACTTCCAAGACAGACAAGAGAGAGAGAGAGAGAGAGACAGAAAGCAGGTTATAAAATGCTTCTTATCAGACCTAAAAGAGTGCCTGGCTCTGAGTCTCTTAGTTGATGATCTTCTGGATCTGGAAAGGAAGGAAGAAAAACAAGGGGAAAGAGGATTCTCTATAGAATATGGATTTTTCCCAGAAGGGATGGCTTTGCATGACCATTTCTAAACATGATAGAGAAACATGTTTTGGTGTAAAATATTTTGATTTTTCTTCCTTGTTATGCCAGAGTCAGATTGGAAAGTAAGTCACTGTATACAGGGTTAAAAAAAAAACCCATTTGATGAGAATTTACATTTTGTAGGGTGTGACTCCCCAGACCCCTTTGATAGGAATTTGGGCAAGATAAAAAAAAAAAATCAGAGCTTAGTCCTCAGTTCTTATGAAAAGCACTATACTTGGCACTAACGGCATAAAACTAATACCAACCAGCACTCTGTAAGAACTGGAAAATCTCTCTTTCAGGCCAGAACACCCCTGTCTTGAGTGCTCTGTTCAGTGAAGAATCTCATTCCTGCTGATTGAGGGGTTGTGTGAGGAAATGAGAAGTGCTGAATGAGCTGCTGCCCCCTTAGGAATCAGTGAGAGGTTACGGTCATATTTGTGAGGTTAGTGTAGTATCTGTGATTCTCTTACTGCCCTAAATGAAGAACAACCAAATCTTACATCATGATCATCTGCACCTATAGCCTTCCCCAAGAGGAAATCGGATGAGAAACAAAATACTGCTTTCTAAATAGATACATAAGAGCTCAGTAACTTCCCATTCAGGGTCTTCTTGTAAGCTGAACTAGGTGGAGCACATGGTCTAATGTTGAGAAAAGAATGGTTCTAGTTCTCCATCTTTACTCTAAATTCTAGGATCAAGGTTCATTTTCAGAAAGAGATCTATGTCAAGCAAGCCCTGACATAATTTACCATTCAGTTGCACATTTTAGGAGGATGGAAAGAAGAACAAAACCTGGTTAGACCTGTTTCAAAGAGGCAAACCCTGTCTACCTTTGCAAAAGGGAAAGAAAGAGACTAATGCAGCTGCTCATCTTTAAGGAATGTTGGTAAATGTAGCCCAACATATGTCCTAGAGTCTGACCAATGCGTCAACTCTTCCTCCTTCAAGGGACTGAATAAGTGCATGGGTGTGGTAACAAGAGACCAACATGTCCATTCCTGTCATAGTACCTGTCACGTTCATACACTTGAAAGCATTTTCAATTATACTTGTCTACCAAATGCCCATTGAGCAGTATATTTTTATTCACTCAGCATATATTTATCAAGTGTTTTTATTTACTAGGTGCTTGGGTAGACACTAGCGATGCAATGGTAAATGAGAGAATGAAGATTTCTGCCTTAATAGCCTTTGTAGTTTAGTCAGGAATTAAGAGAAACAAACAAGCCATTTTAACACAATATGAAAGTGCGGTGATAAAGAAAGTGCAGGGGGTATAGGAAAAAACAACAGGGGCAATGAGTGTAGAATTGATGACATTGAAGTTCTCCAGGAAATCTTCATAGTGGAAATAATGGGCAAGCTGAGGCCCAAGGGAGAACTTCGGTGTAAAGCACATCAATTAGTTGTGTTCGTTGGTTTTTGCCTGATCAGCATGCATTCCTCCAACTTCTGGCATCAACACTGTGATTTCCCTTTGGGCAAGTACCCCTCCCCAACTTTCCATTCATGATGGTTGGCTAAGGCTGGCATCAACCCCGTATTCTAGGAGTCAGAACACTGTTCAGATAAGTCAACTAGAGTATTTCATTCCTACAGTCCTTATGATTGGTTCAGTTATGTGCATATTACCTAAGCTAGGCCAATAAGTCTGATTCCAAGGGCATGTGTTAAACTATTAGACAAGAGGCCCTCTGATGCACTGAAATTACTTACCTAATGGAATGTAAAGCTGGAGCTTTGCGAGGATAGACAGCACAGCATATTGGTATCTAGATATAAAGCAGGGAATGGGGTGGGGGAACATGCATAATGCCTCCATCTATCTTCTTCTATCAGGAAAGCAAAATCTTTCTCAGAAGCCCCACTGAACACTCTCCTTAGTCTTGCTTCCCAGAACTGGGTCACAAAGTCAACCTGACTTGCAAGAGATGCTAAGAAAACAGGAATAGGATTTTCAGAGTTGGCACAGACTTGTCACGGTCTATAGCCTACTGCTGGGCACAGCGCTGTACTCTCAACAACAACAACAACAATAATAATAAAAACAAACAAACAAAACCAAAAAACTCAGATTCTATTAGTACAGAAAAATGGGAAAATGGGTATTGAGAGGAACCAGCTGTGGTAGCCACAGTGTATGATGATATTAATATTTCAGATTTTTACTCTCGCGTTAGTTCTCTGGGGCTGCCATAAGAGAATACCATAGACTAGATGACTTAACAAGATAAATTTATTTTCTTGCAATTCTGGAACCTACAAGTTCAAGATCAACTTGAACTTGGTTTCTGCTTGAACTTGGTTTCTTGAACTTGGTGGCAGGCTTGGTTTCTGCTGAGGGCTCTCTTCTTGGCTTGCGAGTAGCTGCCTTCTTGCTGTGTGCACACATGGTCTTTCCTCTGTGGGCATACTCGCTGATATCTCTGAGTGTCCAATTTCCTCTCCTTCTAAGGACACCAGTCAGATTGGATTAGGGCCCACTCTAGGGCCTCATTTTAACTTAATCACCTCTTTAAAGGCCTATCTCCAAATGCAGTCACAATCTGACATATTAGGGGTTAGGATTTCAACATATACATTTGGTGGGGAAGTGGGGGGGCGGGACACAATTTAGCCCACAACAATTTATAACATTAATTTGGTTCCAGGAAGTTAATAAAATGTATTATTTTAGCAGTAGGAGTACAACTCTTCTTTTCTTATTACATCTTTGAAAAATTAAGAATTTTCATTTTACAAATCACTTTAACTTTATTAAAGGAAAATATATTGAGCGTTGTAGTGATTTGCAATCCTTTATACCAGCAAACATAAGTGATTTTCAGGTGTATTTTTCTCATATTAATTTCATCTTTTATTATACCAGACATCTCTCAGCCTCACCTTGGTTCCAACCACAGCTAATGCAGAGGATTCCCTTGGCACCCAACGTCTTCTCTGCTCCTGCCCCCAGGGCCTCTCCAACACAGTGGAGCAGGATGTTGGTGGGACTTCACTCTGCAAATAGCTCAGAAGTGCTAGAGAGCTAGCAGTCCTGGACAACTTTTAACCAGTGGGATGTGGAAGACAAAGAGCAGATTCTTGACTGGGTGCGGTGGCTTACACCTGTAATCCCAGCACTTTAGGAGGCTGAGGCGGGCAGATGATGAGGTCAGGAGTTTGAGATCAGCCTGGCCAATATGGTGAAAACCTGTCTCTACTAAAAATACAAAAATTCGCCAGGTGTGGTGGCACACGCCTGTAGTCCCAGCTACTTGGGAGGCTGAGACAGAAGAATCCCTTGAACCCAGGAGGACGAGGTTGCAGTGCGCTGAGATTGTGCCACTGCACTTCAGCATGGGCAACACAGCGAAACTCCATCTCAACAACAACAACAAAAGAATAGATTCTTTTCTCCAACAATCCTTGGGTGGCCAATTCTGAGCATTCACTGCACTCTCAAGCACACCCCAGCGGGACTGAACCTCAGTTGGTGGGCAACTCAGTCACACACCTTTGTATTGACTTTTTCTCCACCTCTATTTCAATCTACTCAGTTCCCCCCTTCTGTCTACCTGAGTTCATTCCCTCCCTGTCCCAAATAAATTGCTTGCACAGAAGTCCTATTTCAGCCTCTGCTTTCAGAAGATACAGCATCTGCAAGCTGTTATTTGGTTATGCCTTTTGGTTTTGTTGTTTTGCCAAAAACATTATTTATCATGAATGTTTTATATATTAAAGATATATAACATTTGGAGAAAATGTCAACCTTTGGAGAAAATGTCAATAGAGTTATGAAGGGGGTATATCCCTTGGATTCTATGCCATGCCAAGCCATGTTTGAGATCAAAATTCTTGTATTTGCCTTCATGTTTCAGAAATGCAATGTTTAAGAGTATCTGCTTTGCAGTTAATTTTAGGCAAAAGCCTGAGAAGTGCTGGACGTGTCCATTTTACGTTGTTGTTTCTGTCATAGTTTTTAATTTAGAAATAGCTTTTATATTTTCATAAAATTCTACCTGATATAAGGTGGTTTCCTCTTTAGGGCTGTTTGTTTTAGCTTTAGAGATAGAGCACTCTTTTGAATTTTCTTGAGAATATAAATAAAATTATTATTATATATTTTTCTCTCTCTGTCACCCAAGCTGGGGTTCAGTGGAGTGATCTCGGCTCACTGCAACTCCCCCTCCTGGGTTTAAGCGATTCTCCTGCCTCAGCCTCCTGAGTAACTGGGACTACAGGCACATGCCACTATGCCAGGCTAATTTTTTTGTATTTTTTTTAGAGATGGGGTTTCACTATGTTGGCCAGGCTGGTCTCGAACTCCTGACCTCGTGATCCACCTGCCTTGGCCTCCCAAAGTGCTAGGATTACAGGCATGAGCCACCGCACCCAGCCTTAAAATTATTTTTAAATATGTCTCTTTCGCTCCATCTGTTTTTGGTGGAGAGCAACTCTCATTCTTCTGTATGGCCCATTTCCTTTGAATTACGGCTTCAGTTTTGTCCAGTTTATTTGCTTTTATTGATTGTTCCTCAATAAAGAAGGTCTATGCTTTTCCAGAAGTGGCTCCTATTTCAGGAAGGGAGAGGTGCACTCTGTCAAAATCACTGGGGTTTTGCCTAAACCTTTTATATAGGGACCCTCAGGTGAAAATAAGTTCTGAGATTTCTGAAGACATCATCTGGTGGGACTATCAGTTAAGTCTTAAGGTGGAAGTACTCAGTCATTTCATACCTGATTTAAACCGAGCAGGCCAAAAGGAGTGAGCTAAAACAAGGAACAGTCATATACTGGGAGAGCAGAAAGGGAAATAGGAAAGTAAGTCTTGGAGAATTTGTCAGCTGACCAGTACCCAGCTATAGAGACACTGAATATGATTCCTGTGGCATAGGAAAGGTACATGGTCTGAGGCTTAAGAATTGGAGGTAGGACTGGATGCAGAGGCAACAATGAGCACTTTAGATGAATGTATTACCCTTTTTGTAAAGTCAAAGGAAGAATAGGCTATTTTACCCTTTCCAATTATCTTTGTTTAAAACTTAGTCTAGTAAATTTCATTTGAAGATAATTAGCAAACATCTGGTTCTACAGCTATTTCCCTCCCCACGATATAGATTCTTTTCTCACTCGGGTGCGCATCAGTGGCATTCCCTCTCCTTTCTGAGGAGGATTTCAGTAAATAGGAAATCATAGTCGAATTGGGTGCTGTTTTTTACACAGAGTGATGTATTTAGCTCATCTAAAGCTACAGTAGTAAAGTTGTGAGTTCATTTTTCCACTTCAGCTGCCACTGACCATGATAGGACGTCCAGACTATGATTCTGCAAATGTGTTAAACAGTTTTAGGAACACAACAAGAAGGTAATCAGTCTTTTATTCAATTTGTCATTTTATTTTCCTAATCGTAACTGTCCTTCTGATTAACACCTAGAAGTTAGTGTTTTGAGCTGAGGCAGGAGATACTAAATTATAGATCCCAGAGTTATCTGAAAAAGAGCGTCTAAAATCAATATAAACATTGATACAAAAAGTCCAACTGAAGAATTGATTTGAAGAATATAAGCAAAGAGGCAGCTTTGAGGCAAGATGTAAGAAGGAATATAAGTGAGATAATTTAGAATACCTGGTAGATACTACACCTTGAGAAGTTCCCAGAGGCCCAGGACTGAAGTTTCAGATCCTAGTTGCAGAGTATTCAGGGTACATGAGAGAATCCAGAAATATTAACAGTACTGTATTAGTTCATTCTCACATTGCTATAAAGAATACTACCTAATACAGGATAATTGCAAAGGAAAGAAGTTTAATTGACCCCAGTTTTGCAGGCTTAATAAGAAGCATGACTAGGAGACTTCAGGAAACGTAAAATCGTGGTGAAAGGTGAAAAGGAAGCAGACACCTTCTTCACAAGGCGGCAGGAGGGAGTGAGTGCCAGCAGGGGAAATGCCAGACGCTCATAAAACCATCAGATCTCATGAGCCTCATTATCATGAGAGCAGCATGGGGAAAACTGCCCTCATGATCCAATCACCTCCCTCCATTGACAAGTGGGTCTGTCCACGTGTCAGGGCCCGGTCTGTCCCTCAACACATGGGGATTACAATTTGAGTGAGATTTGAATGGGGACACAGAGATAAACCATATCAAGTACCAATTCCATTCAGACATTTTCCTCACTTCACAATCCCTTCATTTCCTCTTTTCAAAAGTTTTCAGCATGAAAACTAATTCAAAGTACAATAAATTGTACACATATATATCTACATTGATATATATAGATATATATAAAGAAGAGAACAGAACTATTAGATATTATTGTTACCTGAAATGTACTTAATAAATTTAATTGAACAAAGAGTTTGTTTAAATTTGTGGGTAACAAAAACAAAAAGGATAATATAACCATTGTTGTTTGGAAGGGATATGAAATTATCTGTTGTGACATTTCCCTTGTGATTATGTTTAAATTTTTTTTTGTGGGACTTACGTGAACCATTTAGAATATAATGAAAAATATCATTCTTTTTAATCTGAAGTATTCTATCAATTCCTAAAATCTCCCAAACCATCATCTCATTGTACAACACCTGTTGGTAACAGGACTCCTGAGTGGTTTAGAATGAGATTTTTCCTTTGTTTCTGCAAAGTACCGCAGGGCATTATAAGCTTACACTACCTTTTGATCTAATTTCTTGGCTTGGAAGTGTCCAGAATACAGAGGTAATATAAATTTGAGCCAGAGAAGGTCCAAGTCCCTGGTTACGAATGTTTAGGACAGGATTATTTCCACCCACAACCAAGCCTGAAACAGACACAGCTTTCTTGTCATTGAGCTGGGGAGAGTATTCCAGTCCACATTTTGACTAAGGAAACAGCAATGTCAGGCAGTGGTTGAAATTTTGGGATCTAGCAGGGAGCAGTTGTCATTCTGGAGTTCTCTACATTCACAGTATTAAGATTTCTCTGCCCTCAACAGCAGAAGTTGGGTATACAAGCAAGCTCCAGCACTCAGGTGGATTACCTGATTTGAGTCTTGGAGTGAGTACTCAAAAACAAAACAAAACAAAAAAACCCTGAAAACCTATTTTGTTATACCTTTCAATTGTTTGTTTCAACTCACCATCCACTCTTCTGACTCACCTGCTTCAGATTACCTTGACTTCTGGTACCTTGAATGATTTCTTGCACGTGGCTTTGCTTCATGACTCAATCCTGATACTTGTTTCTGCTGCTGTTACTCTGAGTTCTGGATTATTTTCTTGATTGCAATTTACATCTGCCAATTTAGCTAAATACAACATCCAGTTCAACACAGTCCCAAAGACCCTACACACAGCTATAGGTCCCTAGGCTTATCATTCCTACCTAATTCACTTGCAGAATCAGGGAAGGGACTAAGTCTATGCCAGGCAGGGTGTGTGTCTTAGTCTGCTCTTGCTGCTATAGCAAAATGCCTTAGACTGGGTAACTTGTAAATAATAGAAATTTATTTCTCACAGTTCTGGATGCTGGAAAGTTCAGGATTAAGGCATCAGCAGCTTTGGTGTCTGGTAAGTTCTCCCTCTCCACTTCCAGATGATGCCTTATTGATGCATCCTCCAGAAGGAACAAATACTGTGTGTCCACATGTGGCAGAAGGGATGGAAGAGCAAAAGGCACTAGGGTGCTCCCTTTTCTAAGGTCCCATCTCTTAATATCTTAGGGTTTAAGTTCTAACATGTGAATTTTGAAGGGACACATACATTCAAACCGTAACAGTGGGGTTCCAGTCTTAGAGGAAGACGTAAGGAAGGTTTTCAGGAACTTAAGTGACTAAAACTTTAGTTCTTTTTTTTTCTTTTCTAGCCAAAATTAAAACATCTTACTGACATAAGTTAAAGAAAATAAACTATAATCTTGTTATGGAGGTGTGATTATCTCAAAATTGGTTTATATTTTAATATCTATAAAAGTTCTTATAGGAATTTTTATAGAACTTGATAGTCTAATTCCATATTTGTCAGAGAATAGAGAATAAACAATAGCTATTACAATAGTAAAGAAGAACATGGTACAGGAAAATGCCCTAACCAATATCAAGATTTATTATAAAGTTTTCATACTTAAGAAACATGATATTAATGCAAAGTTAGAAAAACAGACTCTTGGAACAGAAGAGAGACCTCCTAAAATAATGAGAATCCTCAAAAATTTGATTTGTGAGAGTCTGCGTATTGAAGACCAGTGGCTAAGGGATAAGATACTCTATAATTAACCTCAGAAAACTCAATTATCAGTATAGAACACAATCAATTCCATATAAAAACCTAAATTAGAAAGACAGCTATAAAAATAATTTTCATATAGTTAAATTTTTTAAATAAGGTTTAGAAACAATCATGAAAGCTTGATAAAACTGACTGTATTAAATCTGAATTTTTAGTGAAATAAAAAGACAACATATTTTAAAAGAGCAAACGGCAACTTTGTAGAAGATATTTGCCATAGCTAAGATTTAAACATTTATCCTAAAAATATTTAACATTTAGTTTTTGAAAGAAATCTGGACCTGTGGATGGAATCAATGCTGGAGAGCCATAGAAAAAGGTAAAGAAGTTGAAATTGGAGTGTGCAAGGATGCCCCTGGATTGTTCCTGGGAATAGCCGATTCTGCCATAAAAGAGACAGAGAAAAGCAGGTGCACACTAATCATGTCTGGCCTTCTACATACTAGGCTTGTGGAAACTGACGATTCCGAGTTTCATCAAAAGGAAGTTAGACCATATGATTCAGCATTTCCATTTCTGGGTATACATCCAAAAGAAATAGAGACAGGGAGTTGAATACCTCTTTGTACATCCATGTTCATAGCAGCATTCTTCATTCTTCACAATTGCCAAAAGGCAGAAGCAACCCAAGTGTCCACTAATAGAAGAAAGGATAAACAATATGGGTGTATGCATACAATGGAATATTGTTTGGACTTAAGGAAATTCTGACACATCATACAACTTGGATGAACCTTGAAGACATTATGCTGAGATGCCAAACACACAAAAAAATTAATGTATGATTCCACTTATATGAGGTACCTAGAGTAGTCATATTCAGAGACAGAAATCTATACCCATTATACAATACCTTCCTGTTCTTCTCTCCTTCAGCCAGGAGAGATATTGTACAATGGGTACAGAGTTTCGTTTGGGGAAGATGAAAAAGTTCTGGAGATGGATAGTAGTGACGGTTGTACAACAATATAATTGAACTTAGTACCACTGAACTGTACACTTAAAAATGGTTAAAATAGTAAATGTTAAGTGATTTTATCATAATAAAAAAAGAAAGAAATGAGTTTCGTATGAGTGGGTTTGTGGGAGGAGTGAACGGTAGAGATACTAACATATTTCCTGCTTCCTATGAGAAAATATCATTGAGGCCATTATTTAATCTAGTTGTGAGGGGTGGAAGAAGACAAAATTCGAAAAAAGTAAACAGGGTTTAATTTCTCATAAATATGGGCTTTAAAGGCCAGAAACAGGTGAATGAGTTCTATCAATAATCTAAAGTTGTATCAATTCGGAGAACGCTGATACTCTTAAATGTCTGCTAATGTTCACAATTAGGTGGCATTCTCCAGAGAAACAGAACCAGTAGAATATATACAGATATATAAGAAGGCACTTATTGTGGGGATTAGCCCACCGAAAGCCCCATAATATGCCGTCGGGAAACTGAAGAGCCAGGAAAGCTGCTGTGGTGTTGTTCCGTTGGAGACCAGTGGCCGGAGGGTTGTGGGGGAGGCAGTGCTGATGATGTAAGTTTCAGAGTCTGAAAGCCCAAGAACCTGGAGCTCGGGGCAGGAGAAGATAGATACTCTAGCCCCGAAAGAGAGAGCAATTTTGCCCTTTCTCTGCCGTTTTGTTCTATCTGGGCCCTTAATGGATTGTCTGCCCACACTGGTGAGGCTGATCTTTTTTGCTTAGCCTACTGATTCAAAAGCTAATCTCTCCCAGAAACACCCTCAGAGATATACACAGAAATAATGTTTACCAGCTATCTGGGTATAACTTAACCCAGTCAAGTTGACACATAAAATTATCCACTACACATGCTTCACACATACACACATTACATGTGCACTGCTCTTTGCATGGCTGTGTACTCCTACAATCAATTTAGCCTTCTGAATTTGCACCCAGCAAGCTCTTGGCTCAGTTACCCTAGTCCTTGGGGATTCCCTACTGAATGCCCTCATGTATGATGAATGAGCAAGTGGGCCAGTCAATGGTAGAAGCAGCACTAAGAGCACTCAAGAGTGGACAGCAGCACTTACAGAAGTTCATAGGAATTTGGCTTCAAAAGGCTTCTTCAGCTCATGGTCACTGGCTTACAAATGGGCAGTCACCGACATATGGCTTTAATCTTGGAATTTCACCAGTGTTTGCTCTTTGGCTTGGCTGCAGCCTCAGCCTTTGAAAGATCAAATAGCAAAATGCCTAAGTGCAATATTATTCTGGCATTCCTGAAATTATGGGTGATCAATGATCATGAAATTGCATGTTACTCTCATATCTAACCAATGTATCAATATCAGCAACAAAAACAGATCATGTCATTTGGATTTGTTGTTATTGCATAATATTCACTTTCAAATGTGGTTAAGGATTTCAGATATAGGTAGGATTAAAATCTCCTTGCATGCATTAGTTTTTGAAATTCTGTCACTTGAAGTATGAATACATATTTTTAAATTCAGAGTAAAATGCTGCAATAATTAACATTAATTGCAAAAGCTATTAATTTTATACATAAAGGTTAGATTTTTTAAACAGTTAAATAGATAGAGAAATATTTGGTTTTGGGGATTGCCTCAGTGAAATTGCGCCATCAACATTGACTAACTTATCAAGCCCAGGAGTGGTTGAGGAAGTAAGTTTTCACTTCAGTTATCACAATAAGAAAACATAGAAAGCTTAACATCCTGATTGCAGCTCCACCTTAAACAGTTACCTGTACTGGCAGTGTTAGACAAAAAAATCTTATTTCTCCACTGACCTCAGTTGAAGGTAAATATCTGTTCCCATCCCTGTGCAGTTGAATTATTAAATGTGCAGATAATAGTACTGAGAAATTCTTGTTCCTTTACTAGGTCAAACTTTCCAATTTTGACTCCTGAAAATTTTAGCAACTAATATTTTTATAATATGTCAGATTTTTTTCTATCCAGATATTCATTCCATTATGGTTAGAGTAACTACCTTCCTTAAATACATTTCTGTGGAGCCCTCTGCCTTTTTTCTCTAATCTTGACTTGTTGCTCTCTAGCCTTGCTCAAATCTGTTATTCTGGGATCTCTTTTTATCACGATTTTGAAACTGGCCTTTGATTCTCCCATATATGGCTCCTGTTTCCTGAGGCAAATGTCTTTGTCTTTCACAGTTACGTTCCCATTTTGCTAGAACAAATATTCCAGTAACATTGTAGGGAACGTAATATTTTTGAGGTCTTACACGTCTGAAGATATCTTTATTTTTCTCCTTACCCTTGATGGTTTAGCTGCATTCAAATTTTAGTTTCCCTCCGAATTTAAAAGGCATTGTTATATTTTCTTTTACTTCCCAGTTTGTTTTTGAGATATTTAATGCTATTCCAATTCCTGAGCTTTTCATGAGCTCAGCCTCCATATATATATACATATGTGTATGTGTATATGTATACATAGTGCTGGGAACTCAGAAGACTCCAATCTGCAAGTTTGCATCCTTCTTCTGGAAAATTCATGGCCTGGTAGGCTTCACTCTAAGGTGATCAGGCAGGAATTTTGTCATTTTGTTTGGAACCCTGAATGTCAGAATTTGTAGTCTTTTCTTTTAGGCCAATCCACTAACCTACAACAATTTTCCAATTTTTTCTGCCTAGAGATATAAGTAGGGTTGCTGTTCATGATGTATTCAGTGGTATGGCCATTGTAGTTTTCAGAATATTGACACACATAACAGAAGCCCCAAAGCCCTCATTTCATCACTGTCTGGCAATAGCAAGTATAGCTGGGAACCATTAGGTCCACTGGAATCCTGCTCTAGTACCATTACCAGCATCAGTGACTATGATGCACTGATTGCCTATTCCATATCATAAGCCACTTCTCCATCTTCTAGAAAGAGGATCGAATTTTCACAGACACTGTGCCTACTCTCCCTTCATGCACTTATTTAAAGCGTACCCTCCTCACACTTGTCTTTTGTTATACCTGGTGTCTCTAAGCCTAGAGACTATGTTTTATCATCTTTCAAAGGAAAACCTCCAGTATTCTGACAAGGAAGGGTAAGTATACATTGATTTCTACGTATCCTTTAAAAACACTTTCAACCAATCTTCTTTTGCTAGCCCAAATCTGTACCTCTGTCTTCAAAAATTCCTAGTATCTCTCACAATGGAAACTTCTTAAGAGTTTTGCAGTGTAAGTAGACCAGCTTCCCGTTCATTTACTCAACTCCTGTTGATTTATGTTTCAGCTTTTTCTGCCTTTTTAAGTCAGAAACTCATCCTTGTGCTTTCTAAATTCTTCAAATTTGGCTATGATTGCCTTCTTTCCAATCCTATTTGTCTGTTTAGTTTTAAACTTTTTAATTTTTCTTCTTTGCTGTCCTTTTATATTAAATTGGGTTTCAAGAGATAGTGGAGATAGATGAGTGTGTTCAGTGCACTCTTGTAACTGTAAATTTCGACCAATAAATTTCACCAACTAGTTCCTAACTCAGCCATCTGTTGGTCTTATATATGAGAAATACTGCATGGCCAAAATCTAAAAATAATGATCATGACTCTTTCTGCTTAAAAAAAATTACTTTTACACACATATACACATATGCATATATTCATTCTAACTCCATGGAAGAAATAGTTTTCCATGTCAACCTATAGTTATGCCCAGGGTTCTCTTTTGAAGAGATTTAATCATCAGCTTGATTCTAAACAGATTTCAGGGAATTGAACAAAGAAGGACATGTTCTGATTCTGTTATGGCTTGTTGAAGAGCATGAAATGTCTGCTATTCTAAGTAATTTCTTTCTATAATTTCTATTAATTTTTTTATATTTGTACCATTTGTTGCAAGATAACTGCAATTCAAAAAAAAAGGGATTATCTATGTGGTGGATATTTGTTTAGTTCTTGATGGCCTGTCAATTTTATCTGCTTGATTTTTCCCTTCCTTTTTAGCAAGCATGGATTTTTCTGACTGATTGAACTAAATATGAATGAGTCCCTTTGACCCAAAAACTAAAATAAAGCTTATTGGGTTGGAAACTTAACTTACCCAGTCTTAGGAGTATGCTGGCTACCCAGAAAAAAAAAAAAAAAAAAAGTCTTTGAATGGACTTTTAAGAATTGTATAAGAATAATTTTGAACTTCATAAACTTTTTTTAGAGACCAGAAATAAATTAAAAAAGTAATGGCCTTTAAAACACATGGCTGTGACAGAGTTTGAAAAAAATATATTAGGAAAACTCAAGAAGTGGCATATACAAAAAATGTCACATTTTTGGCCAACCAGCATATTAACTCCTCCAACCCCATGATCAGGGGGAATCCCTACCTCATAAATTTTGGAGGGAAGCAGAGCAAGCCTTTGACCATATAAACCAACAAGGCCATGTTATAAATTTCCCAGCCTCCTTTACAGCTAGAATATGAACACACAATCTAGGTCGGCCAATCATATTCACCCGTATAAGAATTTGAATAAGGAGCCACTGATGCAAGAATGTAGGACCTGGGGAGAATTCATTTTATTGGCAGCAGTAGAGGGTGGTTGGGGGGCTGTATCCAAAATCTGGTAAACACAGTGAAGATGGTGTCCAGTGTCACCTGTGGCCATCATGGCAGCATGACAGCAGCACCCTCATCAGACTAGTTCCTCCTTCCGTTCTTTCTCCCTCTCTCTCTCTCTCTCTCTCTATATATATATATATATATATATACACACACACACATACATATATATACATACATACATATATACATATGTATATGCATATATATACACATACATATATATATACATACATACATATATACATATGTATATGCATATATATACACATACATATATGTATACATACATACATATATACATATGTATATACATATATATATATATATATACTCCTTTTCTGCTGAAATCAGACTGATTCTGTTTCTTCTGCTTAAAACCAAAAACACTGATGATTACTAAAACACCAACTAAACTCTAACAATTCTTTTAAATTACAAACAACATTCCCATTGGAAAGATTGGAATTACTCAAAAAGACATGGAGTGAGCTATATTAGAAACTGATCTTGGGGGATTTTTAACAGATTGGCATATGTTTCCCTTCCTTTTGTTCTTTAGCATAAAACTCTGAATTCTTAATATTCAAATTCTCTTTGTCTCAGAATACGTTACAGTCTCCATCTAGATGGTCTAGTTAGAAGTGCTTTAGCATTTTTTGTAACACTGGGTTTTGCTGGACATGATTGAAGCAATGCATCTTTGGCTTCAATGTAGAAAAAACAGGAAGCTTCATTTAGGATTTTTTTCAGGATATGATGCCAAACATCCACAAGAGAATTCACAAATCAAAATGAGACCCCCAAAGACAGCAATCTTCAAACTGGCCATCCTTTAAGGTTGCATTCACAGGCTTGCCCTTTCTTCTTTCTGTGTCCTCAGCTGCTTGTCAAGAGATGTCGATTATTATGGTGAATAGAATAAAACACACTGGAAAGGAATATAAAAGATATTAAAATGTAGGCAATGGCTTCCATAAATCGCTATGAAATCTTACTCCTTAGAGCTGTGCCTGAGACTGAACCGCCTACTCCCGTGATGCTCAGTCGGCACTCTAAAATTAATAAAATCTCCTAAGATCATACAAACTAACTAGTCACTGGTACTCAGGGAGTTGACAACTTATTGTCTAACTGCTGTGTGTCACGAGAACAAAGTTTAGCATGTTGGCCAAGTGCACAGGCTTCAGAACCAGGCACTTTGCTCATTCCTAGTTTGCCTCCTGCTAGCTCTCTGATCCTAAATAAGTCACTGATCTCTCTAAACTAGTTTTCTCATCTATAAAAATGTCCTTAAAAATAATCAGTTTATAGTATTTGAGGACTAAAAGAAAAAGTAATTATGTCACTGTAAACATGCCTAACACATATTAATAGTAAGTGTATACTAAATTACAGCAATTACTATTTTGATCAACAGACTCACTGTTGGTCCCTAATCTTCAGCATCTTCTATTGGGTAGGTCTCTGGCTGGCTCTCCTTATGAGTCAGCTGCAGGAATCTGTCATGCCTTATGTTTTGTGTTTTGGCAATGACTTTACTACTTGGCTCTGTCCTCTTACCACTGGTACACATGCTCCCTTCATTCTTAAACACATCCAATCCCACATGGCCAGTTTCCATTTCTATGTCAAGTAGAATCTAAGTGTTATGACAGTCTGCATTAATGGAAACAACAAACTAAAACGTGTCATCCTGTCACTGTACGCCGGTGACAACCCTTTACTTGTATAGCTTCTTACAAACGTCATTCATCCGATTTCAGCAAAGCCAGAGAACCAAGAGAAGTCTAGCCTGGACAGGTTCAGGCACTTTATCCCTATCCATGCCCTCTTTGCTTCTGGCCCATTGAACCAATCCACTTACTCACGCATCACAAAACTTTACGTATACAAGGTACACTGTAAATAACAGCCGATATGCAAATCGATTGCTCAGGATGCCCTCTTATTTATTCCCACCTGCTTTTGTTTTGATATTACCTTCACCCAACCTCAGGCTTGGCATCCCTGGCTCCTTTGGATTTGTTTTCTCTAATGTTTAGTTCTCAGATTTCTTGTGTTGATTTTATTTTGGCCCACTCTCCTGGCCCTAAGCATTTCTATTAGGTAAAAATCTTCTGTTTTAGTTTAGTCTTCATAGAAAACATAATCCCTATCTTAAGTCATGGAGTGTGTGGCAGTAAAGAACACCATTCTAGAAATTCACTTATCTAGGTTCAGCCTTATTATTTTTTTTTTTTTCATTTTCTAGCTATGTGGCCTTGGTCAAGTGCCTTAACCCTTCAGAATCTCCATATTTCATTAAAAATTGGTGTTTATATTGCTAAAACTATCATAAGAGGATCAAATGAGAAACATAAAATTTTTAAAAATTGCTTTCTAAACTACAAGGGCATTGTTAACTACTCAACACTAAAATAAACGATAGCTCGTAAAACGTCAGCAGGTAATAAAAGGAGCTATAATCTCCCTTGTCCAAAATAAAGATCCATTTTTCTTCAGATACGTTTCTTGAGTTAAGACCCTAATGCCAACACCTTAAAGCACATAGAAATAACAATCTGCAGGCTCAGAAAAATTAAAATATTTGCCACTTTTTTCTTCACATTATTTATTATGAGCTTTTTAGCTTTTACAACTTAAAAAACATTTATTAATGTGAAAATTGTAAATTACCTCTTGGAAAATTAGGCTGGTGAAGATGTAAAATTTTTGTTATATTTCTGCATATAAAAAACACTTTCTTCTTATAAAGAAAATATGTTTTACATTAGTCTTCCTGTTGTCATATCCCTGATGACACAAAGCAGAACGGTTTCCTTCATACAGCTTGAGCACCAGGCAGGTGCATTTCCCACAAAATGTGAGATTGCTTGCTGTTGATAAAATAGCACATTGGGCACCTCCTGCCTCGAAAACTTACACGAGGACTGAATAAAAGAAATGGGCCTCCATTTACATATGAGGATGTTTGGGATGTGAAGGTCAACTTGTGCTTGTTTAGAACTGCTATCTGACACCTGGATTTCCAAGGAAAGACCTGTGACACACTTACAGAATGAAACAAAACCCTTCCTTCAGGAACTAAGAAAGAAAATATTTCAATATTAATATCTGAGGTTCCCTGTAAGACACAATTTTCTTTTTTTTTTAATTTATTTTTTTTATTGCATTTTAGGTTTTGGGGTACATGTGAAGAACATGCATGACTGTTGCATAGGTACACATGGCAGTGTGATTTGCTGCCGTCCTCCCCTTCACCTATATCTGGCTTTTCTCCCCATGCTATCTCTCCCCACCTCCCCAACCCCCCATCCCTCCTCCATTTCCCCCCAACAGACCCCAGTGTGTAGTGCTCCCCTCCCTCTGTCCATGTGTTCTCATTGTTCAACACCCGTCTATGAGTGAGAACATGCGGTGTTTGATTTTCTGCTCTTGAAGACACAATTTTCAAAGCCTAAGGAAAGAATTGATTCGGCTGAAAATCAAAATGTCTTCTAATTATCCTGTTTGATAGAAAAACATAGAGTAATTAAGGGATTGATCCAGTTACGTGATATACACGCACCCACCAGTTACACTGCTAACCTGACATTCACTGCTCTGTCCCAGAGTCTTTGTTCTTTCCAAAACCCGTTTCCACATCTCTTCAGGCAATTTCATTTATCATAAACTGTGCTGTTGCCAACATTCCCTGAACATTTGCTTTTTTTTTTCCACTGTGAAATGAACTCAGACATAACAGATAAAAGCTTGAGCCAGCTCCACTCTGTGTATGTGTGTGTTGACTGCGAAGTGGTTCTATCACTGCTGGATGTCATCTCTATGTGCTATGCTTCGATCTGTGTCCTCAATCTGAACAATGGAGGAGAGAGTGTGGGATCCTTTGGTCACAGGTCTTAGAGACTTAACAGGGATGGCCAATCAGCTTTCTCCTCCATGCCAACTCCAACAATGGATGGTAGCTGCTGGAAGGTTATGGGCAGGATTTTGAGATTGGGTCCAGACTTGGTAGGAAAAACTGTAGTGACTGATTAGCAGTGCTGACTGTGGACTGAGGAATAAGGGAAGCTGCCCCTGTGCCATGTATTTACCTTTCCTAGGAGGACTCAGGGCCTTGAGTGTTGCAAACTCATCTGCCTATGGAAGCTGCATAATAATCTCTTGTGGCAGAAGGTTCAAGATAGAAGAGGATAGGGTTTAGAATGTGGGGCATTTATATAACGCTTCACCCTTTACAAAGTGTTTTCCCCAAGTAAGATGTTATTTAATTCCTCCCATCCCTACCCATGGGGCAGATGTCAATTTTATCTTCATTTTGCAGCAGAGGGATTAAAAGCTAAGGGAAGAAAAATGGCTACCCTAAGGTCCCACATGGGTCATAAATGTCAGACTCACTACCTAAACCAGACTTCCTGCTTCTAAGTCCTGTGCTGGAGGGTGGTGAGACAATCAAGCACTAAGTTTCCCCTAGAGTCAAAGGATGAGGCCAAACATTTGGATTGGATTTGTGTACCTCGGAAGCACATCTGGATTTCAACACAGAAGCACAGCACACACACTCAAATCAAGAAAGGGCACGCTCGTTCTTTTTTATTCCTTTTCAGGCAGGCTTCTTTGTGAAAGCATTACAATGATTGTCATTACACAGACCTAGAAGAGGCAAAGAGTTGTTGCTAAATAAAATATAATGCACCTTATTTAAAATGGCTTATCCTGCTTTATTTGTAAATTGATGTTAATCCAACTACTCAGTCTGATATCCTTACACAACATTAATGCCTTTGCTACCTATCTTCTGCAGCATAAAAAATGAGGTGGCTGTTTTGGAAAGAATTAACTTCTTTCTTGAGGGCAAAAGGCTAAATTCCTTCCTGAAGATTTTTGCCAGTGATTCTAATTAGGACACACAGATATACCTAATGCAAATAAAGTCATGGACCACAGAAATTTAATGATTTGGGGAAAAGTCTGGGTACTATAAACTCCCCTCACAATTTTGTACCAATGTCACCCAAAACTCTTGCTCTTTTGAAGTAAAGAAGATACTAAGAATTTTCCTATTTCTAAAGCTTAGGATCATATATAGGAGAATGGTTAAAATTTACATGAGCAATTTATAATGTCCACAGTGATTCTGTCTGTATTAAATCTCAGCGTCAGAGCCGTCTATGAGATAAATATCATTTTTTCTCACTTTTCAGGTGAGTAAATCAATGTACACAGAAACAAAGGAGTGACTTGTCCTACTAAAAATTGTCAATTTAAAATTCAAATCTGGCATTCTTTATGCCTTACCTTGTGGTGCTCACTTATAGCAACCCCAACATAGAGGTAAATACTACCTTATATGTGTATAGCACTTCATAGTTTATAAATTCTTTTCATTCAAGTATTTTAATCCATGGCTTTGCTACTTTAATTCAAATGTTTATTAACCACCTACAATGTGCCTGCCAGGCATTTTAGGTACAAGTGGTATAAGGTCTCTGCTGTATTAGTGTTTATTTTATCAGCTGGAGGGAGACAACTGAAGAACAAGTAAGCAAATAAAACATTAAAATAAATTCAAATGGTGATAACTAGTACCAAGAAAATAAAACAGGGTAATGTGATGGTCTATGACCAGTTGGCAGTAGGAATGAAATGTACCAGTGTGAAACATTTGGTGGAATGAATAGAAAAAGCTTCTTTGAATAAAAGATGTCACATGAGCTCAGAGCAAGAGAGCAAAGAGAAAGAAGAGGGTGTTGGGGGGAAAGAATTTCAGTCTTGATATGGGAGAGAGGTTGATATTTGAGCAATAGAAAGAAGCCCTGTGTAACACAAACTGAATGAGGAAAGGGAGAGAAACAGAGAGGTGATTGAAGAGATAAGCACAGGCTATGACAGAAGGGTTTTTTAGGTCATTTGCTAGCATTGCACTCCAATTTTTTTTTTTTTTTTTTTTTTTTTTTTGAGACAGAGTTCTTGCACTGTCGCCCAGGCTGAAGCGCACTGTCACGATCTCGGCTCATTGGCTTCTGCCTCCTGGGTTCAAGTGATTCTCCTGACTCAGCCTCCCAAGTAGCTGTGACTACAGACACCTGCCACCATGTCCAGCTAATTTTTTTGTATTTTTAGTAGAGACGGGGTTTCACGGTGTTAGCCAGAATGGTATTGATCTCCTGACCTCGTGATCCACCCACCTCAGCCTCCCAAAGTGCTGGGATTACACGCGTGAGCCACCACGCCCGGCCGCACTCCAATTTTTATGGAATGACTTTGCGGGGTTTTTAGAAAATTTAATTCCCACATTAATCTGTGTTACGAATGCTTAACAAATTAGAAAACTTGGAGATTTACCTAAGGACACGCAACTAATAAACAGAAGGCCACCAGTCTTTAGGATCTTAAACTAGGCTTACTTCCTTATATGCTAAAGGGAAAGATAGAAACAAACTCACAAAGGAGGAATACAGTACAATATCATGTGACCATCCCATGAGTATAATGAATGAATTTCCTAGGGCAGACAGAGGGCTCACTTATTACAGGAAGTCTTACAACTGCTTGGCTCCAGCTGGAAGGAGATACTAAATTTCTGAGGGACTTTTGGCTCAAATTTAAGATAAATATTTTATTAGAGTTACTATTGAATATTTAGTATTATTGAATTTCTTCTAAAGTCTAGTTTGTTTGACAGATTACTTTGGGTATATAACCAGTGAATGCCCAAGACTAGGAAATGAAGAACAGTCAGAATCATGAAGCAACAAATTTTGCATTACTTCTCTTTCCACCTTTGCCTCCCACTCCACACTGCTGATCAATGGATGGTAACCCATGCATGTGGCTAAGATGGAAATAGACCTTCCAGCACATAACGTGAATTCCAGCTCATTCATTCATCACCCATAATGTCATTACAGCCCATCTTTCTCTCTACCTCTCTAAGGCAAATTGCATGAGATCATTCATTCATTCAGAGTGTCCACTGTGCTATGGACTGAGTCCGTGTGAGGTGTTGGGTATGTTAACGTCATGCAGTCTGAGATCTTACATCTTTCACAACCCCGTGGTCTCTCAGTCTTATGACTTCTTTTGTTCTCACTGTTCCCTTTAAGTCCACCTGCACAAAAGTTATTGCAGTTGAAGAAAAAAAGTTGATTTGTACATTATTCTTCTAAGTATATTACTAGCTGCCACTCAGGTTTTATGACCCTCATAAGGCATCAAGGAAAGAACACAGATATGTTCCCTTAATTGTCTAATTTCTGTGTGCTAAGGAACAGTCTGTTCTTACTATCTTCCATTAATTTTAGCCAATACCCCCCACATCGTCATTTTCAAAAATCTTTCCTCTAAAATTGGTTTCCCTTCTTCGTCTTGCCTAACCTGTTTCCCAGCACCCTCTGTGGCTTTTGTCCAGAAAAGGGCGAGATCATCTTTGCTACTTAGAATTCATCTCACTCTTTTCTTTCTTTTTGCAATTAAATATGATTCACTGGTCTCTTGGTCGCTTAGCTTTCTCTCCTGAATGAGAAACTCAAAGCCCTTGATATTTATCCAACAAAATTTATATTATAGGTATTTGTATTGCATTATGTGGTTTCTAAGAGGACTAGCAAGAAGCTCTAAAATGGTTAATAATGAGTTGTAGCTGAATGGAAGAAACCTGGGAACAGTTAGGACTGATGATCACTGTTATCTTTCCCATGCTTGTGTGATTATGTTTTGCTAATACACAGACTCTTAGAATGTTATATTTCAAGGAACCTTGGAAATTATCTGGAAATGTCATCATGCTGTGTTAAGGAAACTGAGGCACAGAGCAGAAATATCTTACCTGCTGGAATTACTATGATTTTAAACTGCAGAAAAAAGACAATCATTCTACATACATAAAAAATTTAATAAGGGGATGCTTGTAAGAATACTGCTTGGGCTTGTCATTCTCAGCAAACAAAAACAGGGACAGAAAACCAAACACTGCAGGTTCTCACTCATAAGTGGGAGTTAAACGATGAGAACACATGGTCACAGGGAGGGGAACAGCACACACTGGGGCCTGTCGGGGTATAGGGAGCAAAGGGAAGAGAAAGCATTAAGACAAATACGTAATGCTTACAGGGCTTAAAACCTAAATGACAGGTTGACGGATGCAGCAAATCATCATGGCACATGTATACCTATGTAACAAACCTACACGTTCTGCACATGTATCCCAGAAATTAAAGTGAAATTTAAAAAACAAAAGGAAGAAGCATGAATCTTTCCACTCATCATGATGAAAAAAAAAAGAAACTTACCAGGACTTTTCTTGCCATTGCAAGTTTTATCAGTCATTTCCCCCAAGTTATCTTTTATCTAGAATGATAATTCTCCCCTCCTCTGCCTCCTTTACCTAGACTTTATGAAAATGGGGAGATTCTACACCATTTTTAGTCCACTTTCACACTGGGAATAGCACCGGCCCTGAAATTTACTTAGCCCTCACCATCCACAGGAGCCAGGGCATGTCAAGGGAAGTACTCTGCTAGGATCCTGCTTCAAACACGTCCTGTTCCCCAGAATCACAAATAAACATCCCCAAACCCCATTATGAGCACAGCATATCACCTGCAGGTTAGATGTTTTGGTTAACAAAACAAGTCGCAATCATACACAAGTTTGTCACGCTCAATGTTATATTCAAATTCCTGGCCAGAACCTCTCTTCCCTAAGGAATAGCAGCCCTCAGGCTGTATTTATCCCTATCCCAGTCCCAACTTATTCTCTTCTCCCATAGCCCCTATTACTGAGGCATCACAAGCTATTAGACCAAGGTCATACAAGGTATGATGATGAACAAGATATGTTTATTTTCTAGGTAGAGACTAGGACTCATCTTTGGCAAAGTTCATCCTTGGTGATACTTTCTGTTCTGTTTCCCTCCACCTGTCTGAATGCCCCCAGTCAGAAGACACATTAATCACTTGAACCTCAGCATCACTGGCAGCGTGTTTTTCCACAGAGTGACTTACACAGTAAGCTTTATACTTATCCTAAAGTGCAATGATTCACAGGTTTGATGTGCATTAGAATCACCTGGAAATTCTTCTAAAAATATTTATGATCTGGGCTGGGTGTGGTGTCTCATACCTGTAATCCCAGCACTTTGGGAGGCCAAGGCAGGCGGATTGCTGGAGCCCAGGAATTCCAGACTAGCCTGGGCAACATTGTGAGACCCCCATCTTTACCAAAAACACAAAAAAATTAGCCAGGCATGGGGGCATGCACCTGTGGTCCCAGGTACTCAGGAGGCTGGGGTGAGAGGATCACCTGAGCCTGGGAGTTCAAGGCTGCAGTGAGCCATGACTACAGCACTGCACTCCAGCTTGTGTGACAAAGTGCGACCCTGTCTCTCAAAAACAAAATCAAACAAACAAAAAACTGATGATCAAGACTCATGATGACTCATTAGATTTTAATCTCAGAGTATGAAGCTGGGCATTGGCACTGCTTAAAACTTCCCTAGGAGTTTCAGATTTTGAGCCAGTTTTGAGAACCATTATCTGGTTAAAGGCTGTTTAGAGTTTGGGGCACTGTGAAATACTGAGTGGATAACATTTCTTTGGGAAGGGCTCTTTTCCTGGTACTTCAAAAATCTTACCATACGAACTATTACATACTTTGCCCATATTCTGAACAAGTTTTCCTGAAAGCCTGTAAGACAACATAAGAGACTTTCTAATTTCTTTCTCAGGAGTTTCTGAAAAGGTAATTAAGCTCATAGTCTGGAGAGGAAGCTTAAAGTATTCCACCCCTTGGCTATGGCCAAGAGCTAAGAAGAACTGAAACAAATAAATAAAGCAGAAGTAGAAATCTCTAAGAAGGGTCCAGGCATCATGTTCAAAGAGAAGTGGACCATAATCCGGCTTGGTTCTGAGGTATGAGGCAAGGACTAGGGGAAGTTTTGCTTAGGGAAGAGGACAGGGATACAGGATGAATACAATAGTACAGGGCGGAAGAGTCATTCAAGGACCCTGAGAGAGATCACGATGGGAATTGCGGCTCAGGTGACAAAGGAAGCTCTGACAATTGGCTTAGGTATAGGGTAGATAAATATTTCAGGTCCGAGATTTGGAGAAAATAGGGAAAACTCAGGTACACAGGAGATTAGAACAGAAGAGTACATTAGAACAGAAGAGGTTTCTACATTGCAGTGTTACTGCACTGGCATGCTGAGATGAATTCCCACTCCACCAATTCATAGGAAGGTCACTGATACACCAAACCATAGGAGAAAGGTTATTGCTATCCTCTAGTTAGTCCCAGAAGAGGGGAGAGAATATCCAACTGAGAGGCTGGAGTTTATCATCAAATGCTGAGATGGTGTGAGTTTTGATGCCAAAGACTGACAGTGTAGAACTTCAAGGATACCATTGGCCATGAAACATATTGAGCTTGCCACAGCGTACTGGATAGGAGCTGAAGCCTTTTAATTTGAAAATTATGTGGAAAATTGACAACAGAGCCTAGAAAATTTGAGAATACATGGGGACAAATATCTCAGTAACAGATCATTAAAAATGTTTAGACATTGGCCGGTTGTGGTGGCTCACACCTATAATCCCAGCACTTTGGGATGCTGAGGCAGGTGAATCACGAGGTCAGGAGTTCGAGACCAGCCTGGCCCACATGGTGAAACCCTGTCTCTACTAAAATTACCAAAAAGAATTAGCCAGGCATGGTAGCCGGTGCCTGTAATCCCAGCTACTGGGGAGGCTGAGAAGGAGAATCACTTGAAACAGGGAGGTGGAGGTTGTAGTGAGCCAAGATCACACCACTGCACACCAGCCCTGGCAACAAAGTGATACTTCCTCTCATAAAACAAAACAACACAAAAAAACAAAACAAAGTTTAATTATTAAGAATAAATGAAAAGCATTTTAGCATTAGGTGGAATAGCCAGAATGTTACTATAACAGAGAGTGTTCCCTGTCACTAGAGGTGTTTTGGTTAAAGCTGAAAGACAGGCGATGGGCTCTCCTTTCCAGGACACCACCATTCAGTGACTACAGGGTGTTCTTCAGCCAAACAAGGGAAGAATGCTGACAAGAAAGAAAAAGGAGGACTTAAAAATCAGGAGCTGGACAGGGGGATGTCCAGGAGGTCAGCTGTATAGCAGGCTAGAGGGCAAACAGTCCCAATGGCAGGGGGAAGAGGAGTCTCCAGGGAAAAGCCGGTGAGTGTGTTGGGGAGAGGGACACTCAGTGTAGAATAGTGTCAGATCTGGTGAGGTCCTTGAAAAAAATTAACACTTAGAGTCAAAAGAGAAATAGTTGTAGTGATTTTTTTAACCACACCCAAGATAAAACTGTGTCAGAAGGGTGGAAGTGGCAGGATGCAGAGGGTTTATAAGAACACTGGCCTCTCATTTACATAAGAGAAAGTCAAAAGGAAAGGGTAAAAACAATTCCTTTTGGGAGTATTGAAGCTGTAGAGTAGGGAGCCAACTATTTTTTATAAAAAACACATCTCAGCATTATATAATTTTTGTTCTAACTGGGTGTTTGAAAGACATAGGTAAAAAATAAAATTGAATAATTATAATTAATGTTTTAAAAAAGAAATAATACACCATTTGGTAATGGAGATATTGAAGAGGAAATTCTATGGTCGCCTGCACCAGATAATAAGGTTGGCTTTTATCTCCAATTCAAAAGTGTCCATGTTTCTAGGTCCTCTCCCCTTTCCTTAGTGTGCTCCATTCAGCTCAGTGTGGGCTGTAGATGCGAGGCTGTAGGTGGTCCACGTAAGTCGGGCTGGAGGCACAGGAGGTTGGAGTAAGGTATCTTGCTCCTGATCACCTCGGTTCTCATACTGAAATCCAAATCTAGGCGTCCAAGCAAGGTAGGCCATGAACCCTAAAATCCTCGTGTTTCTGGAAGGCATTATGAGAAAATGTCCCACAGGTGATTTGGTGATGGCTCACTTCCAGCACTACGAGGTCAGTTTTGATGGCTTATCGATCATTTAAAAGCCTTTGTTTTCAGAGGAGTGCCTTTGTGTGTTTAACATCTGCACTACTGCCACAGAGACTTGAATCCAATAACCTAATAAGCCATACACAGGTCGGTGGTCATCCCATGGCACTGCCAGGGATTTCCACACCTGGACTTAGCATCAGACACACCTGTATTTGAGTCCTAGCCCTGACAATGACTTTCTGTGTGGCCGTGGACATTTTACTTGATCTCTGTGAGCCTGGTTTCCTCAGCTGCAAAAGGATAGTAACAATCATTCATTTCATTGAGACTTTGGGAAGAACAAAACAAGATAACTCACGTATGTTCATGCAGTGCTCATAAATGTTAGCAGTAAGTACTAGCTTCGTGTGAGTCCAGTCCCTCGTTCCTCTCCATGTCTCGCTCAGTTAGGTGGCCACTCAGCAGGCAGGGCACGCTTCCTCACACACATTGCTGCTTTTCGATACATGCTAATTATTATGATGACCAGCCAATTGTCTCCTCTCTGGCAGTGAGGCACTGTCATGAAAAAGCAGCGGAAGCATCTCTATCGCCCTCTGCATTAACCGTAGTGCTGAGCAGGATAGCACTTCCATAATCCTTCTAGAACCCTGATCCTCCAACGGCCAATAGAAATGCTGATGTCTCTGAAGTTGCCAGCCATGAAAATACTTTCTGGCTTGATGAGGCTGAAATGCATGCCGCATGAGAAAGAAAAACCTTTGTTGGTTTTGGGAGTGTTAATGATGTTATGCCCCATGTGCTTCACGAAAGGAAAGAGAGCAAAACGAAGAATAAGCTGCCTCCAGCGTTGCAGAATACTTGAAATGTGCCCAAAGAAAGAAATCCTCATTATATTCATATACCGCATGCTTCACTTCTCCAGAATGTCATGAATACAAATGTTAACTCCAATGCATACGTCAACCAAAAAGACAATGCTTTGCCTCAGAACCACGGAGATCCTGCATTTTCATCTGGTTCCTTATCTCCTTTCCATGCCTCCTTCTCTGGTTCTTCAGTGCTCTCTCCTGAACATTATAGGATTTCCCTAAAGTCTCTGAACTTTTGTGGACACACATTCCCAGGGTGGCTTAGCAGTCTTCCCTGTTACAGCAAGGCAGGTCTTCTTGCTTTTCTCCTTTGTGTCTGCTAAGGCAGATGGCTTGTGAGGAATTAGGTCACCAAAGTGTCTCCCACCTGCCCTAACCCTCCCAGAAGCATATTTTGTTTCTAGTCTTCCATATCCTCAGAACATTCCCATGGCAAATATTACTTGCATATGACACGAGTAATATTGAGTCATCTCTTTCTTATGTATGACACGAGTAATCTTGAATCATCTCTTTATGGGATTTTATGTCATTTTATTTCTGTTATAAATTATGTATCTGCCACTGAGTATCTCCAAGCTCTCCAGCTTTCTGGTGCCACCCTCTTCTTTTTTATTAAACTAGAAATGCTCAACCCCTGTTCCATTTGTTCTGAAAGCCTAGGACATCCCACTAACATTCTTGTTTATGTTTCTCTTAGTGTTCCTGGAAGACTTTGTCTCCCCGCATCTCTTCCGATTTGTTTGTTTCTGCTAAACTCTCTATTCTTAATCTTATCTCTCTCTTGCTATTACTGTTTCTTTCTGTACCACTTTGCCACATCTAGGCAACAACCTTCTTCCTCTATTCCCTTACATGATCACAAATCAAGCTGTTAATGCCTATCACATTTTTACTGAAATTTTGAGGTAACCTAAGATATGTGTGGCAAACACAAAATAAGTCAACTCAGAAAAGGTTTGACTGCACTAAAATTGTTTACTCCTTCATTCAGATACTTTTTTTCTCTAGAAAAGATATTCTGAAATGGTAGTTCATGGACCAAATACAGCCCAAAGACTGAGTAGTTAAATTAATCAGTTTCCAACATTTTTTAAAAAAATGTTGGTCAGGCTGGTCTCAAACTCCCAATCTTGTGACCCGCCCACCTCGGCCTGCCAAAGTGCTGGGATTACAGATGTGAGCCACCACGCTGGCCATATTTATTTATTTTTTTGAGACAGAGTCTCTCTCTGTCGCCAGGCTGGAGTGCCGTGGTGTGAACTCGGCTCACTGCAACCTGCGCCTCCCGGGTTCAAGCAGTCTCCTGCCTCAGCCTCCCGCGTAGCTGGGATGACAGGCATGTGCCACCACCCCAGCTAATTTTGTATCTTTAGTAGAGACGGGGTTTCTCCATGTTGGTCAGGCTGGGATTACAAGCGCCCGCCACCACACCTGGCTGTTTCCAACATTTTTTTAAATGACTTTTTTTTTTTTTTTTTCAGATTTTGATTTTTCTTGAAAGACTGGACGATCTGACTGTGGCTGGATCTCAACCTATGCGAGGCAGTGACAGGCTGGAGCAGAGCGGCACTGTTCTTGGCCAGGCCTTGCCTTCTGAGGCACCATGAAGACTCCCCTCCTCAGCTCCCAACTGCGTTGCGGCATGAGCCCTGCTCGGCTTGTAAGCTTTGCTCTACACCATTTCCTTCTACCTTTTCCCAAGGGTCCAATTTCTTGCACTAAGCACCAACAAATAATTTTGGTATCCCTATCTTTTACGTAGACAAAACATTTGCCTCTGCTAGGGCTGAGTGTTTATGTCTCCTGAATGTTTGCCCCCAAAAGTCATACGTCGAAATCCTCACCCCAAGGTGACACTATTAGGAGGTAGGGGCTTTTGAAAGGCGATTAGGTCATAGGGTCAAAGAATGAGTGCTCTTACCAAAGAGACCCCAGGGGGCTAGACTTCTCCGCCTTGTGAGCACACAGCCAGAAGGCAACACCCATGAACGCAAAGCAGGCCTCTATCAGACACTGAATCTGCTAGTACATAGATCTTGAACTTCCCAGACTCCAGAACTGTCAGAAATAAATTTCTGGTGTTCGTAAGTGACCCATTTTATGCTATTTTGTTATAGCAGCCCAAACAGACTACGATGGCCTCTCTGGGACAACTCTGCTTCATCTAAACTGGCACTGATCAATACATCCTTTTATAATCAGAAAGGCCAAGTAAGATCTTCAGAGTGTTTACCTCCATGGAATGTATTCTTCCTGATATGAATTTTGCCCCTCTAATAGAAGGCAGAAGTAATTAGCTGCGGACGTTCTGTTTATGAAGGGCTCCCAAATCATGTGGCTAATAAGTGACAAATCCTAGATTCAAATCCAGTCCTCTTGAGTCTCAGTCCAGTACCTCCTCACCACCATTAACATAGCTGACACATTCTGTAAACTGGGCAGGCTTTATTCTGTGAAGCAGATTTAGAGAGGAGATGAGAGGGAGGCACCTGCCAGCTGACGGGTGTTTATCTGCCTGTGAATCTTCTCCCTGTCAGCAAGTAAGGGGTGAATACTGCCACTCCTTTCTACATTGTCTTTGGCTTTTTACTGATGACTTGTTAAATCAGGAAGCATTCCAGTTGCCAATGAATCCCAGACACCACCTATCCCAACAATCTAATTTTAAAAATAGGGAAATTGAGGTCACTCACCCCTCAAAGCTGCCTCAGATGTTCTTTTTAAGCAAAATTGCTCACTTGGAGTATACACAAATTACTGGACAAGGTACAGTAGATGATTTGTCATCAATCTTTAAGTAGGGAATTTTTGCTATGGATTTGAATAATTGTGAAAAACACAGAAGAACAACTTAGGCGACAATAACAATAAGGTGCACTAGAAACAATTTTATTTTTTAGTCAACTATGGAGAAAGTACTTTTGCATCCTTTAAAGTGCTGCTAGGTATTAACTCTTTAGTCCCCGAAGTGGAACAGAAATCTTATTCAGAAACACCTCTTCTTCTAAAGTCACTGATGGCCAAAGAGAAAAAAAATACTATCACTGTGAATATTTAGATTTCAAAAATAATAGGTAGATTAGCTTAACAGCGAGATGGGTTTAAACCCACATAGGTGGTAGAACAAATGACTGAAACAAAGAAACAGAGAAAGCTAGCTAGGATCTAATCTCCACCTAGGGCCTCCAGAGTTAACAAATAAAGATACAGTACTACAGGCCACCCAGTTAAACTTGCATTTCAGGTAACCAAACAAATATGCCTTGGCCGGGAGCCGTGGCTCACACTTGTAATCCCAGCACTTTGGGAGGCCAAGGTGGGCAGATCACTTGAGGTCAGCAGTTTGAGGTCAGCCTGGCCAACAACACTTCCGGTTTCCACACTTCCCACCAGTTTCCACACTTCCTTCCTTGCACATTCCCTCTTGAGAGGAGTGGCCAGCTGTGGATTGAGTGAAAGGAGCACTCTAGTTCCCATTCACGAAGGGAGTCAAGGTCAAGGGAACAATCCCGTCTCAATACTATTTAAAAATGTTTTCATACTGAAGGCCATATAAGGATAGGACAAAAGAATGAATATCTTTATCTTTGGCAACTTAGCAATTTTAAAGATCTTAAACTGGCCCTGATTATGTTTCTCACTGGCTTTACATGATTGTTATAAGAAATATGTACATACACATACATGAGAAATGTTAAATGATTCATTAGTGTTCTTTTAGTCACAATGTTAAAGTAGTGAAAATTTGGCTTTTAAATGAAAAAAGAAAAATACCAATTTTATATAGTAAAACATATATATATGTAATTCCTGGAACTGGTGAGATTGCAAGCATCTGTGCATGCTTGCACCCTTGTACACTTGTATGTGCTAAAATACATTGATTCAGGATTGAGGCCGGGTGCAGTGGCTCAAGCCTGTAATCCCAGCACTTTGGGAGGCCGAGGCGGGTGGATCACGAGGTCAAGAGATCAAGACCACCCTGGTCAACATGGTGAAACCCCGTC
>NW_016107358.1:2314436-2320137 GCF_001604975.1 Cebus imitator | reverse complement strand
ACCCAGGAGGCGGAGGTTGCAGTGAGCTGAGATCGCGCCATTGCACTCCAGCCTGGGTAACAAGAGTGAAACTCCGTCTCAAAAAAAAAAAAAAAGAATTCAGCCTCTGGACTTACAAGGCAGTTTCAATTTGGTTCTGTCATGTAATATTATAATTGTATGACCTTGGAAAACTTACTTAACATTTTAGAGTTTCAGTTTTCTCATCTGCAAAATAGAGATAATGTTAGTACTTCTCATGAAATTAGTGTGAAAGATTAACTGAAATAACTCATGTAAAGCATTTAAAATATTACCTACTTCTGTCAATTTGTCAAACTCATTCCCATCTAGTTTTGTTTCCTGCTGGCAAGGAGTTGTGATCCTTTGGAAGAGAAGAGGTGTTCTGGTTTTTGGAATTTTCAGCCTTTTTGCACTGTTTTTTCCTAAATTTTGTGGTTTTATCTGTCTTTGGTCTTTGACGTCGGTGACCTTAGGATGGAGTTTTCATGTGGGTGACCTTTTTGCTGATGTTGTTGCTATTTTTTCTGTTAGTTTTCCCTCTGACAGTCAGGGCCCTCTGCTGCAAGTCTGCTGGAGTTTGCTGAAGGTCCACTCCAGACCCTGTTTGCCTGGGTATCACCAGCAGAGGCTGCAGAACAGCAAAGATTGCTGCCTGTCCCTTCCTCTGGAAGCTTCATCCCAGAGGGGCACCAGTCAAATGCCAGCTGGAGCTCTCCTGTATGAGATGGCTGTCGACCCCTGCTGGGAGGTGTCTCCCAGTCAGGAGGCACAGGGATCAGGGGCTCACTTGAGGAGGCAGTCTGTTCCTTAGCAGAGCTCAAGCACTGTGCTGGGAGATCCGCTGCTCTCTTCAGAGCTAGCAGGCAGGAATGTTTAAGTCTGCTGAAGCTGCACCCATAGCCGCACCTTCCCCCAGGTGCTCTGTCCCAGGGAGATGGGCGTTTTATCCTTAAGCCCCTCACTGAGGCTGCTGTCTTTCTTTCAGAGATATTCTGCCCAGAGAGGAGGAATCTAGAGAGATCATCTGGTTTTGCAGAGCTGTGGTGGACTCCACCTTATTTGAGATTCCTGGTGGCTTTCTTTACGCTGAGGGGAAAACCATCTACTCAAGCCTCGGTAATGGCAGATGCCCATCCCCTCACCAAGCTCGAGTGTCCCAGGTCCACTTCAGACTGCTATGCTGGCAGTGAAAATTTCAACCCAGTGAATCTTAGCTTGCTAGGCTCCCTGGGGGTGGGATCCTCTGAGCTATACCACTTGGCTCACTGGCTTTAGCCCCCTTTCCAGGGGAGTGAACAGCTCTGTCTCACTGGTATTCCAGGTGCTACTGGGGTATGAAAAACAACTCCTGCAGCTAGCTTGGTGTCTGCCCAAACAGCCACCCAGTTTTGTGCTTGAAACCCCGGGCCCTGGTGTGCAGGCACCTGAGAGAATCTCCTGCTCTGTGGGTTGCGAAGACTACGGGAAAAGTGTAGCATCTGGGCCATAATGCACTGTTCCTCATGCCACAGTTCCTCATAGCTTCCCTTGGCTAAGGGAGGGAGTTCCCTGACCCCTTGTGCTTCCTGGGTGAGGCGACGCCCTACCCTGCTTCAGCTCACCCTCTGTGGGCTGCACTCTCCATCTAACCAGTCTCAATGAGCCAGGCACCTCAGTTGGAAATGCAGAAATCACCTGCCTTCTGCATTTACCTCTGGGACCAGAGTTGTTCCTATTCGGCCATCTTGCCAGCCACCTCCAAACTAGTAGTGTTTTTTAAATAACAAGTAATTGTTACTGTGGCAAATCCACATGGATCTGGAGCAACCTCAATTCTTGCTTCCTGAGAATACAGAATTCAACTGAGGGGCATAAGGCAGAAGGAGGGACCAAGACAAGTTTTAGAGCAGGAATGAAAGTAAAGCACACTTGGAAAAGGGTCAAGTGGATGACTTTCGGGATCAGGTGCCGGTTTGACCTGACTTGGGGTCTTGTATGTTGGCATACTTCTGGGGTCTTGCATCTCTTCTCCTCTGATTCTTTCTTTTGTGCAGGCTGTCCACATGTGCAGTAGCCTGCCAGCGCTTGAGAGGGGCTGCATGTGCAGCGTGTTTACTGGAGTTGTACACATGCTCAGTTGAGGCATTTTTTCCCTTATCAGTCCAGCGTTTCCAGAGGAAGTTCATCCACCATTTTGCCTCTTAGTGTGCATGCTTGAGCCCACCTGGCCAACTCCTGAGATCTTATCTGGAAGCTGTTGACCATGAGTTTCACACAGTTCTATCTATTGGGAGACGGCCTTTCCCTGGCACTGGCTGCAACCAATTATTATTTTAAAAAGACAGTGTAACAACTGCCTGGCCATCACCTGATAGTTGCCTGGCATTTCTGGTAGTGGGCAGAAAGGGGTGTTGGGAGCAGAGGTCTCCTGCCCTGCTCTGACTTGCTGCTTACTATAACATAGTGAGTTAATAATTGCTATATATTATGAAGGTCAGTATTGAAGCATGTAACTAAAGCATCAAAATGGACATGCCCAAAATTGACAACACAGATAACCATTGCTGTGTTTTTTTTAGAATAGCTAAGTTAGGAAGATCTCGTGGGGACTAAGAGAGAGCTTTCCCCTTGGGCCTCTGAAGTTTCACTGAGAAGTCAACTCTCAAAAGGCAGATTAATAGGACAAAAGACATACAAATTCATTTCATGTGTATACATGGAAAACTTCAGAATAATGATCCAACTTCCCAATGAGTTTGAGAAGCTTATATACGATCCTGAGGTTACAGAGAGAATGGGGACTTGGATCCTGGCACAACAGGTTATGGGAGGTGGGTGGAGAAGAATTCTATTGAGGGGCAATAAATAATTATTAGAAAGAATGAACAGACGGAAAACAGGGATTAGGTTGTAAATAAATCTCTTTGGAATTTAAATGAACCTTGGGGACAAGTCATCATTCTTGTAAAAGGGTCTGCTCAGGTGTGGTCACTTCTTGGTCTTCTTTTAGATAAGAAGAAGGAGAAGAAAAAACAATTGTTCTGGATGGGTCTGGATCTTAGGCAGATAAAGGAACTTCACCTCCTATGGGAGAGACAGTGGAGGTGTAGCAGGTCAGAGAATCTGAGCCTTTTTCAGTTCAGTGTGTCAAAAGTGCCATATTTTGGGGTATTAGTTTCTAAATCTCAACAAACTCAAATGCCCAATATGAGTTTCTTTCGATAAATTATGCATGCACACATACACTTGGAAGCATAATTTTTTAGAAATTTCTTTTTGGGACACTGTCTCGCTTGCTCTACCACTCAAGCTAGAGTGTGGTGGTGTGATAATGGCTCACCACGTCCTTGACCTCCCTGGTTCAGTCAACCCTTTCACCTCAGCCTCCCGAGTAGCTGGGAATACATACCAGCAGACCTAGTGTATGCCACCAGACCCGGTTAATTTTTGTATTTATTATTTATTTATTTATTTTGTATAGACACTATGTTATCACCAAGGATGGTCTCAAACTTCTGGGCTCAAGCAACCCACCCACCTCAGCCTCCCAAAGTGCTGGGATTACAGGCATGAGCCACCGCACCTGGCCAGCATAATTAAAATTTAAGATAATGTACATAAAAATAAAATCTTCATCTCAACTTTGGTTTTCTATATAGAATAATTTTTTGTTTTTCTATTTTTTTTTCTACAGTGATAATATAATACTTGGGTAGTAAAATTTTGTAAAAGGTGCTGTGGAGTCCTGATAAGATACATAAGCAACAATGAGGAAGGGGCCCCAAGTAGGGGAGAACAATTTTTCTGAGAGACAGCTAATCACCAACCACCTGCTGGCACAGCATCCTGTTCCCAAAGACCTCGTTCCATACATAGCCTCTCCAGCATGACCTTATAAAAATTCCCTCCGGCTCTTGACTCTTTGCAGACTGGTCGTTCTCTGCTGTGCTACCCATTGCACCCTTGCAACATAACTTTGTGCCTTCTCTAATAAATCTGCCTTTCTTTACTTACAACTGTCTTGGCAAATTTCCTTACCACCTGCAATGCCAGCCCCAGCCTGTCACACCTGTGACAGTGCTAAAATTGTAGGTTCTTTTTATTCTACTCTTGGATTTGTTTTCTAGGGTCATTCTCCCACCTGCCAGTAGCCCACTATTACCATCTCTATCATGATACTCCATTTCCCTAGGTCTCACTTCCCTTCTGTCAATCAAAGTCTGCTACCTGAAAAGGATCTGTTAAGCTCTTTTTCAGTCCAGGTGTCTAGAACCTATTAAGCTGAGAAAGCAAATAGAATCTCTGGACCCCAAGTTCACTATGCCAAAGAGAAAGTTAAGCTTGGGAACTAACTCACACAATATTGCTTTCCTTTTGTTCCCAAACAGGTATCAACAATTTCCCAACCCTGTGTCATATTCTCATCCATAAGCCAGGTTCTCACAATGATAAAATGATATCTCCCCAGATAGCCTCCCTCACAAATTGCTCACAAGGAAATTCCTTGTGAGCCCCTAAATCTTTCAGCATCTATATCCCCCCTTATAAACTAGCTCTAAAAATGGGTTCTGTTGAATTTCACCCTAACGATGTCAGTTATTAGCTTGTCTTCACAGATAAAGAACAAAGACAAGATCAGAAATTATCCCTTCACCTACCCTTCAGATACAAAATTAACTTTTCCCTCTACTCCTTCTTTTCACACATTTTCTTTATCTTATGTGCAATATGGATTTACTGAGCATGAGACAATGCAGAACTGACTTCTTCCTTTACGTTTTTACAAATAAAATGTAAACTTTCTGAGGCTAATCAGAGCCTCACAGGAATGTAAGCATGTGCCTCAGTCAGTTTTTGGTTAACAACCGCAAATTTGGAAGGAGCATTTGGGTATTTTTGTACCAGGGGCAGGTTAAAGAATGGTCTTATTACCGTTTTCTGAAGATGGATAACAGGGAGAAGACAAAATCATAACACAGCAGCAAGAGAATGAATCAAACTCTACGAAACAGGCAAAGGCTTAATGGAAATAACAAAGTCAGCCAACTGTTAGGAGAAACAGCCTGCAGCAAGGGTCATATCAAGGAGGTCACGGCTTGTGGATGAAACGTGTGTGACGAGGAGTCTCTTTTCTGTGGCTCCATGCACAAAACGGAAGGCAAGCACAAGAGCTTCTAGCAGCATATTTTGCTGGATAAAAGGTGGGAATGATTGAAACTGTACTGAGATAGCATCTTGAAATAAATCAAGGTGATTTTCTTTTGCATTTCCTTATATAAAACCTTCCCTTTATTCATCCAGAGGCACCCATTGCTGGGGGGAAGAATGGTATAATTGTAATATAAACACAAAGAGAGTTGGTGCTCAGATTTTGAGTTCCAAGGAAAGTTCTTGATGCCCACTTCAGAGATAAAAAAATTATAAAAGCTGAAGCTTGAAGCTTTTTATTTTAAAGGGAAAGAGGATTTTTGGTAAATCAAAAGGCAGAGCCCTAAAGGAGCTAAGCACAAAATACATCCACCAGCAAAAGATGGGAAAAAGAATAGAGGTGGCAACAGTTTCTCATAATAAGGAAGACTGGGTTATTGAAGATCTCTCTCCTGCTAAAAGCACATAGAAATGTTAGGTAAATTTAAATGTTTAAAATGCATAGCTGAATTAGAAAAAAAAGTTCACTTTTCAGCATTCAGAAAGAAAGAGAAAACTTAAAACCAGATGA
>NW_016107358.1:2294433-2314413 GCF_001604975.1 Cebus imitator | reverse complement strand
AGTGTCAAAGACAAAATGCACCAGACAATTAAGAAGAAGGTTTTATTGAGCCTATTGCAATGGAGAGAATGCTGATAAGTGAGAACCATCTTAAAGGAAAGGAAGGGAACTGGGGGATTTATAGAGTCAGTAAACAAAGGAGTCATTGCCAAGTGACTTTGTTTTGTGTTGCTGTACCAGAATATCTAAGAATGGTAATTTATAAAGAACAGAAATTTATTCTTTCCTAGTTCTGGAGACTGGGAATTCCAAAAGCAAGGCACTGACACTGGTTTGGCCTTCTTACTGCATCCTCATATAGTGGAAGGCAGAAGAGTAAGACAGGACAAAAGATGTGTCCCTACATGGCAGGATAGCAAGAAAGAGCCCACTCCCACATGCCTTTTTACAGCAGCATTATTCTATTCATGAGGACAGAGCTCTCATTATTTAAACACCTCCCATGAAGCCCCACTTCCCAACACTGTTGCATAAGAAATGAAGTTTCCACTACATGAATACTGAGGGACACATTCAAACCGTAGCTCTGAGTCTTATGAGGGTCATGAAGAAGGCTGGAGCCTGGTCTTACATCAGTCATTAAGGAAAGATGGAGGTGGCCCTTCTCTTGAAATATGCCAGCACCTGCTAGCCGTTTGATGTTAGCTATTTAGGGTTAGCCTTTTTCTCAGGTAATGACCAAGGGTGAGGAATTTTTTTTAACTATCATTGTTTTCTGGGAGCACAGGGCTGAAGTAGAGTTCAATATTGTCACTATCACCTTTCTGAACAACTCAGAAGCTATCATAAACTTTCTGACTGGCTGAAGTATAGTCTAAGAAATAGTCTCTGATTATTGGTGTTGTTCCTGCAGATTGGCTGAAACAGCTGTTGAGAGGTAATGACAAAGGTCAGTTGTTTTAGGGTCCTGGCCATAAGGCATTTTAGAACATGCCTCAAATAGAAAGAAGAAATATTAATATAAAAGTTTATCTTAAATAAAGAGCCAGGAGTTGAACCCTGACAGGAACCTGTTCAATGGATTTCAAGAAGTCAGTGGTAGAAAATCTTTCAGTTTTGCGGCACCACCCACTGAGTTTCTTGAAGCTCCTAAGCTAGGATGGCCATGCTCTTGGTGGTTATGTCCACAGTCTTAGTTACCTCTTTTATAAGAGCATTGAAAGAAACCAACATATTTCACCCCAAAATACACTTCTTTACGTATTTTGAGATGTCTACTCAGAGTGCCTGCAAACAGGCGTAGCCTTGCAAAGCTGTCTTTTGCGGAGGTGATTTTCATCTGTAGAGAATGGGCATTGATACAACAAGAAGCCCTCCCTTGTCCAATTTGGGAAAGCTTAACTGACAGTCTGACACCTTTAAAGATTTGAAAGAAAATTTACCATCTATTGTCTCTGGGGCTACAACCTGTTAGATTTTGTCTACGTAACAAGAGGACCTTTGCTAGCCAGGCCTTCTCTTCTCTCCCTCCTATAACCTGTCCTGCCATATAACCTGCTTTACCACCATAACCTATTTTTGGCTATGCTCCAAACTCTCCTTCTTTCTGTTACTTCAAGATGCTTTATAAGTTTCTGAACCCCATTTGGGGGTTGGGGTAATCACTCTGTGGTTTTCTCCCCATGCATGTTAATAAATCTGCACACCTTCTCTTCTATGAATCTGTCTCATGTCGGTTGATTTTCAGTGAACCTTCAGAGTGCAAAGTGGAAGTTTCCCTTGGCCCCTGCAGCATGCATGACCCAACCATTTCACTAGACTTCCTTCATGGCCAAGATAGTGGCTTGTTCAGGGATGCTCATGGCCCATACATGGTCTGTGTCAATAGTGAGGTTTGCATCAAGTCATCGGGCTTCAGGTCACAGGGATTCTTCAGATCCTGGAGAAAAGAGCTGGCTGGCTACAAGGCAACTTAGAGTCTCAGGAGGAATCTGGGCAGCCAGATTTTAGTCCTTGTCCCCAGTGTCCCCACTGAGTCAAAAGAGAGAAATTGGAAATGTTGAGAGAATGGCGCATAATCAAGTATTCATATCAGACATTGAAGGAAACTGGAAGAATTGAAAATTTGGTGAGGATTAACAATTTTAGCAAGGTAATAGGATCCATTCCAATTTTTATGTAAGATAAAAACTTTTTTTTGCAGTGTGGGAGGGAGGATAAATTTTTTTCAGATAAAATGACAAGATAGTTTACTTATCCGTCAGTTACTACAATTTCAAAAAACGTGCAAAATAGCTCAAAGACAGTGAATAGTGCCAGAATTTAACTAGCTGCCAAATTATACTATAGTCAATGCTATAGACAAAAACTATTCATTGCAATACAAAATTTCTTTCTACAGCCACATCCCTTTTGCTCAAAAATAATGTGGAGAAAAGATATTATTCTTTATCACAAAATAAGACTGTTCTAATTTTATTTGGCTTCATTATTTACATAGAGGCAGCAAGAATGGTAATTTACTACATAGGTCTTCTTAAGTTTGCTTTGCTGGAAGTTTTCATAAAGGAATATCAGATTGGAATTTCAAAAGCACAGAAGCCCCTTGATACTAGAAAGTCAAGTCAATACCTCACCATCAGATTTCACCTAGAATATCAAATTCCTGTCTTCATGAAGTCCTTAAGGTATTTTAAGAGTCTTAGGCCATGCTGGAAGTACCTTTCTTACTCACGTTTAAGTCTGGGAACTTCGTGAATCAAGTAATAGGTCAATTTTCCCAAGGGCTTTGTGAGCATTGAGTCCATAGTGTTGACCTTAGTTTCTTAAAGGTATCTGCTTATGTCAGATGAAATGAACATCATTCTCAAATATGATATTCCTGGCAAGATTTTGGTTACAAAACGAAAGTCTCCAATCATGTCTGCTAACAATAAAGTTTCCTTTATGGAACGTATGCAAATAACTAAATGGCTGTGAAAAAATAAAAGAGCTTTCAAATTCTAGAGAGATCAAGCTGGGAGAAAAGACAACATTTACAAATGTTTCTTTTCCATTTACAAAAGTATAATGTACTTAATTTTTATCAATTTTACTTTATGAGAAAAGAGAATTCCTTCTATATCCGGAAAACAGAACATTAACATATGAACACTACACCAAGCAAAAATCACAGTCATTTTTCATTACTTTATTGATGTATAATTTAATTATTGTTCTGCTTCATCTTGGGTTGGCAGTCTCATGAACCCACTTGTTTCTCAGGTAAAGTTCTAAAAAACATGAGTCATGTTTTTTAGAACACGTCTACCAGTGTGTTCTCAAAGTTCCTTAAGAAGGATGGGCTCCAAAATGCTTGACATAGTCGTTTTGCATGAGACTCTGAGACAGTCCCTCTTTATTGAGGACACAGCTTTCCGGCCTATAGCTGGTTGCAAGTATTTTCAGGAAAGGATCTGAGTAAAACAAGAACTGTCTATAGTTAACAACAGACAAAATGGTTAGAGTTAGCTTATTATTGATAAGTTTCAAAAGTGAAACATCTGGTGAATGTTCATCACAAGAATAATGTAACTGGCAAAGTTGTTTGTTTCCATTTCATACAAAAGAAGATAATAAAATCAAGCCCAAAGATTAGGCAAAATATCTATAAACATAATTATTAACCATATTTTCAAAGAAGAGTGAATGTTACATCTAACTCACAAAAATGAATGAATATAATATTTCACAAAGTAATATATCTTCAGGTATATAATAATCCTGAGTTATATCATGGATATACCAAGCATATAGTTAGAACATATCAAGAAAATGTCAACAACTTCAAGTCTAGAGTAGGTCCTAAGCATCTATCTTGATAAAATTACATAGGGAAGTTGGTGAATTCACAGTTGAAAACTACTGTCCTGGCTAGATTCAAATGAAAGGAGTAAAAGTACAATCCGGTTAATACTTTAAAAAGCAATTGAAGTTATGACTGATAATACTACATTGCCGTAGGTTGACATCAAGGAAAGCAACCCCAGAACTCTGATGAAAAGAAACAGACCACGGACTGAAGGCATTGACAAATCTTCAAGAACTTCTCATGCAACATAGAATTTCTAAAATATTCACATGAATAACATTTTTTCATACAACTGTAATCCAGAGAGGGCTAAACCTCTCTCCTGATTTAAAAGCTTCTTGCAACTCATCAATAATAACATGTCAAATAAATCTAATTATTTAGAGCACCTTTCCTTTTATAAATAGAAAGAATAAATCCTTTGTGATTTTGCAGGTGACTTCTAGGAAATATTAAAGATTTAGGTGTTTTAGATGAAAAAGATATTAGTTGGATTTCAATTTTAAGGGCAAAATATTGAAATTATCAGGAAATTTAAACTTGATTAAGATAGGAGCATGGGTTACTGAGAAATGATACTTAGCAATCTATTAAACCAAGCGACAATAAACAATTTTGAAAGTAAACACAGGAGATAACATGATTGTAAAAAATCTTAATTTTTTAATAAGTAATTTTTTTCATTTTTTAAAATAAGGACATAATAAATTCAACATAAATTATAGCGGTTATTGTGGCAAGATACAGAATCTTTGGTATATAGGCAGTTTAAAAAGGGATGAAGAATAACCTTTTACAACCTCTTAGTAAGAACAGAACACTACACTAGTGGAAAAGTTTGCTGAAAAAGAGAAGAAAAAAAATTGTATCATTGCATCAATATAATATTTGATATCAAATCTCTTTTTTAAAATCTTATAAATAAACCCATCAAACCTTAGCTCTGACCACAAAAAAATTATCTTTTCATGAACCTTCTGTTACTCTCCTATAATTATACATATCTTTTATAGAACAATTTCTCAGAATGGCAAAATAAATACTTTTAATAACAGATTAAAATATATATAGCCTATTTATGTTATATAAAAATAAGAAGCAGAAATATAAGCTTAAAATTCCATTTAAGAATTAATGTTTCCATATTCTGTCTTACAAATAATCTACTTATCTAATAAATATCAATTAATTAGCTCAATTTAGTTTCAGTCCAAGATTTTAAATTACCTAAAGAGCTTGGAAATTGTCTTCAAGCTATATACTATAAAACCTAATTACCCTTGAAATAAAGTTTCTCAGAATAATGATTCAATTTGACAAACACTAGTTTACATTTTGCATAATTTATACATTAGGTAGAAGTGATGCTAGCTTATTAGACCAGTAAACAAGAGTAAGTTTAAGAAAAGCATAGGAAGTAGAATAAAAGCTATGTATATACTATATTTAACACTTACAAATGAGAGGAGATATGGTGTTTTAAAAATTAAATTAAAAATGTTAAACTGGTTTTATTTGGCAAACTTTCCCAAAATTACGTGAACTTGTTAAAACATTTGTGTTAGTTTCTATAAAACAATTTTAGCACATTTTACTAGAAATTTAATTTCCTTAATATCTGGGAATTTTAGGTGTATTCAGTTTATATAAGCACTTAATATCTAAGCCAATTAACACAGAGCTCTTTTAAGAGATGCTGTAATCCAATTTATTAATACAATCCAGATAAGGAAAATTACTGCACATACAATGAGAGAGGCATGGGAACTCCTGAACTTGTCATATAAACATGCAGACAGACTCAGATTGAGTGCATATAGCTTCAATTCTAAAATTGTAGCCTTGGATCAAGAAAAAAGACTAATTTAAAATACTCATTATTTCATGGCTTTTATGAAAAAGACAGGGAATAATGTATGCTGGTGAGGATGTGGAGAAAGGGGAACACTAGTACACTGTTGATGGGAATGTAAATTAATACAGCCTCTATGGAAAACCATATAGAGTTTCCTCAAAACACTAAAAATAGAACTGCCATATGATCCAGCAATTCCACTACTGGTTATATAATTAAAGAAAGAAAATCAATATATTGAAGAGATATCTGCACTCCCATGTTTATTGCAACACTATTCACAATAGCCAAAATATGGAATCAACCAAAGGGTCTATTAACAGATGAATGGATAAAGAAAATGTGGTGTATATATACACAATGGAATATTATTCAGCCATAAAAAGCAGTGAAAACTTGTCATTTGCAGCAACATGGATGGAGATTATTAGGTTAAGTGAAATAAGCCAAGCACAGAAAGCTAAGTATCACATGTTCTCACTTATTTTTGGAAGCTAACAAAATGTATCTGAGGAAGATAGAAAATAGACTGGTGTTTACCGAAGGTTGGGAAGAGTATAGAGAAAGGGAAACAGAGAGATTGATTGGTTGATACAAATATACATTTAATAAGAGAATTATGACCTAGTTTGTTGTTGTTGTTGTTTGAGATGGAGTTTTGCTCTCTTGCCCAGGCTGGAGTGCAGTGGCAGTGGCATGATCTCAGCTCACTGAGATCAACCTCCATCTACAGGTTCAAGCAATTCTCCTGCCTCAGCCTCCCAAGTAACTGAGATTACAGGCTCATGCCACCACGTCCAGCTAATTTTTGCATTTTTAGTAGAGATGAGGTTTTACCTCGTTGGCCAGGTTGGTCTGGATCTCTTGGCCTCAAGTGATCCACCCACCTTGACCTCCCAAAGTGCTTGGATTATAGGCATGAGCCACCATCCCTGGCCTAAGACCTAGTTTTTGATAGATAAGTAGGGTGACTATAGTTTGCAATAATCTATTGTATATTTCAAAAGAGATAGAAGGGAATAATTAAAATGCTTCTTAACACAAACAAAAGACAAATATTTGAGGTGATGAATATGCCAGCTACACTGATTTGATCTTTACAGATCACAGGAATGTATTAAATTATCATATGTACCTTGAAAATATATCAATAAAAAGTCACCATTTCATACCAAAGAGCTCTACTCTCTGAATGGGTATAAATTCTTAATTGATTTGAGTTCAAAATAGAAAAACAAAAGAGATTAACACTCTTCTATTAATATTTTATTGCCCTTTACTCAATAAAAATAAGATCTTCATAAACCATAAATCAATTTATAGAAATCACCAAAAGTTCAGACCATCAAGTGAAAAAGAGCAGCACCAGAAATCAAGTGCATACTCAAATATAATCAAAATCAAATCTTTATCATGCTACCAATAAACAATAACCCAGAACACAGGACCAGGAATCATGAACACCATTGGTCACCAGATCAAGGGCACAGAGCACAAAGCTCACTGAGGGGCCCAATTATGGGGATGGAGTTAACGGGGATCTGATGATGAAGTTCCATCCCTTCTGGAACTTCAGCACCAAAGTATTAAAGACAAAATTTACCAGAAAGTTAAGGAGAAGGTTTTATTCAGGCTATTGCAATTGAGAGAGCATTCACAGTAAGTAACATAAAAAAAGAAAATAAAGGGGGCATAGGAAGTGGCAGGTTAACAAGGAAATTATCCACAAGTCTTATAAGAATCATGAGGGAAGATGAAGAAGGGTCTTATCTGAGTCCTTGAGAAAAGGTAGAGGTGGGTCTCATCTTGAAATATGGGAGAACTGAAAATATGGGATGTCCTTTGTGCATACTCATTTCTCAGAAAATAAAAGGATGGGTATTTCTTAATCATTGCTATTTTCCCAGAGCACAAGACTCAGGTGAATTTCAACATAATCAGAGGTCAGTTTGTGAGCTGTAACTACCAGTGAAATCTCAATTTAAGTTGCTATTGATTGGGACTAGGTTTTTAATGCTTATTGTAGAGAAAGCAACATGACTTACATAAGATAGCGAGCTGAAATTAAGAGCCAATTGAGAGAGCACTGTAGGTGGCTTCCTTCTCAGTGAAATGAGAACTGAAAAATCTACATGCACTATTCCAGGAAGCAATAAGTAAGCTCAACTATGTTTGAAGCTGTGAAAGGAAAAGATCTCCTATGACTAGTCAGAACTTATTAGTTAGGTATGTATATGGAGTCCCAATCTATACTACCTGTGTGGTGTGTGAATCTCCAAGCTATTAATAAAAGAGTAACATAAAATATGGACCAGGACAAACAAAAACCCTGTAGAGCCTAGTGAAGCAAATTCAAACTCAAACAAAAAAACAACAGCAACAACAAAAATACTCTACAGCAGAAGAACTTGCAATATTTTTTTAATGCAAGAGAAAACTGCTTACCATGAAAGACAGAATTAGCACAAACAAGACTTTGTAACAGTTTGTTTTGTTTTTGTTTTTGTTTTTGTGATGGAGTCTCACTCTGTCACCAGGCTGGAGTGCTGTGGTGCGATTTCAGCTCACTGCAAACCTCCACATCCTGGGTTCAAGCGATTCTCCTCTCTCAGCCTCCTGGGTCGCTGGGACTACAGGTGTGCACCACCACACCTGGCTAATTTTTGTATTTTTAGTAGAGATGGGGTTTCACCATGTTGGCCAAGATGGTCTTTATCTCTTGACCCTGTAATCTACCCACTTCCACCTCCCAACGTGCTGGGATTACTGGCGTGAGCCACCACACCCAGCTAAGACTTTGATGTAATAGAAAAATGAGGGAAAGACTATAGAATATGTATGCTTTAAATTATTTAAAAGCTAACTGAAGAACCATAAGCAATAATAAAATAATAGGCTATTGCAAAAAATTAGAAATTTTAAAAAGCTTCTAAAACTAATAAAAAGTAATTGAATACTTAAAATTTTCATACTTTAAACACACATTAAGAAATAAGTTAGTGTTCCAGAAGAGAGATCTGAAGAAATACCCAAATTGCACCATAAAAAGATTGTTTTAATATAAAAAATCCAGACAGCTGTTATGCATAGAACATAAAATTCACAAAAGAGAAAACTTAAATGATCAGCATATTTAAGAAAAGATGCTTGACCTACTAGTAATCAGGAAAATGAAAATAAAAATAAGATAGCACGTGATAACCTATCTTATTAGAAAGTTAATATACTTTATAACATAAAATTTTGTGAAAACATGGAGAAATAGGAACTCTAAACACGGCTGGTTAGGATATAAACCAATACAATTTTAGAAAACAATTTTAATTTGGCAACATCTAATTATGATAATAAATTCCTAATTTTGCAATTAGGAATTTATTATCATCTGGCAATTTGATATCTAATAAGTATTTTAGAGAAATTTGGCACATGTTCACAAGGATATTTGTTGCAATGTGTTTGAATAGCATAAAGAAAAAAGTCAGTAACCTCTTTTTTAATGTATGGGAATAGGATAAATCAGTTGTAGTATATTTTACTCTAGTTTTCACTGTGTGCTGTTCACCAGTAACTTCCAGCTCTGTACACCTTACAGGAATATACTAAAATTGTAATTCTCATCCTTATGACTTGCTTTTGCCCAGAGAAAGGAAAACAAAAGTGATGGTTGTCATTTCTAGGTTGAAGTTTTAAAGCCAGCTCAGAATTTGCCATACTCCCTTTCTACTATAAAAGGCCATGGAAACATGTGATAAAATGAAGCCCCTATTAACCTAAGTCCTTGAAAGACTATAATGAGCAAAACCATCATGTTGATTAACAGTGGACATATATATGCAACGTGATTGAATCATAACACTTGTTGCTTATTTTTTCTCTAAGTAATGTTTGATTCTCAAAGAGGCACTTGAGAAGCTAGACAGAGATTTTTAAAAGACTGTTAGGTCTATGAGTACAAAAGTCTAAGTTTAAGGACCACAAAGGATGGAGATCCTGAACAAATTCAGGAAATGCCGAGAACCCCAGTAAGATACTTCACAAGGGCCAGGTGCGGTGGCTCAAGCCTGTAATCGCAGCACTTTGGGAGGCCGAGGTGGGTGGATCACGAGGTCAAGAGATCGAGACCATCCTGGCCAACATAGAGAAAACTGAGAAATAAGTCCACACACCTACAACTATCTTACTTTCAACAAACTTGACAAAAACAAGCAACGGGAATGGTATTCCCTATTGAATAAATGGTTCGAGGGTAACTGGCTAGCCAATATGCAGAAAATTGAAACTGGGCCCCTTCCTTAAGCCATATACAAAAATTAACTCAAGATGGCTTAAAAACTTAAACTTAAAACCCAAAACTTTAAAAACTCTGGAAGACAACCTAGGCAATACCATTCTGGATATAGGAACAGGCAAAAATTTCATGACAAAAATGCCAAAAGCAATAGCAACAAAAGCAAAGATTGAGAAATGGGATCTAATTAAACTAAAAAGCTTCTGCACGGCAGTAGAAACTATCATCAGAGTAAATAGACAACCTACAGAATGGGAAAATATATTTGTAAACTATGGATCTAACGAAGGTCTAATATCTAACATCTATAAAGAACTTAAAATTAAACAAGAGACAGAAGAAAAACAACCCCATTAAAAAGTGAGCAAAGGACATGAATAGACACTTTTTAAAAGAAGACATACATGTCACCAACAATTATATGACAATAGCTCATCTCTGATCATTAGAGAAATGCAACTCAAAACCACAATGAGATACCATCTCACACCAGTCAGAATGGCTGTATATTAAAAAGCCAAAAAATAACAGATGTTGGCAAGGTTGCAGAGAAAAAAGAAACACTTATACACTGTTAATGAAATTGTAAATTAGTTCAACCATTGTGGAAAGCAGTGTGGCAATCTCTCAGAGACCTAAAGACAGAAATGCCATTTCATCCAGCAATCCCATTACTGGGTACATATCCAAAGAAAAATAAATTTTTCTATTATAAAGACATATGTACACGCATGTTCATTGCAGAACTATTTACAATAACAAAGACGTGGAATCAACCTAACTGCCCAACAATGGGAGACTGGATGAAAACATGTGGTACATATACACTGTATTAGACCATTCTCATGCAGTTTGTAAAGACATGCAGCTTGTAAAGACATACCTGAGACTGTGTAATTTATAAAGCAAAGAGGTTTAATTGACTCACAGTTCAGCATGGGTGGGAAGGCCTCAGGAAATTTACTAACATGGTAGAAGGCAAAGGGGAAACAAGGCACTTTCTTTCCAAGGTGGCAGGAAGGAGAAGTGCAAGCAGGGGAAATGCCAGATGCTTACAAAACCATCAGATCTCATGAGACTCACTCATTATCATGAGAACAGCATGAGGGAAACCATCCCCGTGATTCAATTACCTCCACCTGGTACTGCCCTTGACATGTGAGGATTATTATATTTCAAGGTGAGACTTGGATGGAGACACAGAGCCAAACCGTTCATTCTATCCCTGGCCCCTCCAACATCTCATGTCCTCACATTTCAAAACACAATCATGCCCTTCCAATGGTTCCCCAAAGACTTAATTCATTTTAACATTAACCCAAAAGTTCAACTCCAAAGTCTCATCTGAGAAAATGCAAATCCCTTCCACCTATGAGCCTGTAAAATCAAAAGCAAGCTAGTTACTTCCTAAATACAATAGGTGTGCAGACACTGAGTAAACATACCCATTCCAAATGGGAGAAATTGGCCAAAACAAAGGGGCTACAGGCCCCAAGCAGGTTTGAAATCCAACAGGGCAGTCATTAAAACTTAAAGCTCTAAAATGGTATCTTTGACTCTATGTCTCACATCCAGGTCATGCTAATGCAAAAACTAGGTTCCCATGGCCTTGGGCAGCTCCAACCCTGTGGCTTTGCAGGGTATAGCCTTCCTCCCAGCTGCTTTCATGGGCTGGCATTGAGTGATTGCAGCTTTTTCAGGCACACAATGTAAGTTGTTGGTGGATCTACCATTCTGGGGTCTGGAGGACAGTGGTCTTCTTCTCACAGCTCCAGTAGGCAGTGCCCCAGTGGGGACTCTGCATGGGGGCTCCAACACCACACCTCCTCTCCACACTGCCCTGCAGAGGTTCTTTATGAGGACCCCACTCCTGCAGCAAACATCTGCCTGGATATCCAGGCATTTCCATACATCCTCTCAAATCTAGATGGAGGTTCCTAAACCTCAATTTCTGACTTCTGTGCATCTGCAGGCCCAACACTAATGTAAGCTGCCAAAGCTTGGGGCTTTCACCCTCTCAAGCAACAGCCTGAGCTGTATGTTGGCCCCGTTTAGCCATGGCTAGAATGCAGGGCACCAAGTCCCAAGACTGCACAAAGCAGCAAGACCCTGGACCTGGCCCACAAAACCATTTTTTCCTCCTAGTTCTCTGGGCCTGTGATGAGAGGGGCTGCCATGAAAACCTCTGACATGCCCTTGAGACAGTTCCCCATTACCTTGCCGATTAACATTTGGCTCCTCATTACTTATGCAAATCTGGAGCCACTTTAATTTCTCCTTAGAAAATGGGTTTTCTTTTTCTATTGCATTGTCAGGCTGTAAATTTTCCAAACTTTTATACTCTTTTTCCCATATATATTGATTGCATTTTAGGTTTTGGGATACATGTGAAGAACATGCAAGATTGTTGCTTAGGTACATACATGGCAATGTGGTTTGCTGCCCTCCTCCCCATTGCTTATATCTGACACTTCTCCCCATGTTATCCCTCCCCAACTCCCCAATCCCTGCCGTCCCTCCCCTAGTTCACCCCAACAGGTCCCAGTGTGTGATGCTCCCCTCCCTGTGTCCATGTGTTCTCATTGTTCAACACCCGCCTATGAGTGAGAACATGTGGTGTTTGATTTTCTGTTCTTTTGTCAGTTTGCTGAGAATGATGGTTTCCAGGTTCATCCATGTCCCTACAAAGGACAGGAACTCATCATTTTTTATGGCTGCATAGTATTCCATGGTGTATATGTGCCACATTTTCCCTGTCCAGTCTATCACCTATGGGCATTTAGGTTGGTTCCAAGTCTTTGCTATTGTAAACTGTGCTGCAATGAACATTCGTGTGCATATGTCTTTATAATAGAACGATTTATAATCCTTTGGATATATACCTAGTAATGAGATTGCTGGGTCAAATGGAATTTCTATTTCTAGATCCTTGAGGAATTTCAAACTCTCTCTTTGTGAATGCATAAAACTTAATGCTTTTAAGGGCACCCAAGTCACCTCATGAATGCTTTGCTGCTTAGAAATTTCTTTTGCTAGGTACCCTAAATCATCTCTCTCAAGTTCAAAGTTCCACAGATCTCAAGGCCAGAGGCAAAATGCCATCAGTCTCTTTGCTAAAGCATAGTAAGTGTCACCTTTATTCCAATTCCCAGTAAGTTCCTCATCTCTGTCTAAGAACACATCAGCCTGGACTTCATTGTCCGTATCACTATCAGCATTTTTGTCAATCCTATTTAACAAATCTCTAGAAAGTTCCAAATGTTCCCACATCTTCCTATCTTCTTCTCATCTCTCCAAACTGTTTCAACCTCTGCCTGTTAACTAGTTCCCAAGTCACTTCCACATTTTCAAGTATCTTTACAGCAGTGCCCCACTACCTCAGTACCAATTTATTGTATTTGTGTTAGTCCATTCTCACTCTGCTAATAAAGACATACCTGAGACTGGGTAATCTATAAAGGAAAGAGGTTTAATAATAATTCAGCATGACTGGGGAAGCCTCAGAAAATTTACCATCATGGCAGAAGGGCAAGTAAGGCATCTTGTTCACATGGTGGCAGGAAGGAGAAGTGCAAGGAGGGGAAATACCAGATGCTTAAAAAACCATCAGATCTCATGAAACTCACTCACCGTTATGAGACTAGCATGGGTGAACCACTCCCATTATTCAATTACTTCCACCTGGTCCCGCCTTTGGCATGTGGGGATTATTACAATTTAAGGTGAAATTTGGGTAGGGACACAGAGCCATACTATATCATAAACTATGGAATACTATGCAGTCATTAAAAAGCATGAAGTCATGTCCACTACAGGAACATGAATGGAGCTGAAGGCTATTATCCTTAGCAAGCTAACACAGGAACAGAAAACCAAACACCGCATGTTCTCACTTATGAGTGGGAGCTAAATGATGAGAACACATGGACACACAGAGGGGAAAAACACACATCAGGGCCTATCAGATGGTGGAGGGTGAAAAGACAGAGAAGATCAGGAAGACTAACTAACAGGTACTAGACTTAATACCTGGGTGACAAAATAGTCTGTACAACAAATCCCCATAACACAAGTTTACCTATATAACACACTTGCACATGTACACCTGAACTTAAAATAAGTTAATTAATTTTTTAAAAACAAAAGTACTAAGAATATACCCAAAGCCTTAACTTTTAGGTAGGAATTATAAGAGAGTGCTGAAGGACATCCAGCAACTGTGCAGAGAGACCAACATTAATAATCACATACAGAGAATGACCAAATGTTTCCTCTCATCATTTCATCTACAGCTAGAGCAGTACTATTGCCATTTGAGACTCAGTAATGCGTTGTTGTGGAGCATTGTAAAATTAGCAGAATCCCTCCCCTGGACGCCACCTATGAGATGCCAATACAGCAGCCCCTTACTATGACAATAAAAATTGTCTTCAGATATAGCTTGAGAATAACCAGAGTGGAGAAATCACAGAAGCCACCTGTCTAGTGGGTAGGTGGATGGTATTATCAAAGTGAATGAAAAGAAAAGGAAGAAAGGAGAGACTGGAGCAGAATCCTGGCATTGATAAAATTCAGGCAAAATTATTCCCAGTTGAAAACCACTAATTAGAAGAAAGATCCAAGAGAATTAAAGAAGAATCTCAGGGAGTGATGACTAAATACATTTAAAGAATATGAAAAGGAGAGTGAAAAATAAACATTTTTGACAATTTACTCAGCCTATCACAAACCACAGCCTCGCCTAGAGGAAGGATGATAACAAATTAATAGCCCTTTAAGCCCTAGCTGGGGTAAGGGGTGGTGTTGCCAATGAAAGGCATCCATCTATGCAAGTCTGGTAGAGCTAATACTGTAAGTGTTCTTAATAGTTAAAGAATATTCCCAATTAAAGAAAGAGCATGGCCGGGCATGGTGGCTGACGCCTATAATCCCAGCACTTTGGGAGGCCAAGGCGGGTGGATCACGAGCTCAAGAGATTGACCATCCTGGTCAACATGGTGAAACCCCGTCTCCACTAAAAATACGAAAATTAGCTGGGCATGGTGGCGAGTGCCTGTATCCCAGCTACTCGGGAGGCTGAAGCAGGAGAATTGCTTGAACCTGGGAGGTGGAGGCTGCGGTGAGCTGAGATCGCGCCATTGCACTCCAGACTGGGTAACAAGAGCGAAACTCCATCTCAAAAAAAAAAAAAGAAAGAAAGAAAGAGCAAATCAGAAGAAGGGAAGAAGGTAATAACCTTAAAAATAAAGCTAAGGACTAATTATAATAAGGATTTTCTTCTCAGAAATAACCTTTTCAATGACAGGCCAATTTGGATTACCTAATTTTCATATTTACTGTGAAATTTTCAAATAAGAGAATCTGACTTTACAGATGTTGTGGTTTAAAAAAGAAAAGCATCTAACAGACCAAGAGTTACCTCCTGGACTCTTATAGGATACTTCTGTGCTATTATTTACAAATACTTCTTGTGGAATTTGATTACACTATGAGTTGTATCATCAATTCAAATCAGTTCAACGGGCCTCTACCAGGGCCTGGGTGGGATAAAGAGATGCTCAGAGAAGTCTGTTTGCCCTCAGCGAACTTGCTATTTGGTAATAGACAGGAATACTCTGCAATAAATTATGTTAACTTCAGTCCCAATAAAAATTAATTTATTAAGTTCCAAACAAGAAGTAGAAATGGCCTTGGAAAGCCAAGGAAGGGGGCACATAATTTCATCTGAGCGTGATTGAGGAATGGGGATTATTTGGTGTAGATTTGGAAGTAGGCCTTAAAATAACAATTCAACAGTTACGAATGGAGGATGGACACAAAATGATGTTATAGTTGGAAGGAACAAAAATGGCAAAGGCCAAGAGGTCAGAGGCATACGCTGTGAGTGTGGAATGAGGAATTAATCTTTTATGACTGGAGTGTGAAGTATGTGGAAACATGGGAGAGGTTACTTGAAAGCTAGATTGCTGTCAGCTGTGGAGGGCTCAGAATCAGGATAAGGTATACATGATGATGATTTGAAGTTTCTGCCTTATTACTTTGGACATTATGTAATTGCTTCCATCTCCAGACATTCTGATTACAAATGAAGTGTAAATTGTTAATAAGTTAATGTAAATAAGCTTTTCAAAAGCATAAATGTGTCTGAGATGACTAACTGGGAAAAGCTCCAGAATTTATATCATAACCAAGTGGCTTTTTAGTCTTAGTCTTGATGCTGAATTTACATGGCAAAGATAGTGTTTTTACTAGAATTATAAGACCATGTGGAGTGGCTTTGAAGAAGATGGTGGAGTTATTGGAGAGGCTAGAATTTTCCGAAAATCTCATTTGGAGAATTTAAAACCTCTGAAAATCTGTTTGGAACGGGGCTTCATTAAATAAGAAGCTAGTAGGTTAAGGATTAAAGAAAAATATATTTGTGATCTATATCCAAGGATAAAGCAAGACATTAGGTAACAAAATACAAAACATTTATGTATGCAGAAAGAAGTAGAAAAGAGCTCCCTGAATGTTATCGACAATCATCTGGAAAATGCCTATTGAATCATAGGATCCGAAAACTCAAATACTCTATGTTATTAGATACTGTGCGCCTTTTAAATAAGTAAGCATCCTTATGTTATTCAAAAAACAATTTATCTTCCCCCAGAAAGTTTTGTCCTATGGAGTTAGGAATGAAGGTTGCAACATGTCAAATTGATGTCAAACAGAAACTCACAGTTGTGTCGGTAAACTTTCCCACTGAGGGGCTCACCTTTGAAAACGCTGTTGTCAAGAGAGTTTGACCTATCCCAAAATAGTCTGAGTAATCACCCTTCTAGGAAAACAAAAATGCCTTTGTGAAAGATGCCATTTAAATATAACTATGTAAATTTCATTATCATTGTCCTTGCTGTAGCTGCTAACAGTGTATTTCTGAGACATGTCATATATGCAAACTCTAGACAGGAGGTTAAGGTCTACTTGAATTATTGAATAGGAAATAGTATGTCATCCTAAGGTCACAATGTTTAAATGCATGGACCAAGCTTCTTGAAGAATTTTATTTTCATTATGAAAACATCCCTCTGTTTTTAAAATTTGTAATTCAAATCCTCCTGTGCCTTCTGCTAAATCATGACTGAAATATTATTCCTTATTGAAGGATATTGAGTGTCCCATATCCACCAATCTTGTAATCTAATTGTGTATATGTATCTTTGTAATACTTTGATTATAAGCTGCCTTGTATATGAAAGTATCCACTACAGCATCTACCTTACAGAAGCTGGTAACATTAATTTTAGCTTTAAATGAGTGAGAACTGCATTGAAAATCAGTGAAGTAATTCCAGCCTATCTTTATTAACTACACAGAAAAATCCTCCTTGGGGCTGCCTATCTGTGCTCAGAAAGTAGGTTTACCATCATAGTGGAAATAATTCTAGGTCACGATTCTTTCTCCCCTCTTTCCAGCCTACTCTTATTCACCCAGTGTGGTTATTTGGTTAGCAACTTGCGACATACAAAGCGTAAACCTCCAAGAGAAATATTTTGATGTTATAAAAATCCAGTAAACTCTGGAGACTAATGGATTTGGGGTAGAATTCTGGCTCTGCTACTTACTTTTTTCTCCTGAAGGAAGTTATGTAACTTCTGAGTTTTTGTTTCCTGGTTTATGCAGTGGCTATAATAAGTGTGTACCTCACAGTGTTGTTTTGAGATTTGGAGGGAATGAACACATTGATCTGGTCCCTGCCCCATGCTCAGGCTGTTGTTGTCATTGTCAGAACTGACCTGTAACATGTCAGCAATGACAGATCTGAACTAGATGTCCTGGTACCCAGGAACAACTGAGGGCAACAGAGAAGTAGAGAGCTCTCAGAAGCCATTCTCTACAGGTGAATAGAGTTGTCAGCATGGAGACAGGAGAAAGGAAGAAATGAGAGGCTGGTGCTGAATCCCTGAGCTGACAGGAATGGAAATGTAGGCGTAAGAGAGAATATCAACACCAAGAATGGAATTGGGTCAGTCAGTGGGCAACTGAGAAACACATTTAAAAGAACATTTTTCCTTAGCAGAATCAGAAGCTAGAAAATACAGAAAATCAGGAAAGTGGACAATAATACTAACATTTACACGGGAACCTTTTAAGTTACAAAGTCCATTCACATTCCTGAGTTTATAGTGAGATAGACCCATTATGAAGCCCATTTAATCGCCTTCAGATTCGCTGTTTAGAAACTTGAAAAACCTTAAAACCTCACTGATATAAATTAATAACCTGCATATTTTGCAAATTACCTCCCTATACTTCTAACTATATATTAGAATAGAGAAGCATATAATCACCTAAACTTCCACCTTGTGGAAAATGTCTCACAATAAATATCTTATGCATGTTCTCTAAAGAGCTTAAAGTAATAAGCCCCTCTGCTAAACGAATCTGCACCGTCAGCCTGGTCATTCATCAACGCCTAAGCAATCATGCACCCTGAATGCTGGCTGGCTGTCTGCTGGACCAGGGCCACCAGGCAGTGCTGGAGAGGTTAATACAGTGTGCCAAGATGTACTTCCTGAAGGCCACAAATGCTGACTCTTTACTGGTTGCTATGAGAAATAGCCTCTTCTCTGCCAAGTGGGCTTCATCTGGGAAAATTGAGCTCTTGGTCATCCAGGCATTTTAATGGACTCTATGAATCACTGATCAGCCAAGAAAGAATGTGAAAGAGCCCAGGGTCCTAAGCCTGCTGATTGGCTTTTTTAACAAAGACAAATGGAGAGTCAGTCATTCTCAATGAAGCAGGCCATAAAAGAGATGCTTTCTACTAACTCCGGCCTCTCCTATTTCTGTCCCTGGAGGACCATGAAGGTAAAATCTACCATAAACCACAATTCCTTGAAGATAGCAAAAGAGAGTAGAGGAAGCAAAGGTGGATTGAATCACTCTGTAGCCTTCACAAGCAACATTGAAATGATTGAGATGTGACACAAACTAGAAATAAAGGATCTGAGTTCTGGAAGAAAAATTAAAGGTCATTGCTCTATTTACCGCAAACCATTTTATAAATAGGAACTTTGAGGCTGAGAAAGGCAAAGAAAATTGTCTGAGGTCAAAATGTATACTAAAGGCAGCACTGGGACTAGAACCTGTGACTCCAATGTTGTTTGAGTATACCATACCTCTGTGTGGGGGGTGTACTGGACAAAAAGCAGAAAGCATACTCTTTTATGAACAGTATATGATGAGTCACATCACAGAGCTTCTAGATATTGATGCTTTCACAGATATGTAAACCAAAATGGGGGTTTGTATAACAGCATGACTTTCAACCAAACTGTAATATACTGAGGAGTCCCAAAGATGAAAACTTCGTCATTTTCATGCTTAACTGAGACCCAGGTGGGAATTTAGAAAATATAGAAGTCTTATCCAAGGCATACTGAGGGAACATTTGCTGTCAACCAAAATGAAATAATAGGAACCAGTTTTTCTCCCTCCTGAAGAAAAGAGAGCGAGAGCACAATGGTGTTCAAGTAAATGGGAAATAAACATCTAGCAACCAAGAACAGTGATTTCTGAAAAAGAAAAACAAATCAAATGAGACCTGTGACTGCGCCCAGACTGTAATTTCCAGGCTACGACACAGGTTGGGGAACGTGGGTGGAGCCTCATAAACTCCCTAAGCTGGGGTTCTGGGGAGGCCATTGTGTCTGGAGTATACAAAGTAGAGTACTAAAGTGGAGAGAGCTGCAGGGAAAAGGACCTTAGAGACTTTCAGAGAGTGTCCTGGGAGTCTTCACCTGAGAGTGTTGAACAGTGAAGTGTGTGAGGAAACTGGTGAATAGATAAGTGATGGTATTATGCCCATACAACAGCATGCTACTCCGTATACAAAGAAACAAATGGGGCCAGGCGCAGTGGCTCACGCCTGTAATCCCAGCACTTTGGGAGGCCAAGATAGGCAGATCACTTGAGCTCAGGAGTTCAAGAACAGCCTGGGCAACATGGTGAAACCCTGTCACAACAAAAATACAAAGATTAGCTGGGCATGATGGGGCA
>NW_016107358.1:2261798-2294371 GCF_001604975.1 Cebus imitator | reverse complement strand
AAAAGAAAAAATTAGCCGGGCATGGTGATATGTACCTATGGTACCAGCTACTTGGGAGGCTGAGGTGGGAGGATCACTTCAGTCCAGGAGGTCAAGGCTACCGTGAGCCACGATCTCACAACTGCAGTCCAGCCTTGGTAACAGAGCTAGACTCTGTCTCAAAAATTAAAAAAAAACAAAACAAATTTATTAACATGTGGCACATTGATACATCTTAAATAATTATTATGATTAAAAGAAGCCAAATAAGTATTACATATAGTATGATTTCATTCATGTGAAACTCTAGAGAATACAAACTAGTCTATGGCAGAAATATCAGTGATTGTCTAAGGAGAAGAGGTGGGACAGGGAGTGGTATAAGGAAGAAAATAGAAAAGGGCACAAGGAAACTTAGAGGATCTGGTGTATGTTCATTTCCTTGATCATAATAACTGATTTATGGAGTTATCTGGCAAAATTTATCACTGGAATCATGCAATGTATACTATTCTGCATCGAGCTTCTTTAGTGCAACATGTTTCTTAGATTCACCTGTGTTGTGGGGTGTACCAGTAGTTTATTCCTTTCTATTGCTGAATAGCATGCCATTGTGTATACCACAATTTAAAAATATACCACCATTTAAAAACATTTTTTAAATATTTGTGGGTACATAGCAAATGTATATATTTATGGGATACATGAGATATTTTGATACAGACATGCAATGAATAATAATTACATCAGGATAAATGGGCTCAATAATTTTTTCTTTGTGTAGAAAAATTCCAATTATACTATTTTAGTTTTAAATGTACAATAAATTATTTACTGTAGTTACCCTATTGTGCTGTCAAATGCTATATCTTATTTATTCTATATGACTATATTTCTGTACCCATTAACCATCCCCACTTTCCCCAACCACAACCCTTCTCAGCTTCTGGTAATCATTTTTCTACTCTCTATCTTTATGATTTCAATTGTTTTACATTTTAGCTCCCACAAATAAGTGAGAACATGCAAAATTTGTCTTACTGTGCCTGGCTTATTTCATTTAACGTAATGACCTCCAGTTTCAACCATGTTGTTGCAAATGACAAGATCTCATTATTATTATTATTATTTTTGAGGTGGAGTCTCATTCTGTCACCCAGGCTGGAGTACAGTGGCACAATGTCTGCTCACTGCAGCCTCTGCCTCTTGGGCTCAAGCAATTCTCCTGCCTCAGCCTCCTGAGTAGCTAGGATTACAGGCTTGTGCCACCATGCCTGGCTAATTTTTGTATTTTTGGTAGAGATGGGGTTTCACTATGTTGATCAGGTGGTCTTGACAGAACTCCTGACCTCAAGTGATCCTCCCACCTCAGCCTCCTGAATTGCTGGAATTACAAGTGTAAGCCACCATGCCAGGCCAGATCTCATTTTTTACGGATGAATAGAACTCTGTTGTCTACATGTACCACATTTTCTTTATCCATTCATCTGCTGATGGACACTCACATTGCTTCTGAATCTTGGCTATTGTGAATAGCAGTACTACAATAAATACAGAGAGTGTGGATACCTCTTTGATGTAATGATTTTCTTTTTGGGGGTATAGACCTAGCAGTAGGATTGCTGGATCATATGGTAGCTCGATTTTTAGCTATTTAAGGAACCTCCAAACTCTTCTCTCTAATGGGTTGTACATTTCCACCAACAGTGCACTAAGGTTCCCTTTTCTCCACATCCTCGCCTGGTTTTGTTATTGCCTGTCTTCTGGATAAAAGCCATTTTAACTGGGGTGGGATGATATCTCATTGTAGTTTTTATTTTCATTTCTCTGATGATCAATGATGTTGAGCTCCTTTTCATACACCTGTTTGACATTTGTGTATCTTCTTCTGAGGATTGTCTATTCAGATCACTTGCCCGTTTTTTAATCAGAGTATTAGATATTTTTCCTATAGAGTTGCTTGAGCTTCTTACATATCAATCTTGTCTGATTGGTAGTTTGAAAATATTTTCTCTCATTCTGTGGGTTTTCTCTTCGTTTTGTTGATAGTTTCCTTTGCTATGCAGAAGCTTTTTAACTTGATATGATGCCATTTGTTTGCTTTTGCTTCGGTTGCCTGCACTTGCGGGGTACTACTCAAGACTGACCACTCCAGTGTCTTGTAGAGTTTCCCAGTGTTTTATTTTAGTAGATTCATAGATTGAGTCTTTAATCTTAGACTTAAGTCTTTAATCCAATTTGATTTGATTTTTGTGCATGGCAAGAGATGTGGTCTAGGTTTATTCTTCTGCATGTAAGATATCCAGTTTTCCCAGCACCATTTATTGAAGAAACTATCCTTTTCCTAACATATGTTCTTGGCACCTTTGTTAGAAATGAGTTCCCTGTAGATGTATGGATTTACTTCTGTTCCATTGGTACGTGTGTCTGTTATTATGCAAGTTCCATGCTGTTTTGACTACTATAACTCTAGGGTAGCTGGAAGTCTGGAATGTGACTCCTCCAGTTACTTTTTTTTTCCTCAGAAAAGCGTTGGCTCTTTTGGGTCTTTTGTAGTTCTATTTAAATATTCGAATTTTTTTTTCTATTTCTGTGAAGAATGTCTTTGGTATTTTGATAGGGCTTGCACTGAATCTGTAGATTGCTTTGAGCAGTATGAACATCTTAACAATATTAATTCTTCCAATCCATAAACATAAAATATCTTTCCATTTTTGTTGATTTCCTCTTCAATTTCTTGCATCCATGTTTTATAGATTTCATTGTAGAGATCGTTCACTTCTTTGATTAGGTGGATTCCTAGTTATTTTGTTTTGTTTGTAGCTATTGTAAAAGAGATTAAGTTTTTTATTTCTATTTCAGATTGTTCACTGATGGCATATAGAAATGGTACTGATTTTTGGTATGTTGATTTTGTATCCAGCAACTTTACTGGATTTGTTGATATGTTCCAGTAGTTTTTCGGTGGAATTTTTAGTTTTTTTCCAAACATAAGATCATATCATCTACAAACTAGGATAATTTGACTCCTTCCTTTCCAATTTGGATGCCTTTCATTTGTTTCTCTTGTCTGCTCTCAACTAGAACTTCCAGTACTATGTTGAATAACAGTAGTGAATGCGGGCATTCTTGTCATGGTTCAGATCTTAGAGGAAAGGCTTTCAGTTTTTCCTCATTCGGTATAATACTAGCTCTGAGGTCTGTTGTATATGGCTTTTATTTTGTTGAGGTATGTTCTTTCTATTCTTTCTGGGTATCCCTCTATACCCAGTTTTTTGAGGGCTTTTATCACAAAGGGAAGTTAAATTATATCAAATGCTTTTCTATACCATTGAAATGATCATATGGTTTTTGTCCTTCATTCTATTGATATGATGTATCACATTGATTGATTTGCATATGTTGCACAATCCTTGCATCCCTTGGATAAATCCCATTTGGTCTGGATGAATGGTCTTTTTAATATGTTGTTGAATTCAGTTTGCCAGTATTTTGTTGCGGTTTTGCATTAATGTTCATCAGGGATATTGGCCTGTAGTTTTCTTTTATTCATGTGTCTCTTTCTGGTTTTGATATCATAGTAATACTGGCCTTGTAGAATGAGCATTTATTTCATTTACATACAGTGTTATTATTGGAAAGTAAAGACTTACTCCTGCTATTTTGCTATTCATTTTCTGGTTATTTTGGGTGCCTTGCTACACATTAAAACTCCCTGGGGGAGTTTTTTTTCATTTGCTTCTACCCCCCCAAAATTCTGATTTTGTTGAGTTGAGATGGAGCCTGGTCATTATTGTTTTTAAAATGCTACCCTGATTATTTTAATATTCAGCCAGAATTGATAACTACTGCAATAGTGGGGAAAATGAAATTATTAGAAAAGCTTTTTCTATCTAATCTCAATAAGGCAGTTACAGAAAACTTACTTTTCAGTAGTGTGTTAGAGCTGATTTACAATAGCTTATGAAAGCTGATTGCTAAAATTTCAGAAATTGTGTTAACCCATTGGTGGTGTTTTGGTCAATGAAAAGTAGATGTGTGGGATGATTTACACATTGGCGAACAGTACAAATCAGTGTCTCCCCCTCCCAGCTGATTGCAAAGCACTTACCAGCACAACGCTGCTCTAGTCTTTAGTTCATTTTCCTTCACCTTTCTTGTCCTTGAATCAGAAACTACATGTAACTACAGGCACTCTCCTTTTAATGAAGTTCAGATGAAAGTTTTTTCCCCTATGGTTCACCATAAAATTGTTCTGCATCCTCTTCTTTTAAATAGAAATGGCTGCCACAGTAGCCTAGGGTGAAATCGATAAATACCTTCATAAATATGAACTGACAGAGTGGGGAAGGCTCCACTTTCTATGCAAGTCTATTTGCTCTTTTTTTTCTCATTGGTCTGATAATTTATAATTATTGATCTAATTTTCATGGCTCTCCAGACCCACAGCCATCCTTCCAGTTCTACAGCACATGAATTATTTTTCATGTATTTTATTGCAAGTGTATAAAATAAAATAAAACTTATCCTAGGCAGATGTGATATCAAGGAATACCAGAGAAGAAAATGGCCTTATAAGTCATCTAGTCAAAGCCCTTCACTTTTAAAATAGTGTAATAGGCCCAGAGTGTTTAGGTGACACCCCATGGTTATATCACCAGTTAGAGGCAGGGAAGAATCATATATAACTCGAATCTCTTCACTTCTAAGCTACTTTACTCTTTTCTATGCCCTTGCTTCTCAAAGTGTAGCCTCCCCCACAGTCTCATGGCCATCACCTGAGTGCTTTTTACGAACACAGAATCTCTGTTATTACTCTTATCAAATAAGAGTTTGTGTCTCCGCAAGGTTTTGAGGTTATTTGTATGTGCATTAAAGATTAGGAAGCATAAATCTATCCAGAAATTCCACTTGTAGGTAAATACCCAAAAGAATTAAAGGTAAGATCTCAATGAGATATTTGTACACCTGTGTTCATAGTAGTATAATTCACAATAGCTAAAAGATAGAAATAAACCAAGTGTCCATTTGTGGATAAATGGATAAACAAAATATGGTGGATGTGTGTGTTTATATGTATGTGTGTGTATATGTGTGTGTGTGTGTGTGTGTGCGTGCATAGATATACACCATTATACATACATTATATATACATATATATGGGACTATTATTCAGCCAAAAGGAAAGAAAAAAATCTGACACATGATACAATATGGATGAACCTTGAAGACATGAAATGTGAAATAATCCAGTCACAAAAGACAAATACTGCATTATTTCACTTATATGAAGTACCTAACATCAAATTCATAGAGACAGAAAGTAAAATGGTGGTTCCCAGAGGGAAGCAGTAGAGGGGAGTGGGAAGTTGTGTTTTTTTTCTTTTTTTTAAGACGAATCTTACTCTACCACCCAGGCTGGACTGCAGTAGCACGATCTCAGCTCACTGCAACCTCCGCCTCCCGGTTTCAAGCTATTCTGCATCAGCCTCCTGAGTAGCTGGGACTACAGGTGTGCACCACCATGCCCGGCTAATTTTTGTATTATTAGTAGAGACAGGGTTTCACCATATTGACCAGACTGGTCATGAACTCCTGACCTTGTGATCCACCCACCTCGGCCTCCCAGAATGCTGGGATTACAGGCTTGAGCCACGGCGCCCGGCCAGGAAGTTGTTGTTTAATGGGTGTAGAGGTTCAGCTTTGCACCATAAAAAGAGTTCCAGATATTGTCTGCACAGCAATGTGAATGTACTCAACACTGCCATACTGTGCATTTTCAAATGGTCAAAATTATAAATTTTATGTACTGTACATTTTGCCACAATTTTAAAACTTTTTAAAAAAATCTTCATTGAAACAATCGTACTGATATGATTCTGGTCTTCTGGAAGGTTTAGTTCACCAACTGAAGCAGATGTCAAGTGGAGAAAAAAGCAAGTAGAAAGATTGTGAAAGTGAATTGAATAAAACCAGTTTTCATTTGTTTAAAACTTATTTTTACTAGGCTTTCTATTATTGGTTCAGAATCGTCACCACAACCTGTAGATAGATATCATTTAATACTTCATGGGTTGTTTTTGTTTGTTTTTGAGATGGAATTTCATTCTTGTTGCCCAATCTGCAGTGCAATGGCACAATCTCAGCTCACCACAACCTCTGCCTCCTGGGTTCAAGTGATTTCCTGTCTCAGCCTCCAAAGTAGCTGGGATTAAAGGCATGTGTCACCACGCCTGGCTAATTTTGTATTTTTAGTAGAGACAGGGTTTCTCCATGTTGGTCAGGCTGGTCTCTAACTCCCGACCTCAGGTGATCCGCCTGCCTTGGCCTCCCAAAATGCTGGGATTGCCGGCGTGAGCCACTGCATCCGGCCAATGCTTCATGTTTTTAATAGGGTAACCAACTTGTCCATTTGCCTGGCACTCCAACTTTTCACACGGAAAGCCTCATGTCCTAGAAAATTCCTCAGTCCCGAGCAAACCAGGACAATTGATCACCCTGTTTATTAATCTTAGAATCTTGTAAACACTCTGCAGCAGCTCAGTTGAGCCAACACTCAACCACAGATCCCGACTGACAAAATAACCAAAAAAACTCCAATTAAATAAAAATTAAAAAGAGGAGAGTGAACACAAAACCTCTCTGCCAATGTCATTGTACCATAGTAAGGTAATTATAATATCTCTCACTACAGTTTGGATTTGTATTTAAAAGAAATTTAATCTGGCATGTCAAATATTCTTAACTAGCTAGTTTCTCTGCCCCTATTAAAGATGCCATTATGACCATTGAAATTCTGGGAAGTTTGAAGGATTCTTCCTTTCTAAAGCAAAGGCAAATCTCTGACTTGTGTGTTGTGTTTAGAATGACTGTGGAGCACAGGGAAGAAGCAACAGGCAATGACTGACCCCAGGCATGGAGTATCATCAGGGCTGTAATCAGTTTTTACCCAAAGTTTTCTTAACAAAGGACTTTAGGGAGAAAGTCTAGGCTTTAAAAGTAATTGCTGACCCCCTGCCCCGCCCCCCGCCGCCACCAAAAATCACTGTAACCTCTGGCAGTGTTCAAAGCATAAGCTGACTATTGGACAATCAAAGATGTTTGGATTACAGTCTGCGATTAACCATATTGAATTTTTTTCTGAATTTACCGGAGACGTGGCAGGAATAATCAGGATGAACAATAAAGCCAAAAGATTGAGCTTTACCTGGGGTCCCCATTATCCACTGTAGCTAAGAAATCTCAGACAATTCACGCATCTGTCCTACATCTGTCTTTTTCAGTCGTGGGTGCTAAAGAGAAGGACTGTTAAAAGAAAGGGCTGGGCTGGGCACAGTGGCTCACCCCTGTAATCCCAACACTTTGGGAGGCCAAGGTGGGCGGATCACCTGAGGTCAGGAGTTTCAGACCAGCCTCACCAATCTGGTGAAACCCCATCTCTACTAAAAATACAAAATTAACCAGGTGTGGTGGCACATGCCTGTAATCCCAGCTACTTGGGAGGCTGAGACAGGAGAATCACTTGAACCCAGAAGACAGAGGTTGTAGTGAGCCAAGATCATGCCATTGCACTCCGGCCTGGGCAACAAGAGTGAAACTCCATCTGAAAAGAACAGAAAAAAAGGAAAAGAGTGCTGAAAGAACAATGGTTGGAGAGGGGGAGCTCCAATCCGAGGAAAAAAACGATGGGACTATTGGCCAGACATCATTAAAATGGAGAAGCTGCCTAAGTTGTCAGGGGTATTTTAGAATAAGACAGGAAAGTGCTTCTTTATATTTTATTGTATCTCAGAGAATGACTATTATGACGCTATCTGTCCTGAGGTAATGTTGCCACTGCCTACATTGCTTTGTTTTTCATTCTCATTACCTACTGAAGTTAATTAAAAAAACCCTAAGTCGTGAGCAGAGGAGAAATTCTAGCGAGACTTCTGCTCCACAGTCATCTCTAGATTAGGGTAAGAGGAAGGTTGAGAGAGAAATCTCTAATAGGATCTGTAAGAAGAACAATAGAATGCTAGCTTCCTTAAACATCTATAAAGGGAAAGTGTCATTCTTAGACCTGGCTTTGAGTGAATAAAAAAACAAAGAAACAGCCTAGAACCAAAGCGTTCCCATTGTAGGTCCACTGAAAAATTCTCTTGTCCATTCAGAGACAAATCCTTCAGAAACGAGTGGAGCCGAATTAGTTTCTGAATAGAACCACTCTCAACCTTTTTATTCTACAACACAATTGACAAATGATGTCCTCATGCCTGGCAAACTCCCGGGGCTGCCCCCAAGGTTACTCCCCTTTGCCTATTTGATTTCTGAAAATTCATTTTTTTCACCCTTGCCAACAGGTTGGAAGTGAGTGATATAGGGATACTTGTTTATTTCCCTGAAATGTATTATATGACAACCAAAAAAACAGCCAACTTAGCTACAAACCTCAATTTTTTAACTATCAAGTCAAAAATGACTTGTTCTCATATGTAGACTCATACATACATGTTCATGACATCGTTATTCTCAATAGCCAAAAAGTGGAAGCAACCCAAATGTCCAACAACCGATGAACAGGTAAACAAAATGTGATATATCCTTGAATAATATTCAGTAATACAAGGAAAAAAGTACTATGACATGGATAAACCTCAAAAACATTATGCTAAGTGAAAGAAGGCAAACAAAATTACTTATATTACATTAGTTCATTTACATGAAATGTCAAGAAAAGGCACATATATCAAGACAGAAAGTAGACTAGTGGTTGCCTAGGGCTGGGAGTGGGAATAGAAAGTAGCATTTCTTTTTAGGGTGCTGGAAATGTTCTGAAATTACATTTCGGGGATGGTTGTACAGCTCTCTAAATATACAGAATTTCACTGAAGTGTACCCCTAAAAATATGTGAATTTTATGGCATGTAAATTATATCTCAATAACGTTTTTAAAAGGAAAAAATTTACTTGAAATTAGAAAAAGAATGGTTGGTGGCATCGCTCGTAATTAGTTGGTAGAAACTGGCCTTGGATGTCTACCCAAATCTTCTATTTCCAAAGATCTTCTCTGGCATCACCTGGAAGTTCAGGATTTTAAAAATCTTCTCTGTGTCCTGCTTTGCTGTTAGATTGTGACCCAACCCTCTGGCACATTATCACATCTCTAAAAATACAGTCAACACCATTACACTTGCAGGATTATTTGAGTCTGACAATCTATCCTAGCAACAGAGGAACCAGGAGGTGCTGTGCACAGGTTACTCTTGAGAACAAAATATAGGAAACAATATGTAAAATGTGTTGCCATAAGCTACCTGTTGTGTATCCTTGGTGCATTTTCCCTGCTGGGACAAAAGGGGGGAATGCTAATGCTTTCTGGTCATTAGGAGCTGTTTATAACAAAAGAAAATATTCTGCATGTGTGAAATGGGAATATAAAGGTGATATTTCTTATTGACCCTTGATGTTAAGAATTTTTTATTGTCATGACTTGAAAACTCACAGTTTTAACAAAGGTCTGTTGCTATATATAGATCTGAAAAAAAGTGTGATAAACAGATTATAAGTTTATTCTAACTGTTAAGGTTGTACAATTCTACAAAACAAAGCTTAGCATGTTTAAATTTTTCTTAAGTCACATATCTAACTATAATAAAATTGAAAATACAAAAGCTAGATGAAAACTAAAATATCACCTAGCCAATCTCTTTAGCACAGAGAATGAAGGACTATTAAATGCAACTTGTTCCAGATCTCCTCACAGAATAGTGAAGGCAATTCAGGACTTAGAACCTAAGTCTCCCAACTCATTATTATATGTTATTTCCATTATATCTATAGCTCATAGAGTATACATGAAAAGGTTACACGTTGGATTAATAAGAACAGGAGAGAAGCTTCCCCTGAAGGAAACCTGAGATTCCCAGAGAAACTGATACATATATATATATTTCTTTCTCACTCTCTCTCTCTCTCTTTCTCTCTCTCTCTCTCTCACTCTTTCTCTCTGTCTCTCTCTCTCATTGTCTCTACACACACATACACACGTACAAACACACACATAAACACACACACACACATGCACGCACACACACACACAAAAATAAAACCTGGGTCTCCACAATCCCTTATCTTAACCCAGATATTTACTTTTATTGAATTCAGGTTTTTAGATAATAACTCTTTGAACAAATTGCCAATTAGAAAATTCTTGACCATGTTTGGATGGGACATCTTGAAGTCCCCACTTCAACTTGTCCCCCCTTTCCAGACCAAACCAGTATACATCTTAAATGTAGTGATCAATGTCTTATTTCTCCCTAAAATGTATAAAATCAAGCTTTAGCCTGACCACTTTGGACACAGGTTCTCAGGATCTCCTAGGGCTGTGTCATGAGTCATGGCCCTCATATTTGGCTCAGAATATACCTTTTCAAATGTTTTATGGAGTCTTTGTCTATGCCAGGTGCAGAGTGCAAGCTCCTGGTGAATCTACAATCCTAGGGTCTGGAAGGTGGCAGATGTCTTCCCACAGCTCTACTAGATGGTTCCCTGGTAGAGACTCTGTGTAGGGCCTCTAAGCCCAAAGTTCCCCTCTGTACTTCCCTAGTAGTGATTCCTTGTAAAGAGTCTGCCCTTGCAGCAGTCTTCTGCCTGGCTTTTCCACATATCCTCTGAAATCTAGGTAGAAGTCCCAAGTCTTCTTCACTTTTACATTCTGAGAACCTACAGGCCTAACATCATGTGGAAGCTCCAAGCTCTACAGATTGTGCCCTCTGGGGCCATGGCAAGAACTGTATCTGGGCCCCTTTGACCCAAAGCTGGAGCTGAAGTAGCCTAGATGCACAGAGCAATGTCTCAAGGATGCACAGGGCACCAGGGCCCTGGGCCTGACCCACAAGACCATTCTTTCCTCCTAGGCCTCTAGGTCTGTGAAGGAAGAAGCTGCCTCAAAGAGTTCTAAAATGCCTCCAAGGCCTTTTCCCCCATTGTGTTGGTTATTAGCACGTGACTCCTTTTTAGTCAGCGTAATCTCTATCAAGTGGTTGCTCCAGAGCCCACCTGAATTCCTCTCCAGACTGCTTTTTCTTTCTATGCCGCATGGCCAGGCTGCACATTTTTTTAAACTTTTATGCTCTGCTTCCCCTTTAAATGTAACTTCCAACTTTAAGTAATTTATTTGCTACCACATCTGAATGAAGGTTGTTAGAAGTGACCAGAACACATCTCAAATGCGCTACTGCTTAGAAATTTTTTTCACTACATACCCTAAGTCACCACTCTTAAGTTCATACTTACATAGATCCCTAAGGCATGGACACAATAAAGCCAAGTTCTCTGCTAAGGTCTAAGAAGGGTGACTTTCGCTCCAGTTCCCAATAAGCTCCTAATTTTCATCTAAGACCCCATCAACCTGGACTTCACTGTACATATTGCTATCATGGTTTTGCTCACAACTATTTAGTCTCTAAGAAATTCCAAACCTTCCCTCATCTTCTTGTCTTCTTTTGGGCCCTCCAAAATTTTCTTACCTCTGCCTGTTACTCAGTTCCAAAGTCACTTCCACATTTTCAGGTATCTTTAAGGCAATATCCCACTCCTGGTACCAATTTTCTGTATTAGGCCATTGCTTACATTGCTTAAAGAAATACCTGAGATTGGGTGATTTATAAAGAAAAGAGGTTTAATTGGTTCATGGTTCTGTAGGCTGTACAGGAAGCATGGCACCTGCATCTGCTCAGCTTCTGGGGAGGTTTCAATGAGCTTTTACTCATGGCAGAAGGTGAAGTGGGAGCAGGAACATCACACGGTGAGAGTGGGAGCAAGAGAGAGGGAGAGAGAGGAGGAAGATGCCACACAGCCAGATCTCATGAGAACTCGCTCACTGTTATGAGGACAGCCCAAGTGGGTGGTGCTAAACCATCCATGAGAAACCTATCCCCATGATCCAATCACCTCCCACCAGGCCCCACCTCCAGCACCAGGGATTACAGTTCAACATGAGATTTAGAGGGGACAACATTCAAACTGTATCACTCCTTTCTCTACCTTTTGTTCTATTCAGGCTCTCAGCAGATTAAATGATGATCACATACATCATCTAATAGGAAAGGGCAATCTACTTTAATGAGTCCAGTGATTCAAATGCTAATCTCATCCAGGAATGCTGTTACAGCCACAGTGAGAAATAATGTTTCGTCTGGGCACCCTTTGGTATAGTCAAGTTGACACATAGTATTAACCATCGGAATACCTCAGAAAGCATTCAGGTGAAAGTCAAACTGTTACTCTGAAGACTAAATCCAGCCTACAAAGAGCTTTGCTTGACAAACATAAACTTTTAAAATGTAAATTAGTGTCAACTTTTAAACATTTGGAAATTTTATATGCAAAGTCAGATTTCCAGCTTTTTAAGAAACGTGGAGTTTTCTAACACTGGGCCAGTGTTCTTCTATGATAGCAGTCACTCAAGGTGAATGGTAGCTGCCCTGTGTAGGTGCTTTCCCTCTCCTTTATACAGGCTTTTGAGTTTGTGACACTGAATAAGGGATCTGAGAATATTGACTCTTAGGTTGCATATATTAAGGTGAAACTTCTGGGACAAAAGTGTGGAATATAGAGGTTGGCTCTGTTCTAGCCTCTCTGATTGGGTATAATTTATGCAAAGGACAACTGTTGGGAATATATATCCACAATAGACTTATTATGGATACCCTGAGAGTGACTTAGGAATTGGGGTTTTTTTTTCAAAGAAAGGGTACTGGATAACCTGGGACACGTTTGCTCTCAATATTTGTGCAGCTCAGAGTAGGAGTACAAATAAAGGCCCATGTAAATATTTTGAATTGTAAATATAAACAAAATATTAATCAAAATAAAGTTCTATATTCCATTGAAAGATGCACCTAAATAACATTTAAGTCCAGGGTGTTTATTCATTTGTTTGTTTTTGAAACAGGGTCTCACTCTGTTACCCAGCTTGGAATGCAGTGGCACAGTCATGGCTTACTGCAGCCTGAACCTCCCAAGACTCAAGGGATCCTGCAGCTTAGCCTCCCAAGTAGCTGGGACTACAGGTCCATGCCACCGTGCATAACTAATGTTTTGTATTTTTTGTACAGATAGGGGTCTCACTTTGTTCCCCAGGCTGGTCTCAAACACCTGGACTCAAGCTCTCTTTTTGCCTAGGCCTCCAAAAATGCTGGAATTACAGGCGTGAGCCACTGCACCTGTCCTAAAGCCAGTTTTAAATTAAAAATTCTCAGACATCTTGGAATTTCAGACCAGAACAAGGTAGCATGGATGTTAGCCTCAGGATACTTCCCCACAGCTAATCCCCATCTCTTCCTAGTCTATCTTCATCCTCTACCAGTCAAGCCTTTTGAGGAATAAGCTGATAAAGAATCCAGTACAGGCCCTAGAAGTGAGCTATGTGTCATTTAAGCATAATGTTCTTTGGAACATAGCGCAAAGTCTAGAAGCATGTTATGAACACTAGGAGGGTACATTCCCTTGGCTGCAAGAACCAACCATGAAATAACCAGATGGGGATCATTTCCAGTAGGGATCAATAACTGTAGTCTGCAGGCCAAATCTAGCCCGCAGCTTGTTTTTATATACCCTTTGAATGGTTTGACATTTTTAAAGAGCTGTAAAAACAAAAACAAAACAAAACAAAACAAAGTAATGAAGAATAGATGACAGAGATCCCGAGTGATCCACAAAACCCAAAATACCTACTATCTTGCCCTTTACAGAAAAAGTTTCCCTAACCCTATATTAAGACTCATGTGGAGCTTCCCTCTCACTTGAGTCTAGGGGCAGTATATCCTAGGATAACCTAGATTCGTCTGCCATGAAGCCAATTCAAAGGCTACTTGTGTTCTCCAAAGTCCCTCAATGACCCTGCAACCTGTCTTTTAATCCCACCTTTTGTAAACGCTTACAAATCAAAGAAGTTCTGGATGGGGTTAGGTATAGAAAGTATAAAGTAACACATAGTGAACGTGTACTTTGAGTCAACCACTGTGCTAGATTTTTAGGTACATTATCCTATTCAATGCTCTTGGGCCATCTTCAATCAAGAGTGGAAACTTAAATCATACAAATAATCCTAGTAAGACTGAAGATAATGAAAAAGACTAATACTTCTTGTTTTTGCTGAAAGTAGTACTATCATCATCATCATTTTAGTTTAATTCAATGATGTTGATGAGTGAGAGAATCAAGCATTTTTAAAAAAAGACCCAGTTTCAGTTAAGTGTAAAAATGACTCTTCTTCTCACAACAAAGAAATGCAGGCTTTTAGCTGAATCTCAGCAAGTTGGGAGTTCCATAGCCTAGAGACCTCGGTGATTAAATTCCACCTTTGCTTTTCCTCTGTGTCTCTCTAAGGAGAGAGACAGATGGTGTGTCAGGTGAAAGCAGATCATGTGGAGATGAATATCTCTGACACTGGCTCAGAGGCAGTTTTATATGAGGCCAGTGGCCTTGAATGGAATCAAATACTTATCTTAAAAGAGAAGGGGGCTGCCACATTGTAAGCTGCAGGATCTTACCTCACAGCCTAACTGAGGTACTGTGATCTGCTGTTTCCTCATAGCACACAAAGCAGTGCTTTCCCAGAGGAAAATAGGCTCTTCTTTCTCACAGAAAGAGAGGTGTCAATTTAAATCCCTGAACTGAGCTAAGAACAAAGAAACCTCAGAGAAAGTCACTCATGACCTTTAAGGTTGATCTGATTTTCTTATTCACAGCAATAAAGATGGCTTTTTTTTTTATGAGCAAAGGCAAAATCCCCATTGTAATTGAATGGGTCAAAAGAGTAGGAGGTTGATTTTTACAGGATTTCTTCAATAAGAAATAGCTTTATCTATTGATAATGTTGAAAATCTTGCTGCAATCTAGTAAAGAACAGGCTGTAAAATTACAAAATTGGAAAACTACAGAGGACAATATAGTAAAGGCAGACGTACCCACACTCAGGTGGGATAAGGTTTTGCCGTAATTGCTTCAGATGTTTTTAAAATATAAAATAAATTAAATATTATTTTCAAATTGAATTCTCTTTTTTGCCAACCTTTTCCCATAGTTCCATTAACCCTATAAATCTGATAAATTACATTAATAGATCCGTAATGCTGAATTAATGTTTTAGAATAAATGTTATTTGTTCAAATTTTTACATACGTAGTACTATGCTCAATTCTAATTGGTATTACATTATTTAGCATTTGTGCATCTCTGTTTGTTAGTAATGCTGAACTATAATTGTAGCCTTAAAATGAGTTACATAACTCACTTCTTTTTTTCTATTTTCTGAATGTTTACATGTAAAAGGAATTATCTTTTCCATTTAGATTTGAAGGAATTCACTTATAAAACTGCTGGAGAAATTTTTTACTATTAATTCAATTTTTTTAAGTTTTCAATCTGTCAATATAAAAAAAATCTTTTTTTGTCAGTTTTATCATTTATGTGTTTTATATTTTGTACCTTATCCAAATCTTTTAATTTATTAGCAAAAATTGTTCATGGTATCCTCTATATACATGCTAAATTAAATTGTACTTGTAATGTTTTTCTTCTCATATTCCTTTTGGTATTTATTTGGGATTGCTCTCCTTTTCTCAATTAATTTTTTTCACATGTCTGTTTTATTAATTATTCAAACAATCAGCTTTCTACATTTGATAATTCTTCTCTTTCATTTTTTATTTCATTAATTTCTGATTTTACCTTTTTTCACATTCTTTCTGTTTGTGCTTTGCAATTATTTAGCTTTTTGACTTGAAACCTTATCCTATTTATTTGTCATATTTATAAAACAAATGCATCACACAACTTTTATACTTTTTTGTTTAAAACTATTTTATATTTTATATTATGATTATCTATTTACAAGTTGTTAAATGTTACTTTGCTTTTAAATAAATTTGTTTTTAAGTGTTAATTAATTTCTTATTTATTTACTTGATTTTAACAATTGACTATGTTCTATGTAATATCAACTCTTGGGGATCTATTGGGATGACCATTGTGTTCCTACAGAATGTCTGCTTAAGAGAATATTTCATTTGTGTATGCTTGAAAATAACTGAGACCCTTTATTATTTGATGCTAAATTCCATAAAGGTGCTAGGTCAAGCTAATGAAATGCATTATCTATATTATTACAGTCCTGCTATGTTTTTTGCTGCAAGAGTTATCAATTTCTGAAAACATTCTATTTAAATCCTCCTCTGCGAGTCTATTGATGTGGAAAATAATATTGATTAATTTCCTATTGTTAAACATCACTTTCATTCCTACTAGGTCATGATTATCTTTTTTTATTCATTGTATTCAGTTGGCTAATGATTTGTTTAAGATACTTATTTCTATGTTCATAAGAGAGATTAGCCTGTAAATTTCCATTCTTCTAATATCATGGCAACAAAATGATTTTGGAAGCATCCTTTATTTTTCTTTTCTTTGAACTGTATGGTGTAGGATTGTTATCACTTTTTTTTTATCAGAGCCTGTAGTTTTCTTTGTGTATTTTCTTCAGATTATGAGTGCTGTTTTTACAATTATTTCAACGTCTTTAGGATTTATAGCCATGTTCCCATTTTTATTCCTAATGTCAGTAATGAGATTTTTATTTTAAAGCACAAGCTATTTTAAAGTGTGTAACCTGATTTCCAATAAATTGGAAAATCTTTCCTTATTGATTTAGAGTTTAATTCTACTGTTGTCTGAGAATATATTCTACATAATTTTAATCCTTTGAAATTTTATTAGACTTGATTTATGACACAGCATACACTCTCTTTTTGGTAAAAATTTCATGGCATCTGGAAAAAAATGTATTTTCATCACTTTCTACAAATGTCAATTTGGTCAAATTAAATGACCCTGTTGTTCAAATCTTTTCTAACCTTAAAGTTTTTTTTAAATTTGCTTGTTCTATCAGTTGCTAAGAAAAATGTGTTAAAGGCATCAACTATAATTGTCTATCTGTCCACAGCGTCAAGTTTTCCATTATATTTTTAAAATGTATGTTATTAGGTATATACAAATTTTTACTTTTTTCTTGATCTTTTCCAGGGTAGGATTTCTGATATAATGTTAAATAGCAGTGGTGATAGCATCATCCTTACATTATTTCTTATCTCAAGGGCAAAGTTTTAAATATTTTACTATTAAATCTGATGTTTGCTGTAGGCATTGTATAAAACATTTTTTATCAAATTAAGAAAGTTCCCTTCTATTCATAGTTTAGTATGAGTTTTTTAAATCATCAGTGGATGGCAAATTATATCAAATAATTTCTGTATCTATCAAGATTATATAATTTTTGTACTTTTCTATTAATGTTGCAAAATATATGTTTTTTAATATCACACTATTATTGATACCTAGAATAGATTCTATTTTATCATGATGTATGTCTTTTTACATACTGTTTAATTTCACTGCTAATAATTTCTTTTGATACTTTATAATCTATTTTTTTCTTTTGTGGATCTTTGTCTGTAGTAGTATTTTTCCTTTCTAGTAATATTGTTGCAGGTTCTCAAATCAAGGGTGTGCTGGCCCATAAATAACAGAGAGAAATTCCCCAGTTTTTAAATTCTTGGAAGAATTTTGTGAGATTCATTTTCTTTCTTTTTTAAATATTTGGAAAAATTATCCAATGAAGCTATCTGGGACTGGGAATTAGGTTTTGTTGTTATTGTTTTTGTTTTGTCTTGTTTGAGGGTAAAATTTCAATAATAAATTACATTTCTTTTATAGATACAGAAGCATTCAGGTTTATCATTTTTGTGGTCAAATTTGACAAGTTGTGTTTATCAAAGAATTTGTTTATGTATATTGTTAAATATTCTTATAAAGTTTCTCATATCTTTTTATTATCCTTTTAAACTCTGTAGCATCGATAGTGACGCCCTTCTTGCCATTTCTTTTACTGATAATTTCTTGTATTCCTTCAATTTGTTTTTGATTCATTTTATTCATGGATTGTTGATGGTACGATTAATCTTTGCAAAGGGTAAATGTTTGGCTCAAATTATCTTCTCTATTATATGTGTGTTTTCTACTTTATTTCTATTCTTATCTTTCTTCTTTTTTCTTTCTTTGGGTTAAATTGTCTTTATTTTGTTTCCAAGTCTCTTTAGACAGAAGCTTGGGCTAGGCATGGTGGCACATGCCTATAGTCCTAGCTACTTGAGACACTGAGGCAGGAGAATGTCTTGAGCTCAAGAATCTGAGGTTCCAGTGAGCTATGATCATACCACTGCACTCCAGGTTAGATGACAGTGTAAGAACCTATCTCTTAAAAAAAATAAAAATTAAAATTAAAAAAGGCTTAGAATGATTTTGAGACTTTTTTTCAAATATATGCATTTAATCCTGTATACATGTCCCTTAGCACTGTTTTATCCATGTCACGTAAGTATCACATACACAAGTCTTTATTGTTTTTTAGCTAAAAAGTTCTTATTTCCTCTTTTTCCCACAAATTACTTAATGGTACGTTATTTAAGAACCAAGCAGGGAGCCGGTTGCAGTGGCTCAAGCCTGTAATCCCAGCACTTTGGGAGGCCGAGGCGGGTGGATCACGAGGTCAAGAGATCGAGACCATCCTGGTCAACATGGTGAAACCCCGTCTCTACTAAAACTACAAAAAATTAGCTGGGCATGGTGGCGCGTGCCTGTAATCCCAGCTACTCAGGAGGCTGGGGCAGGAGAATTGCCTGAACCCGGGAGGCGGAGGTTGCGGTGAGCCGAGATCGCGCCATTGCACTCCAGCCTGGGTAACAAGAGTGAAACTCCGTCTCAAAAAAAAAAAAAGAAGAACCAAGCAGGGAATTTCAAATTGCCTTTTTGTGATCAAATTGTAGTTTAATTCAATTATGGCCAAAGAAATTTTTTTGAATGACACAAATCATTGAAATTTCTTGAAGGTTTTGTGAAAGAACATAAATTTTGGTAAATGTGTACTTAAAAAAATGAGTATTCTGTCGTTGTTGTGCGCAATGTTCTACATATGTTAACTGGGTCAGTTTTGTGATTATTTTAGAATCTATACTTATAGTGAGTTTATTTTTGTTTGCTTGTTCTTTGTACATAGAAAGAAATGTGTTAAATCGTTACGGCTATAAATGTATCTGCTTATTTTAATCTTATTAATTTCTGCCTATATATTTTGAAGCTATAACATTGGGTACATTAACGTTTAAATTGTTATACCTTATTGATTAATATACCCTTTGTCTTTGTGAAATGTTGGTCATTATCTCTAGTAATGTTTTTGCCCTTAAAAATGTACTTTATTTTGCATTAGTACTGTCACATCAGCTTTTTTTGGTTAGTCTGTACATGGTATATCTTTTTTTCATTCTTTTCTTGGAAGGTAAGTTCTTGTCTTTAAAGTATTCATTTTGTAAATAGCATAAAGCTATAGGGGCTTTTCAATCTGCTCTAAAAATGTTGTCTTAATAGAAGTATGTAGCCTATTTACATTTAATATAATTACTGATGTTTGTTTATTTACACAATTACTTTTTGTTCTATTTAACACATTTATACTCCTTTTTTCTTTATTGCCTTATTTTTTGACTAATCAAAAAATTTTATTATTCTACTACTTTCCTCCCAATAAGTGGTTAGGGTTTGGCTCTGTGTCCCAATCCAAATCTCATCTTGAATTGTAAGCTCCCACATGTTGAGGGAGGGACCTAATAGGAGATGATTGGATTATGGAGACAGTTTCCCCCATGTTGTTCTTGAGATAGTGAGGGAATTCTCATGAGATCTGATGGTTTAAAATTGACAATTTCCCCTGCACACACACTCTCTCTCTCCTGCCACCCTGTAAAATATGCCTTGCTTCCCCTTCACCTTTCACCATGATTGTAAGTTTCATGAGGTTTCTCCAGCCATGTGTAACAGCAAGTCTATTAAATCTCTTACTTAACTTACCCAGTTTTAGGTAGTATCATTACAGTGTGTGAAAATGGATTAAAACAGTTAGTTATATTTTTTCTTATCCTTTCAGTAGTTACACAACAGATCACTACATACATCCTTAACTCATTGTAGGTTAATACAATTTATTATTTTTTACTACTTCTCCAGCATCACTAGAATCCTAGAACGTGATAGCTTCATTCATTTTTCTCTTGTCTTTTGTATTACATTTTTATAAGTTTTAACTCTACATATATATTTTTAAATTCCATGCAAATTTTACTTATACTTTAAGAACTTAAATTATACTTTAAGTTCTGGGATACAAGTGCAGAACGTGCAGGTTTGTTACATAGGTATATATGTGCCATGGTGGTTTGCTGCACCCATCAACCTATCATCTACTTTAGGTATTTCTACCAGTGCTATCCCTCCCCTAACCGCCACCTCCCAGCAGGCCCTGGTGTATGATGTTCCCCTCCCTGTGTTCATGTGTTCTCATTGTTCAACTCCCAGTTATCAGTGAGAACATGTGGTGTTTGGTTTTCTATTCCTGTGTTAGTTTGCTGAGAATGATGGTTTCCAGCTCCAGTCTTGTCCCTGAAAAGGACATGAACACTTCCTTTTTTATGGCTGCATTGTATTCTGTGGTGTATATGTGCCACATTTTCTTTATTCAGTTTATTATTGATGGGCATTTGGGTTGGTTCCAAGTCTTTGCTATTGTGAACAGTGCTGCAATAAACATATGTGTACATGTGTCTTTATAGTAGAATGACTTATAATCCTTTGGGTATATACCCAGTAATGGGATTGCTGGGTCAACTGATATTTCTGGTTCTAGATCCTTGAGGAATCACCACACTGTCCTCCACAATGGTTAAATGAATTTATACTCTCACCAACAGTGTAAAATCGTTCCTATTTCTCCACTTCCTCTCCAGCATCTGTTGTTTCCTGACTCTTTAATGATCAGCATTCTGACTGGCATGAGGTGGTATCTCATTGTGGTTTTGATTTGCATTTCTCTAATAACAGTGATGATGAGCCTTTTTCATATGTTTACTGGCCGCATAAATGTCTTATTTTGAGAAGTGTACATATCCTTTGCCCACTTTTTGATGTGGTTGTTTGTTTTTTTCCTTGTAAATTTATTTAAGTTTCTTGTAGATTCTGGATATTCACCCTTTGTCAGATGGATAGATTGTAAAATTTTCTCTCATTCTGTAGGTCATCTTCTTGCTATGTGTTTACATGGCAGGTCCTTAGTGCTTGCATGTGGACAGCAATTGATGTTTCTCTTTTTCTTCTTATAAGGCTACTAATCTCATCAGGAGGGCCCAACCTCATCACCTAATCTCTCTCTAACCACATTTCAAAAGCCCAGCCTCCAAATACCATTAAATTGAAGGTTGGAGCTTCAGCATATAAATTTGTGGGAGGCATAAACATTCAGTTGATAACATGCCCAACCCAATGAGACTGCCAGAATCTCTGCTTAGAATGTTTGTCTTTGAGTAGCTACGTTGTGCTTGGCCTTTTTCCCTATACACATGAAAGTTAAGAATATCAAATGCTTCAGTGGAAATCATGTGTAGATGTTGGGCTTACTTGTCTAAACGTATTTTTATTCGTTGTCATGATCCTTCACATTATAGCTGCTTTAGTTGCTGCTTGGTGATTTCAACATCTGTGTTGTCTGTTGTATTCAGCTTTTATAGTTATTTTCAGCAGAAGTTTAGTCTGATATAAACTACTCCTTTTAATCCAGAAGCAGCAGTACATACTTTGTTTTCCAAATGGCATGAGGGAGAAGGAGTACATAAATGCAAGACAGAAATTCTTTCTAGTAATAAGATTATACAATTAGGAGAACTTCTCTTGTGTTCTCTAGGAATTTATAATGCAGATAGCGTTGATGTCTCTCTCATTCACTCTTCTTTTGCTTCCAGTTTACAAATTAATTTTATTAGGAAACAATTTGACAAAAAACTGTACATTTACTCTTAGAATCTATTTTGGTCAATGTCATGTAAATAAGAAAAGGGAGTTCAAAAATAAGTTTGTACTAAAATGGCAAAGAATGTCTTTGGTACATCCACCTTGTGTAGCTATTATGAAATAAGAAATAATTTGAAAGTAAGTCAGCTATGAGTAGCAAGACCGTAGCTCTTGGAAGCAAAAGTCTTATTGTACTTAGTACTTCCCTGTTTCCACAACATTCAAGTCTCTGTTCTAAGATAGGTGATAGATGATAGATAGATAGATATAGATGGATAGATAGATAGATATAAAGAATTTAAGGAGAGATATAAAATGGAAGCATAAAAGGAATAATATTTAAATTTCTACTTGTTATTTTATCAAGAATGAAAATTTATAAAAGTTTAAAGATAATATCTATATTTGCCAATTAATAAGCATATTAATTTGATGTCAAATCACTTTCAGTATATTTTCAGAAAGTTTGAACATAAATATCCAATTCAAATACTCAATCTGTAAGGAATGGGCCATGATGCTTATTCCTGTTACATGTCACTTTCATGTGTTTACTGTGCTAAACTTCTCACCAGACTTCAACAAATTACTGTCACCTACAGAGCATTAAGATAATTTCTCATTGAAGATAAGTAGCAAAAGCAAAACTACTTAGCACTTGGCTAGTGCTTTACATAGATTAATCCATACTCAAGTATTATCTTGTTCTCATTTTAACAATTGGGATAAAAGGACAAAGAAAGATTAACTCTGTAGAATAGAATGAGCAGCATTTGTTTAAAGAAGAAATGTGCATGGGTAATCATCCCACTTATAGGATGTACTTCCTAAGCCAAAACTAAACCAAATCATCAAGCCAAAACAACTAACCAAGTAAATGAATTAAATAACTCACATTTAACAAGGTCATACACTTTTTTTTAACTCTTGACAGGAAGAAACTGGAAAAAAATGTTATTTAAAGATACAGACTACTTTTGCCTTCTCAGGGATGGAAATTTGAACTTTCTGGAGGTAATCGCCTTACTTGTGGGGAGGAATATGTGGAGAATCTACTAGAAGGATCAAGTAAGTATCTATTTACTATTTTGGGGGAAGACTTTTTCTGTGCGGTATAATAACCCAAGTAATGGTGCTTTGGGTTGAGAAGTTAAAATTTTCATTTTAAATTAAAAGAGACTTTTTTCAGACTTACATTCTGATTAGGCTAATGCTAGAGTCAAAGATGTTTCCTTTCTTTGAAAACATATTTCACTTACTTATAATGAATGGCAAAAGTTATTGACTGTTAGTCTTTGCACATGTTTACTTTAACAGACTAATACATGTATACTTTTGACTAACACTAATTTTGCATGCTTATTTAAGCCAGTGTTTTTCAAAATTCCAATAATTTAGGATTTTATCAAGATAACATAAGGTACATATTAAGAATACAGGGTAGCCGCAGTGACTCACGCCTGTAATCCCAGCACTGTGGAAGGCTGAGGTGGGTGGATCACCTGAGGTCGGGAGTTTGAGACCAGCCTGACCAACATGGAGAAACCCCGTCTTTTCTAAAAATACAAAATTAGCCTGGCATAGTGGCGCATGCTGTAATCCTAGCTACTCAGGAGGCAGAGGCTGGAGAATTGCTTGAGCCTGGGAAGCAGAGGTTGCAGTGAGCCGAGATCGCACCATTGCACTCCAGCCTGGGCAAGAAGAGTGAAACTCCGTCTCAAGAAAAAAAAAAAAAAAAAAGAATATAGTTTCTTAGGTCATATCCCTGAAATTCTGATTTAGAAGGACTAGTCTAGGGCTCAGAAGTTTGCACTTCAATATCTCCTTTGTGTTTATTGTATCAATAATGTTTGAGAATCACTGCCAGAGGCTTCTCCAAATATTATACATTTATCGCTTTACAAATTCACTTAAAAAGTGAGCTTCTTCACTCACTGTAGATGCTCAGAACTAAAACACTAGAGTTTTTTTTTTTTAATGTAAATACAAAATCCAAACCTGATAAAATGCAAGGAGAATCAGATTTTTTACCAGTGCAGTAAAATTACTTAAATTCCTATTGAAATGCTGGTTATTGTGAAGTTTTAGCCCCATTTTTATAGCATTGTATTATCACTTGAGATAAAGACTTACATAGCTTCTGTCACTCCCCATGTTCTTATCACTGGCTCAGACCTCCTGCCACTGTGCCATCTTTGAAAGAGCTCCCAAAGAGGTGGAATTAAGAATTTCTCCACTTTGTGCAAATCCCAAGAACTGATGATGCTTCTTTATCCTTCCCTCTTCTGTGATCCACTGGGTACACTAGATGTATTCACACCACAGGACGATAGTTTTTCTCTTAGACCTAGAATTTCCAGCCAGTCAATAAGATTTATTATATATATATTTTTGAGACAGGGTTTTACTCACTCTGTCACCCAAGCTGGAGTGCAGTGGTTTGAACATGGCTTACTGTAAGCTTTAAACTCCTAGGCTCAAGCAATCCTCCCACCTCAACCTCCTGAGTAGTTGGGAGTACAGGCACATGCCACCATGCCCGACTAATTTATTTATTTATTTTTTGTAGAGACAGGGTCTCATTATGTCTGTCTTAAACTCCTGGGCTCAAGCGATCATCCTGCCTTGGCCTCCCAAAGTTCTAGGATGATAGGCATGAGCCACTGCACTCAGCCCAGTAACGCTTACTAATTACTGATTACCACTCTTATTTTACTGTGATGTTTGACTCACATCTGTTATCACACTAGATTCACATTATCACTCTTAGATTTTGTTCTCAATTCTCAGGATACATCCTGTGTTAGTCTCTTTCAGAGGGCATCTACCATGACTTAGCCTGACTTCATTATTTATGTACACATCCTTTTTCTTCCCCCTTCCTATGTTTGCTGATTCTTTCCTCCTCCCTCCCTCCCTTCTTTCCTCTGGTCACTCTTCTTTTCTCCTTTTATTTCCTTTCTCTTTTCCTTAGAGGATTCTCTGAGGAGGCATACAAACTTTCTTAACACTGCCCAGAGTTTGTCCATCAGAGCATTAACTCCTGGCATTTGCACATTTTGAGTATGTGGGCACTGAATGTGGAAAGTGAGAGGCACAGGGAGGGGTGTGAGACAAGTCACTGTCACAACGCACGTGCAGGAAGCTGGTCAAAGTCCTCACGGAGGGGCTGCAGTAATTGGAATAAGAGACAAATGAGGCTGAGAGATTTTGCAGTGCTGCACGAGAGATGTCTGAAACAGATGGCTTTGAAAAGATGAATAAGAGTTGACAGGTAGACAAATCATGGAAAGTTGAGGGACCCAAGTAGAGAGATTGACATATGGAAAGATATCAAGGCATGAAATGTGTTGTGTACAGGGACCCACGGCGGTTCTATTTTGGCAGAACACAAAATTTCAGAAGGTAATGACGAGAAGAGGCTAAAGAGATGACAAAGAAGCTCTTACAAACTTCTAGATTTCCTTGTAACCCTTTATGGAATTGAAAACTGTTGTGTTATTTGTTTAATTTTATGTATACTAGAGTTTACCTTATTATTTGTTCAATTTTATGAGGCATTTTATGTCCTATAAAGACAAGAACAGCGCCATCTTCTCCACTGTATTTGGCATAATGTAGGCTTTTTAAATAAAGAAGGATATAGATTGCTAAGGGCCTTGCACATTATTCTAGGAATCTCCTTTCACTCTCTAAGGTGCTTGAGGGCACGTGTCACATCTAACACTTCTTTTTTTATTTATTTGTTTTATTGCATTTTAGGTTTTGGGGTACATGTGAAGAACATGCAAGATTGTTGCATAGGTACACACGTGGCAGTGTGATTTGCTGCCTTCCTCCCCATCACCTACATCTGGCATCTCTCCCCTTGCCATCTCTCCCCAACTCCCCACCCCACATCTTCGCTTCCCTATTTCCCCCCAACAGACCCCAGTGTGTAACGCTCCCCTCCCTGTGTCCATGTGCTCTCATTGTTCAACACCCACCTATGTAGGCAAGGACTTCATGACCAAAACACCAAAAGCATTGGCAACAAAAGCCAAAATAGACAAATGGGACCTAATCAAACTCCACAGCTTCTGCACGGCAAAAGAAACAGTCATTAGCATGAAATGGCAACTAACAGAATGGGAAAAAATTTTTGCAGTTTACCCATCTGACAAAGGGCTGATATCCAGAATTTACAAAGAACTAAAACATATTTACAAGAAAAAAACAAACAAGCCCATTCAAAAGTGGGCAAAGGATATGAACAGATACTTTACAAAAGAAGACATACATGAGGCCAACAAACATATGAAAAAATGCTCATCATCACTGGTCATCAGAGAAATGCAAATCAAAAATCTAGAGACAACAGATGCTGGAGAGGATATGGAGAAATAGGAACACTTTTACACTGTTGGCGGGAGTGTAAATGAGTTCAACCATTGTGGAAGACAGTGTGGCGATTCCTCAAGGACCTAGAAATAGAAATTCCATCTAACCTTTCTTCTCACTGCCTCGTGAAAAGCTTTCTATATAGTAAGTACACAGAGACTGTTTTACTGAAAGAATATCAAGTTATTTAATTATCAAATTACTTGGATTTACTGGAAAGTTATGGAAAGAGTAGGCATGCTAGGAAAGACTGCTTCCTTGTAAAAGAGATGTCAAGAAAGTATGATTTGCATAATCTGAAGGAAGATTGAAGAGCTTTTTGACATCTCTCTATTTTTCAAACTAACAACTAATCAAATCATCCATAACACTTGAGATAATTTATGCTATTAGAACTGGCCTCCCTAGATTCTGGCATGCGAATTTTCCAAGACATCAGCATAAGCACTTGCTATTACTGTGTGTGTGTGTGTGTGTGTGTGTGTGTGTGTGTGTGTGTCCATAATACTGAACATCAATCCAAATGTTAACATGTCAGTATGGTTTTAGAATATAACTGCATTTAGAGACATTAATTGCTCATTGGCACCCGCCTTTGGATATAGTGTGCTCAATATAAGTGTGGAGAAGTGAATATGTGTAAGTCCCGACAAATTAATAATTTTTGTGTTAAAGCCACCAGACATTTCCAGCTGCGTACTACAGTTGTGACATCCCTCTCAAACACCCAAAGAAAACATGAGGTCAGAATAAGTGGCTCCATTTTCGTTTGTTTTTTCTTTTCAAAATCTCACTTAGCAGTCTCGATAAATAGATCTAGCCTAGAAAACACACCAAATGTGAAGATGAAAATCTGTGAGTGACTCCATGGAGGCGCTTGAGATCTGGCCAAGTTATGGTTACACCTATCAGTTGTTCTCTGTAGATATCTCTCTTTTCCCAAAAATAGCTTGTAATGTATTGTTTAAATATGACTTGATAATTTTGTAAAATAAGCAACCTCTGGCAGAAAATATGGAAGAATTCTTGCTCACTATATTAAATTGCTAACTAAATATGTACCAACACAATTTGAGGTCAAATGGTACCTTAAAGATCATGTACATTGTCTGGCTCATCTGGGAACTAATGACCTATGGAACTAAATCTGACCTACACTTCTTTGGCTTACACTTGATTTTGACCAAAAAAAAAAAAAAGAATTTGCAGCCATTTAAAACTCAAGATGGGTCTCACAAGTGCCTAGGCTTGCAACTTTTCTTCTTCTGTGACAATATCCAGGCTTTATCTCCATGGGGAAACCATAACCTGGAGCTAGCAATCACTGTTTCTATATACACATATGTATATGTGTGTATATATATATATATGTATTTTATTGCATTATAGGTTTTGGGGTACATGGGAAGAACATGCAGGATTGTTGTAAAGTTACATACACGGCAATGTCGTTTGCTGCCTTCCTTCCCATCACCTATATCTGGCATTTCTCCCCATGTTAACCCTCCCCAACTCCCCAGTCCAGCCCCTGCTGTCCCTCCCCTAGGTCCCCACAACAGACAACAAACATGAAAAAATGCTCATCACCACTGGTCATTAGAGAAACACAAATCAAAACTACATTGAGATACCATCTCATGCCAGTTAGAATGGCGATCATTAAAAAATCTAGAGACAACAGATGCTGGAGAGGATGTGGAGAAATAGGAACACTTTTACACCATTGTTCCCTTTAGCGAGGAAGGCCCTACCTCTCTGCATGGTATTCTACCCATCTACTGTAAGAATTTAGGTTTCTGGCCTGACCTCTGTAGGCACTCAAATTTCTGGCTCCTGCACTTGAATAATGCTAAGGGATATTTTAGCGCTCATATCTTAAATCCCTGAAGTTGAGTAATATATGCTGTACTTTTATCTGGCTGACATGGATAATTTTTCTTCAGTATGGCATTATCTGACAATATAAATATTATAATTTGTTTAACATGTTACAGACTTAAACTAATTAGGGATTTACTTCTATCTTAATGAAATATACTTATAGCAGTTTAATGTTATCTTGTTAGTACAGATTGAAAATGCCTAATTCTTTTTTTAAATCTTCTTCTTTAAAGTCAACTCAAATATATGGGCATTAGACCAGGGAAAGCCTCATTCAACAATATGGGATATATAGAGACATATCCAATATGTTTATAATCTCAGATTAATTTTTGTTCTGAGTGTTTATCAAACTATAATATACAACTTGAATTAGGGTTAATTTTAGAAAGGCAATGAACATTATTCTGTATAATTGGGACTCCAATGTTCACTGACAGTATAATTTAGCCTACTTTACTGAATATTTATTTAGGAAATGCTTATCATGTCTCAAAACCTTTGTGCAAAGGGCAATTAAGAAATACAAAGGTGAATGAAACGTGGTCTCTGCCTTCCAAATAATTTACATTCTAGTCAGGGATACAAATACATAAATAATTCAAGGCACCAGAGCAGGGGAGTGCAAAATAGCTGGCAGGTGGGAGTGAACAGTCTCAACAGTCTCAAGGTTGGAACTAGGGTAAAGGGCTATGTGGGGGAGGACTGGAGGGTTATTTTAATATTCTCACTAGTGATCTGGATGCTATTAAGAGAGTTCATCCAGAATTGCAGACCAAATGGATGCTAAATGCTGCCCAATAAAAAGAAGTAAATTTCAGGACCAGTCCTGTCAGTAAGACAATTTTTTCATCAGCTTATATAGCTTCCTAAAAATGCCACTTGAGAGAGTTAAAGGTTGGCCTCAAAAAAGTCAGAATACTAGTGTAGAGAGAGAAAGATTAACTACATCCTGCCTTTCTGATTGGAGTTTTTTGACTTATTTTTCATAGGGATTGGTGTACATAATGCAGGCTGGTGTGGATTTGGATGGTGGTCATAATATTTGCAAAGAAGGCAGACAGGTAATATTCTCTCACATAGGTCTACATAACACTGAAATACTTGGTCTATTACGGGACTGTTCTATAATGAGTTGATTCTACTGGTAAAATCAGACAAATTTACTCTGTTATCATAGTGGGTTTTTTTTTAATGATAGTAACTATTGGGCTGAAGCTTTCCCTTTTCAAATTCTTTTGCAAATTCTTTTTGGATCATCTGATGACATTAGGAGATCTCACCAAATGACTAATACTCATTCAGTACCTCACGAGAAGGAGGTAGGAATTAAGAGAGGTATGGAGTATCACTGATAAATGTGGCAGAGTGTATGCTTCAAATTGCTGTGCTGCTATGAAGTGTCATTTCTAATTATCTAGTATTAGTGTGTGCTCAGTATACCAGCTGGCCAAACACAGACAGGAAAAAAGTATTGATGACCTTCACTCATTTGGAATTAATAATTTGTTGAACCCGTCTTTTCCATCTGCATAAATCCCTCCATTTGCCCTACCTTCCTGATTGTCTTTTATCAACAGTGGTTGGAGCAATTTTTTCTCTCTTTTTCTTTCTTTTCCTTCTTTCTATTGTTCATTTTTGGCTCTTTCCTAAGCGCAATCAGTAAACTATTCACCCAAGCATATGTTTGTTGGGCATAACTGGAACAAAGCACTAGAATAGATACCATCCAGGACATGGTGGACAAGCACCATGCAGTCCCTGCCTACAATACGTCTCCAGTGTGGGAGTGGAGGACAGAGGAGGAGGAGGGGACGGTACTTCGTTAAGAGCCTGTAATGCTGTAAGCCTCACCAAAGTCATTAAGTTTGCCTGAATATTTATAAGGGTGATTACAGAGAGATCAAATAAATTACCTGAGCTTGAAAATGATGCATGTGCCCCCCCACACACATACCCTCAATCCAGAAGCTTTTGTTTGTGCCTTTTTTATTGCACTGGTGGACTTTTGCCTTCTAATATGGTTAACTGTGTACATCTGTGAGACATATTTCCATAACTCTAGCTCCTGGCCTACGGTCTGGCTCATAATAACCATTCAGTGAATGTTTATTGAATTAGTTGAATTTTCTTAACTAAAACCAAAATAGTAGTGGGGAACTCATACTTACTGTTCAAAAGCTCTGATACACATTTTCAGCAAACACAAGAAAAGGAAATCAAACACCGCATGTCCTTACTCATAAGTGGGAGTTGAACAATGAGAACACATAGACACAGGGAGCAGAGCATCATACACCGGGGCTTGTCAGAGGGTGGGGAGTTAGGGGAGGGAGAGCATTGGGAGAGAAATACCTAACGTAGATGATGGGTTGATGGGGGCAGCAAACCACCATGGCACGTGTATACCTATGTAACAAACCTGCTTGTTCTGCACATGTACCCCCGAACTTAAAGTATAATAATAATAATTTTTTTAAAAAAAAAGCTCTGATACAACGCTTGTTCACCCAGGGTTGGAGCACTTCTTTGGAGGAGACAGAATACCCTTTCCTTAATCACCGAGCAATTTCCCAGACCATCAGTTTCCCTCAAGTAAACAAGAAAAGTGCAGGTTACTACAGCTTCACTTACTCACTGGTGAAACTGAATGGTCCAAGTATATGAGTGTACGTCACTTTAGGAAAACCTAATGTGAAAACAGCTGAACATTAAAAAGGTTTTTAAGAATGGAAATCTCATGAGTTGGATTTCTAGTGTATTACAGGCAGCCCACTAGCTCCACTGGTTGTCTCTGCCATGCTCAGCATAGGGGTACCATGATAAGACAGATCAGTGCATCTGTGATTCTGGAGACCCAAGATGAGAAATGGTTACGACGTTCTTAGCAGCCTCCCTGGGGTCCACACTGGCGTTCTGACTATCCACTTTCACCTCAGCTCAGGATTTGATACACTTTGTTGACTAAGCACATTCTCACCACCATAAACTTGAGCAAATTTGCAATTGATCTCTGAAATCCTGTGAAGAATGAACCAATGCCTACACAGTGTTTGAGAATCATATTGTACTCAAATCACTCAGAGACTTCTTCCCACTGTCTTTCGGAAAATCTCCAGAGTCCTCTGTGTTCCGCTTCTCCTGGACCCCTTGCTCCCAGTTGTACCTCACTCTCCTCAAAAGAGTAGACATGGTGTAGAAATGAAGGGGCCAAGATCAGGGTCATGTATCAGGTCCTGTGCTAACCAAGATAGTCTTTTTTGCCCTCAACACCTTTCTCTCTCTCTCTCTCTCTCTCTCTGTATGTGCGTGTGTGTGTGTTTGTGTGTGTGTGTGTGTGTGTGTGTGTTTCCCTTCTTGGTAGGCTCTCTCTCTTCATGTTTAAAGCTATCAAGGTAAGACAGGCCTAGAATTCATCCCATGTGAGCTCTCTCCCAGTCCCACTTAGCGCAGAGTGCTCCTATTAGACCTGCTGATATGGCCTGCTAAGGGCTGAGAGTGAGGGTGGTCTGCCCCAGGTATAAAAAATAAAGGTGTGAATTATCTGTAAATAATTTAAAAGCAATAACAGAACAACTAAAAATCTGTTTGTTATCAACATGCACCAATAATTCTAAACAATGTCTGTGATCAAACACTCCTCCTGTCCTGAGAGGGGCAGACTGACTGTTTCCTGTGCCCTGCACTTCATACGCCTCTTGCCAGCCCTGCTGTGGGACACAGAGAGAAATTCCTTTTCTTCGGCTTGCTTTTCTCAGACTTAGCTTTCCTTCCAATGGAGGAATGGTAAGCACCGTGAACTTAAGGCAGAACAACATATGGTCCTCAGACCATTATTAGCAGCTGCTGTTGTTTTGTTTTTGTTTGTTTGTTTGTTTCTTTTGAGACAGAATCTCTCTTTGCCACCAGGCCAGAGTGCAGTGGTGCAGTGGCGCGATCTCGGCTCACTGGAACCTCCACCTCCCAAGTTCACACGACTCTTCTGCCTCAGCCTCCTGAGTAGCTGCAACTACAGGCTCATGCCACCACGTCCAGCTAATTTTTGTATTTTTAGTAGAGATGGGGTTTCACCATGTTGGCCAGGATGGTCTTGATCTCTTGATCTCATGATCTGCCCACCTCAGCCTCCCAAAGTGCTGGGATTACAGGTGTGAGCCACCGCACCCAGCTGCCTCTCTTACTTAGATCTATTAAGCTGTCAGTTTAAAGAGAGAAAGATGAAGCAATATACTTTTCACAAATTTGAAGTTATTTTTCTCATAAATATCATTATTTAAGGTTTAGGAATATAATTTGAGGAATGAATTATATTCTCCAAATTATATTCATAAACTTTATGCAAGGTACTGTAATGACTAAATTGGTTGTTCTTTTTTTTTTTTTTTTTTTTTTTT
>NW_016107358.1:2215223-2261758 GCF_001604975.1 Cebus imitator | reverse complement strand
TTTTTTTTTGACAGGATCTCTCTCTGTCATCCAGAGTAGAGTGCAGTGCACACAATCATACCTCACTGCAGCCGCAACCTTCCAGGATCAAGGGATCCTTTCACCTCAGTCTCCCAAGTACCTGGGACTACAAGTGTGCACCACCACACCCTGCTAATTTTTCAATTTTTTTGTAGAGGCGGGTGTCTCAATATGTTGCCCAGGCTGGTCTCAAACTCCTGGTCTCCAGTGATCCTCTTGCCTTGGCCTTGAACAGCTCTGGGATTACAGGCATGAGCCACCGTGCCCAGCCTGGTAAACCAATCACAATGTTTTGGAATGAGCAAAAAAGAAAATGTTTCACATAGAAAATTAATTAATTTGTTATTTAAATGAGAAATGAGACAATATGACTCATGCATCTAAACTAATCAGGCATCAAAATAAGTAATTGTCATTACATAGAGCAAAAATAGGCATAAATCACTCTATTTCCCAAAAGTCTGTGAAACCAAAAACAACGTCATTGATAATATTTTATTAGGAGAGAAAGAAGAATGAGTTGTTGGTAAACTTATCTAATGGCACCTTTTTGATGTTACATTCTGCCAATGGCATAGGACGTGATTGAGCAATCGGCATCCGACAGGCATGCTGCCCTTTACAGTGAGATCAAAGCATTTTTTAATGCAGAGTGTGGATCAGCTTTTGGCAAATGTACTTTGAATAAGAAAAAGTGCCCGATAACTTCTTATTTTGCTTAGCCTTAAAAACATACACTACAGGAGAGAGGTTTCTCATTTAGGTACCACCTGTTTTAGCGAGACAAGAGTTAAACTGGAAATGGCATGTTGGGGTCAGAAGCAAAGGTGCACCAGCTATGTGTGCAGTAAGGGAAAGCTTTGCCACAGGGATAATGGGGGCTGCTCTTGAATGCCAGTCCACACACTGTTTATTCTCAGAGAACAGGTCACCAATTGGAAGTCACCAATATACCTTCTGATCTTAATTTAGTGTTGAAAGAAATTATAAAACCTATGACTCTGATTCAATTGTAGAGCCTGGGTGTATGCCTTCTCAGCCTGCTGTTCAAATAAATAAGCAGCAAGTACAAGACTGTCACAATATGTAAGTTGGCTAACTGTTGAGGGGAAAGGTGCTTGCATTGCTTGAACACAGAATGGAATGAAAGATTTTTTTCATGGCACTGTTAAAATCAGCAAAGACCATCTCTATGATTCAGTCAATATCTGAATAGTTTAAATCTAACATCTTAGAGGTAAAATATAATATTTAATGTTTAGAAAAATATATCAAAACATATTTAAAAGACTGAATTATGGTAAAGGCAGCTTTTTCATCTAGAATTTGGATCTTTCTCAGAATGTGATAATCTTTTCCTTCCATCAGAGAAATCAATAATCGATTAAGCACTTTTTAAAAATGCATACAAATGTCACAGCAAAATATAAATATTAAGAATTAAAGCAACTGAAAGTAGATAATTAATTCATTTCCTGCTTTCTCCCAAGTTAAAATATCCAGACTTCTAGCTTTGGACATTATATTCCAAATTAGTATGTGAGAGAATGTTGAAGTAACCTTCAATGAAATCTCTCTCCATCTTTTCAGGCTCTTCACTGATCTCAATGTCTATAATTATCTGACAAGTCAGTGGGTGCAGTGGCTCACACCTGTAATCCCAGCACTTTGGGAGGGCGAAGCGGGTGGATCGCTTGAGCCCTAGAGTTCAAGACCATCCTGTACAACATGGTGAAACCCCATCTCTACTAAGAACACAAAAACCAGGTGGGCATGGTGATGGGCACCTGTAATCCCAGCTACTCAGGAGGCTGAGGCAAGAGAATCGCTTGAACCCGGGAGGTGGAGGTTTCAGTGAGCCAAGATCACATCATTTTCACTCCAGCCTGGGTGACAGAGCGAGATTCCATCTCAAAAAAAAAAAAAAAAAAATCTGACAAATCACCCAACACTCCCATTTCTGATGACTTACAATTGCACATTTGATTTTTTGGTTTTTGGGTTTTGAGTTTTCTTTTTTTTTTTTTTTTTGAGACAGTCGCTCTGTCACCCAAGTTGGAGTACAGTGGCGCAATCTTGGCTCACTGTACCCTCAGCCTCCCGGGTTTGAGTGATTCGCATACCTCAGCCTTCCAAGTGGCTAGGACTACAGGTGTGCGCTACAGTGCCTGGCTAATTTTTGTATTTTTTTAGATATAGATGGGGTTTCGCCATGTTGCCCAGGCTGGTCTTGAACTCTTGAGCTCAGGTGACCCACCCACCTCAGCCTCCCAAAGCTCTGGGATTATAGGCATGAGCCACCATGCCTGCCCACATTAGGATTTTCTATTTTCATGTTGTAAAAGGTTAAAATAAACCAAGTGGATGTGAAACATGACTGGCAGTTCAAGGTATATTCATTACGGAGTCTGATCTTCAGGTATCAACACTTTGGTGAAATAAAACAATATTGTCTATTAAACCTATGTAAAACAAGAACTATTAACATTTAAATGTTGTATATTGTTTACCTTATCTATAAGATGTTTATAGAGTGCGATGTATGCACTGACAATCATGAAAAGCTTGCTGCTGCTAAGAAAAAAAAAGCCATAGATTCATTTTATTTCAAGTCTGAATAAACAAAATTTTGAGCAAAATTACTCAAAATTACATTGAGGTTTGGAATAAAACACTCCTTGTAATAAAACAAGTGACCTTGTCTTCTGCCTACAGATCCCTGGAAATCTCATCAGAGAGGGTGGAGAAGATGGGGGAGAGATCTTGTAGGATGTCAGGATTTGAGTATCTCAGGTTTCTGGCTACTTTTCTTTCCTTCATGTTCTCACAATTTATTGGGATTATTTAAATTTTTGTACATAAATATCAATATCATTTTGAAAAAAACTGTTATATAGAAGATTTTTGTAGCATTTATGCTAGCTTAATTGAAATATTTTTGCTCTCATCTTTTAATATCTAATGTAATTGTTTATTGCAATTTAAATAATGAAAATGTTTATGTTTCCTATTCTCATTTTCTATTGAAACTTGGAATTTCATAATCATGCAGTCATAGTCTCACAATGATAATAATTGTTATGCATCTGTATGTTCCAATGCAGAAAAATTTTATTGCATATGTCTTCATTTCAGTAATGCAATGGTAAGCATTTGTTTCCAATACAATTGCAAGCTGTTCTTAACGTAAACATCAGTATTCCATCAGCCTCACAAATCCACAAGGAACCGCACTTCAGTAAGCATCTGCATTCTTATCTTCATTTCTCCAGGGAATACATTTTTACTTTGGTAATTTTGCCTGTATTTTTAGGATTAAATGTATGCCTCTCACACTGGAGTGAGGAGGGGCATACTAATTTATCACTAAGTAGGCAGTCCATCTCCTAACACTTAGAAAGAAAAGAAGAGAAAAGTTAAAAAAAAAAAAAAAAAGATTCCACTGTCTTTTATCACTGACCTGTTATGAGAGTTTTCCAAGTATTTTGGATGAACCCAAGAGAAATCATATCATCTCTGTCCATGGTAGCGTGTACTAGCCTGCATGCATTTTAGGTGGTAAAAAAAATGCAAGAAGAAAAAAGGTATTTGTTTTTCCCACCAAATGGCCAGTCTATTTCTTGGTCCTACCATTATTTTGGTATCTATAATAAGCATTAAGATGTTCATTTCAAGACCAGGGTAGCCATCAAAGGAATTGGTCATGATAGGCAATGCCAGGTAAATTAGAGTAAAAGCCACTTGCTTTCTTCTCCCCCTTCCATTTAAACATTTGAGCCTAATGCTCTTTGCCAACAAATTGTGTTACTGATACTACCAGTCTCTAACAGTAATTAATGATAAGTATAATTTAATAAGTGCATGTTCTATGCAAATAAGTGAGCTAATTTCATATATTTCTTCATTTAAAACAGTTACGATCCCATGAGATACGTATGACTTCCTCCAGTGTACAGATTAGGTCATTGAAGCTCATAGAGTTCAGTAACTTGCCTGAGGCAATGTGGCAACTAAATGTGGAGCTGTCATTTCAGCATAGGTCTTTGAGACTCCAAAGCCTTTACTAAAGTAATAAGACAGACCAATTTCCTAAGGCTTTATATCATTCTGTTCTACCAAAAAGTATTGTGAATCCTTCAGGAAGAAAAGCTATGCACTTTCCTTCAACCATCATTAACTAAACAAGTTATTTTATTATGCTCTCTAGGAAATGTATACGTAAGAATATGAACTATTTCCCCCAAAGAACTTGGGATCTAAGCATAAAGATTATACAAATGCAAGAATAATCATAACACAACAAAAAATGGTAAGTATCATGAAAGGAGCACAGATGGGTTTTGTTTGATAGAGAATTAACTTCCAGCTAAGGATACCAGAAAATCTTCATGAACACAGGCCAGAGATGGAAATGTAAAAATGGAGATACATATTAACAAGAAAACATGGATAGCCACACACAGCCACATGTTTTAGGAGGTTCTCACACCTCCATCATTCACAGGGCTGGTGGATGCTATATGCCCTTGAGCAAATTATATTTTCTCTTTGACCCTATCTCATATAAATTGAAGGGAATGGCTTGTAGGATCAATAGTCTATATCTCTATGTTCATATTTTGCTTAAGTTTGGAGCCAAAGGGGAAAAAAATCCAAGGGAGGGAAGAGAAATTTATCATATACTCCTGAGCACTGGTTGCAGAGGAAAGTTAAGGTGGGCATTGCAGAGATAAGAGAATATGGAAGTTCTTCTACAAGCCCAGAGGCCTGGTCCTGGGAAGAACCTTTCTATGGCCACAAGAGGATAATGCTTGATGTCCATCTTGCCCCCACCCTTTGGAGAACTGTACTCTTATCTCCTCTTTGACTTACATGGTTGACATGGTAAGACAGGATGCCGGCTGGTCTTCAAATTCAGGCTGCTTCTTTCGGCTGGCTGGTAGACTGCCAGGACTCAGGTGACCTTCACAGATCAGAGTTCTAAAAGAAATTCTTATAATGCTACAATTCAGGAAACATAGATTAAATACAAAGTATAACACTGGTTTGGTATGTAGGCGTCCAGTAAATGTCTACCAAAAACCAGGAAGTATGTGCTTGAAACAAGCCAAGGGTAGCTTTCCAAATGACCTAGCTCTTCTTTCTCTGATGGTAAGTCAGAGGGTCCTGCTTGAGATTTGAGAATTTCCCTCCCATTAGCTACCCTTTTTATATTTTATTGGCAAAAAGTAACAGTATACTTTTCGAAGAAAACTGTGTCATAAAAATAGACATTGAATCAATGGACAATTAGGCATCCATTAACAAAAATTTGCCGACTATGTTCTTAGGAAAGTGTAAATGAAGTAGCATTAAGCGAAAATGTCAAATAAAAATTATTATACGTGTGCTATAATTATTATAATGGCTCTATGTGGAAAGATTTAAAATAAGCCAAGAAAAGATGAAAATAGTTGCTTAAATAAAAAGAATAAAGATATACTTTGAGAATCTTGTTTAATAATAATTTTTTATAAAAAATATTATCATATTTCTTTTCTTTGTTGTTAAATATCCAAACCATGCAGAGAATGTAAAAATCTTTATATGATCTCATCTCCTTCCCCACTCCCAAAGGGTAACCACTTGTAACAAGCTACTGGAATACTTCCAGACTTCTAATGAATATACAACCATACTCAAACACATATTTCTTCATAAATGAGACCATATTCTGCATTCTGTTTTATAACCAGATTTTTAAATTTTATATATAGTTTTTATGATAGTGGAAACAATATAAACTTAAATATTTCAATATAAAATTAAAGAATAAATAATCAATTAGAGACAAGCCTAGAGATTCAAATACAGATGACAATGTATAGTCTTTTCTTTATTGCCATCAAGATTCCAATCAGGTGAGGCTCGACATTTCCTCAATGCCGCAGCCTAATAACAAGGTCTCGTCCTCCAACATTGGAAGGGAGGGCAATAGAGTAATTCTGATGGTTTGGGGGAGGGGGATTGTGACTTCAGCCCCCATCTGTCATGTTGTGCCTGGCCCGTCAAGACAAAACTCAATGGACCTCTCCACAATAAGGAAAAAAGAAAAAGTTGCCTCTTTTATTATAATAGATGTGGAGCCCAGAGAGTCCGTAAGTGAGCCACAGAGACATGGCTGGTGAAAAGCTGCCTCATATGTGCCAGCAAAGCCCACAGGCTTGGTTTCGATTTTCTGTGTTTACACCCTACTTTCCATGGAGAACAGCAATCTATATCCTCTGGGTCTCCAGTCTAAGTGCCTTCTCTCCCAAGGGATACTTCTCAGCTAAAGGAGGTTATTATTCATTATCCTTATGTCATTCTAGCTAATAGGACTGAGATTTTCCTGAGGTCACATGGCAGTGTTACTCCACCTTAGAACCAGGCAGGCTGGAAAAAAATGCCTTCTCCTTCTGCTCTGTAACTATTAGAGTAATGAAGCAGTGTGAGATTATGCAGCTTAGTGTATGACATTTTCTTGGAGAGCAGAGTCTTAGAAAGGGAGGCCTGGAAAGTTCGTTTTAAGGTAGAACAGCTTCATTGAAGCCTCTGAGAGACACTGGGGACCTATGAAGACTGGCCAGCTCTAAATATTTGCAAATGTCCGATATAAGCATCTAATGCATGCATTAGATCTTTCAATGAATTTGTGATGCTCTAAAATGTGACAAACTCTTACGTTATTGTTCCTAGACCTAGCAGACATTGTTGGTGCTCTGGCCAGATACCCCTTGGATTTTTGTTTCTTTTTGCTGTTTACTATCTCAGCATATTCTTCCTCCAATTCCAGTGGGCTTTTGGCTTTAAAGGCTCACAGCCATGACCCTCTTCAGAAGAGTTTTGTTTCCCTGTGCAGAAAGCTGAATATCTGGGATTTATATCCTCTAGGGGTTGCCTTTAGCCAATGACAGACTAGTGAAGAAGTATGAAAGCCCAGCTCCCTTGCCTCAGTGGGGATAGGCTGACGTGTACTTTACATTCCAGCACACCCTATGGAATCAAACTGAAACTGGAGCTTTGCAAAAAATTGCTGGGCTTCTTTGCATTCCATGTCCTGTTTCCCTCACCACCTTACTGGATTCTTCTGGGAGCACTTTCTTAATAACTCACACACACACACACACACACACACACACACACACACATACATCCTTTTTTCAGGGTCTTTTTCTGGGAAATCTTTCTTAGGACAACTGCCTACAGAATGCCAGCCAGATGGGGTCAACAGCCTCTTTGCTACTGAACCTCTTAAAAAACAACTGATGATACCCAGAAATGAGTTGTCACTAACAAGCTGGAGGCGTGATTAGAGACAAAGAAAGAATACAAAGCAGATGGATGAGCATAAAAGTAAGGCAGAAAAAGGAATGGAAAGAGGAAGAAGAATGGTGAGAAATTATAGGAGAGTCATTCATTTATTCATCCACTTGTTACGTGTTATTTTTATTCATGTTACACTGGAAAAAGTTTTAAATAAGAAGGAAAGTCTCTGGGTTTTTGTTCAGACTCCATAAATTATTAGTTGTTTGGTCTTAGACAAGTCACTCAGATTCTCTGAGCTTCTGTTTTCTTATCTGTAAGTCAGGGATCACAGTATCTAATTCATAAGATTAACAGGAGGATCAAACAAAACTATAGAAGTAAAAGCACCTTGAAGTTGTCATGCAAAATGAAATGCTGCCTTTAATGAGCATTTTGTGTGCCTAACTATTTAGACTACATTAATAATTAACTGGCTATAGAAAGCATTTAAGATATGATACTGTCCTATAAGAGGTTTCAATCTAAGTGGGGATACAAAATAAACACAAAGGAAATAGTTAAATAACAAATAAGTGTGTATCTATATGCAAAAATATGTAGACAGCAAGAACAGAAAAGATTTCGTAAGTGCTGAGGTCACAGTTGCCCTGAGATAAAAACTCGTGTATTACGGCACGTCGTCTCCCTGTTAAATGTACTGTTTTTTGGTGTTTTTTTGTTTTTGTTTTTGTTTTGATGGAGTCTTGCTCTGTCTCCAGGCTGGAGTGCAATGGCACATTCTCAGCTAATTGCAACCTCCACCTCTTGGATTCAAGCAATTCTCCTGCCTTAGCCTCCCACGTAGCTGGGACTACAGGCATGCACCACCAGGCCAGGCTAATATTGTGTGTGTGTGTGTGTGTGTGTGTGTGTGTGTGTGTGTGTGTGTTTAGTAAAGACAGGGCTTGATTGCGTTAGCCAGGATGGTCTCGATCTCCTGATCTTATGATCCACCTGCCTCAGCCTCCCAAAGTGCTGGGATTACAGGCGTGAGCCACTGCACCAGCCCCTACTTTCTTTTTGAAACACTCCTTACATCATTGGTAATTAGCTATTTAATGCCATGCTATTCCACCAGATTGTAGGGTATAGATCATATCTGAATTATTCTCCTAAGAATCTCCAGCACATAGCATGTAGTTCGTGAACAGTAAATATTTCTTAATGAATGAGTAATATGAGGTGAACTGTTTAAGGTAAATAGCATTTGTGAAGCAATTTGAAGATATGTTGTCATTAAAAGTAGGAACAATGTAAAAAGCTATTTAGATTCAAACAGGGTGGATGCTGAGCATACCAGGAGAAAAATTTTAAGAGCTAGGATAAGAGTCACATTATAAAAAGGTTTTGACTGCCAATGTGATGGTTAGACTTTTGCCCAATTGGGAGTTGCTAAAGATTTTGCAGCAGAATAACGAGATGGAATCAGTGCACTTGGAAGATCTTTCTGGCAACAGTGTGTGGAATGTGTTATGGGGATATGTCAGTGGGACAGTTACCAGTTAGAGAGCTGATGCAGTAACCACGAGGTGTGAGTTGGTGAGGAGTTAAAGAGTGAGTTTTCTAGAGGATCAAATTACTGCCATAGGTCATCTATCCTTGTCCAGCTTCCCTTTCATAATTAGGAACTAAACTTTTGTGTTTAAAAAAATATGGCCTCAATTTTTCACAACCTTCTAACAAATGAGTTGCAAAGAATAGATTTATATAAAATTGGAAGGTAAAGTCTAACTACCCATCTGATGGATTTATCTACAGATTTTCTTCTAGGTAGCATTTGTCCTATAATTTACCATCTCTGCTATCTTCTAAGGTAATCTGTTCCACACTGGTATTACTGGCATTATTAAAATACAGGGCACACTGGCATGACTGACCATTTGTTTCAAGAAATGCCAGAAAAATTATCCTGCCCCTTGGCATGGGACTAGCAGTCAGACAACCTAGATTCTATTTCTAAATTTGTCACTGAATTTCTATGTGATATTGGGAAAGTTGTTTTTTTTCTAATTTTACTTAGCTTTTCTCATCTTAAAAATGAAGAAGTGTTATTTTGCCTGAGCATAATTTTTTTAATGATGAAGTATGACTAGATCTTCAAACCTGAATGATCACTGCCATTACCTGGTGTACTTGTTAAAACTATGCCAAACCTACTGAAGCAGAATTTTGGGGAACTCGGTTCAGGAATCAGATTGTTAACAAGCTCTCAAGTTATCTGATGAAGCCAGCATGGATCTGGTCCAAGTTTAAGTATTTGGGAAATAGACTAGATGATCTCTAGGATCTTCTCCAGATCTTAAAATTCTATTTAAGAAATCCGTTCTGCAAGTCAGGCATGGTGGTGTGTGCCTATAGTCCCAACTACTTAGGAGTCTGAAGCAGGAGGATCACTTGAACTGAAAAATGTGCGGCTATGATCACACCTGTAAATGAGAATGATCACTGCACTCCAGCCTGGGCAACATACCAAGACTTTGTCTAAAAAACATTTTTTTGCTGTGATTCTTATGTTAGTAATTATACAACTAGTCATATAAATGCAATCTTTTTTATCAGGCTACGTCACCCTAGATTTAGAAAGGGGGAGGGATAAAACTAACAGAGTTTAAAAAAAAAAATCCTCTAACTCTACCCTTTCCTGCTATTGCAGTCTCTTCAAATCCCCACCTCCCCAGAATTTTGGGAGTTCACTGGGGATGTACACCAATAAACATTGTTTCCATTGTAGCGCCTTTCTGTTTTCCTCTTCTGCTCAGGTTCTGGATCTGCTGTGCACTCACTTCTGTGAGTGGACTGGGAGAAGCAGACCCACCCTCAACCTGGGTGGGCACCATTTAGTCAGCGGCTTCTTCTTCTTATGAGTAATACATATGTCACCTCTGAGATTCAATATTTTCTCCCAAATAACTTGGCGTAGCTGTTGTCACTACATCCTGTTGATGCCAGTTATGCTGTGCTGTGCCAGAGGTACCACCATAAGCCACTCCACTCAGCCTTCTGAGACTCCGGATGAAAAGGACCATAGATATCACTCAATTGTAAGTAGAGCAAATATGTTTCCTCTCACATCCTAATTCAAACCAATTGCTGTTGGGAATTCTGAGGCTGCATGCGGTTGGTGGAAAATGCCATAATCCATCAATTATGACTGTTATTTATGGGTGCAAGAATGAGGAATGATGGTATGCCAAAGATTTGCCAACTCACCCAAATCCTTTCTTTTCTTGCTGGCTATTTGTTTTGTTTTGTTTTACAAATGAGAATAATACAGCCCAGAGAAAGACTTACTCAAATTTGCGCAAATATTGCAGAGACACCAATTGTGTTAGGGTTCTCCAGAGGGACAGAATTAAGAGGACAAATGTATATATGAAGGGGAGTTTATTAAGGACTATTGGCTCATACAATCACAAAGTGAAGTCCCACAATAGGCCATCTGCAAGCTGAGGAACAAGGAAGCCAGTCTGAGTTCCAAAACCTCAAAAGTAGGAAAGCTGAAAGTGCAGCCTTCAATGTGTGTCCAAAGGCCCGAGGGCCTCTGGAAAAATCACTGGTGTAAATCCAAGAGTCCAGATGCTGAAGAACTTGGAGCCTGAAGTTCAAGGGCAGGAAACACCCAGCATGGGAAAAAAATGAAGGCTGGAAGACTCAGTAAGTCTAGTCCTTCCAACTTCTGCCTGCTCTATTCTAGCCAGCTGATTAGATGGTGCCCACCAGAGTGAGGGTGGGGCTGCCTCTCCCAGTCCACTGACTCAAATGTTAATCTCCTTTGCCAACACCCTCACAGATACACCCAGAAACAATATTTTGTGTCCTTCAATACAATCCAATTGACACTCAATATTAACCATCACCAATTATCTGAGGCAGACTTTTGGTTAGAGGCAACTAGGCCATGTACAGAACTTTAGGCATATTGTGTTCTCTCTCTCTCTCTTTCTGTCTATGTGTGTCTGTGTGTTTCTTTAAGAATCCAGACAATATTCCCTAATGCAATGCAATGCCTCATGTACACAGTCCAGGTGGGCTTCTGAGATATTAATCTGTCCTTTTGAAGATTTTTTTCATTAAAAAAAAACTATAGAATTTATTCAGGCAGCATTATCTCAGGACAACTACTTAGTACATATTCTAACATTTGTTATTTCCCGTTCGTTAAAGGGCCAGCTGTAAAATAACGCTTTCTTTACAGAAAGCTTGTGCTGCTGGACAGATTAGATAACAGGGGATTTGCAGCAGGCGGTGGAGATTTTAACCCTCAGGTCACCCTTTCATCTCTCACCCAGATCAGGCCTGAGAGTTATTCAGGATCCTCCTCGGAAGGGAGTGCCCAGCCACTTGCCTCAGGCAGTCGGCATCCAACTACAGAGCCTTTTTGAAAGTCTTGAAATATAGTTTGTCATTCCTTTTAGTCCAGTTGTCTGTCATTTCACAAATCACAAGAGTGCTGGATGAAGTTAGTTAGCACAGAGCAAAGAGGCTGTGACCACTGACACAGATGTTGATGACTGGCCCCAAAGCTCTATCCAAAAGCCACAGGTAAAAAAGACTTCCAACACATATAATCCAGGGTCTGTGATAGGTGCTAAACAGACATTGCTTCTTGAAGAAGAGTCTCTCTGGCTACTTCTCTATAGAGTTCTTTATTCTTTTTTTTTTTTTTTTTTTGAGACGGAGTTTCGCTCTTGTTACCCAGGCTGGAGTGCAATGGCGCGATCTCGGCTCACCGCAACCTCCGCCTCCTGGGTTCAGGCAATTCTCCTGCCTCAGCCTCCTCCGTAGCTGGGATTACAGGCACGCACCACCATGCCCAGCTAAAGTTTTTGTATTTTTAGTAGAGACGGGGTTTCACCATGTTGACCAGGATGGTCTCGATCTCTTGACCTCGTGATCCACCCGCCTCGGCCTCCCAAAGTGCTGGGATTACAGGCTTGAGCCACTGCGCCCGGCCTTAGAGTTCTTTATTCTACCTGATCTTTGCTTTCCCAGAGTGAGGCCCAAAGCAGTTGCAGTTTATCTTGCAAGTAGAAGCTGGTTGAGTTCAACTCACTCACAACTAGAAAACTGAATTCACCTCAGAAAATATCCATTTACATTGTGATTGTTGGGATGGTTGGTTTTATAATAGGAATGGAGAGTAGAAAAGAACATATCTTAAATGGGATTTTTAATATTATTGACCTATAGCAATAATACCCAACTTTTTCAACTAAAGAACACCTCATATATTCAGAACCATGACCCACCCCGCAACACACACATACATAGCTGTGGCTACATTTTTTATATTCCTGGAATGATAAAATATTTATACCTCAAGATTTCTGGAACTCTTGCTAATAATTTCTTGTCTCCCCAATTCTCCTTTCCCTCCTCCAGATGAGGAGCCTTTGCCTAGAGTGGTCCATGCATGCATTCTCATAGGCAGGCATATCTATTGACATACCCAGTAGAGTCTCGTAAAGGAGTCTCCATGCTTCGTCTTCATAAACGTACAACAGTAAGAACATACTGTACGGTAAAAAATTCAGGACAATTTTCATCCCAGGTTACTATTTATTGATTGATTTTTGTATGAAACTTACATTTCTTTTTTTAACTTTTAAGTTCGGGAGTACACGTGCAGGTTTGCTATATAGGTGAACTCGTGTCACAGGGATTGTTGTACGGATTATTTTGTCACCCAGGTGTTAAGCCTAGTACCCATTAGTCATTTTTCCTGATCCTCTCCCTCCTCCTATCCTCCACCCTCCGGTAGGCCCCAGTGTCTGTGGTTCCCCTCTGTGTGTCCATGTATTCTCATCATTTAGTTCCCACTTCTAAGTGAGAATGTGCAACATTTAATTTTCTGTTCCTATGTTAGTTTGCTAAGGATAGTGGCCTCCTTTGTACGGCTGCATAGTATTCCATGGTGTGTATGCACCACATTTTCTTTATCCAGTCTACCATTGAAGGACATTCAGGTTGATTCCATGTCTTTGCTGTAGTAAATAGTGCTGCAATGAACATACATATGCATGTGTCTTTATAATAGCATGACTTACATTCCTTTGGGTATATACCTAGTAATGGGATTGCTAGGTCTGTTTTTAGCTCTCTGAGGAACAAGTTACTATATATTTATATTTGTTTTTATCCCAAATCTTTTAATTTGAAACTAAGCTTAAATGATCTCCATGAAACATACTACTGCTGCTGTTGTTATTATTATGAAGTCTTCTACTTTCATATATATCATTAATACATTGTTGGGGATAATTAAAGAGCATTCTAATTTAATAATAATTCATTATTAAAGGAAGACATTTTAATATTTATTTATTTTTGAGATAGGGCCTCGCTCTATTGCCCAGACTGGAGTGCAGTGGCAATGATCATGGCTTACTGCAGCCTCAACCACCCAGGCTCAAGTGATCCTCCCACCTTAGCCTCCTAAGTAGCTGAGACTACAGGTGTGCACTACCATGACTGGCTAATTGTTTTATTTTTTGTAGAGACAGGGTTTTGCCATGTTACCCAGGTTAATCTCAAACTTCTGCACTCAAGCGATCATCTACCCTTGGCCTGCCAAGGTGCTGGGATTACAGGTGTGAGCTACCACACCCAGCCTGAAGGAAGGTATTTTAAAGAATTGTGGTATAATGAAAAGATTGGATTAATACTCAGAAGACCTATTCTGATTATTAGGCTATTTGGTCATATGACTTAATTCTCCTAAGCCTCAATTTTGTATCTATGAATTCAAAAACATTATTCCTGTTCCTGCTTCATAGCATTGTGGTAGCGATCAAATATATTAATATATTTGAAAGAACTTATAAGCTTTTTAAAAAGTATTTTGTGCTACTTATAATCTATTCTTTTCTAACTATAGGAGTAATAGTAGTTTATTATGGAAAACTGGAAAATGCAATAAAGTAGAAAGTAAATTAATATGGCTCATAATCTCACAATTCAGAAATAGCAACTGTTAAAATTTCGACATGTAAACTCCCACACTATTTGTCTTCTGTATACGTGTGTATGTTTTTGAAAAATCGAAGTCACATTATAAAGATGGCTTTTATGACATACATTTTTCACTTAAGTATCTCGAGTGGTATGGACTGAATTATGTTCCCTCCAAATTCCTATGTGGAAGTCCTAACTCCCAATATGACTGCATTTGGAGAAAGGGCCTTTAAGGAGGTAATTGCAGTGGCCAGGCACAGTGGCTTACGCCTGTAATCCCAGCACTTTGGAAGGCCGAGGTGGGTGGATCACCTGAGGTCGGGAGTTTGAGACCAGCCTGACCAACATGGAGAAACCCCGTCTCTACTTAAAATACAAAAAAATTAGCTGGGTGTGGTGGAGCATGCCTGTAATCCTGGCTGAGCCAGGAGAGCGCTTGAACCTGGGAGGCAGAGGAAGTGCTTACTGCAGTTAAATGAGGTCGTAAGGGTGAAGCCGTCCTCCAATATGACTGGCGCCCTTATAAGAAAAGGGAGAGACGATAAGAATGTACACACACAGGGAAAAGACCATGGGAAAACACAGCAAGAAGGAAGCCATTTGCAAGCCAAGGAGAGAGGCCTCAGGAGACAGCAACGCTGCTGGTACCTCGATCTTGGACTTCCATTCTCCAGAACTGTGATAAATAAATTTTTGTTGTTTATGTCACATTGTCTGTGGTATTTTATTATGGCAGCACCAGGAAAATAATATATTGAGCGTTTCCTTGTAAATATTTTTAAATAATTTTATTTTTAATGGCTGAAGATTCATCATTTTGATATAATTATGTAGCTAATCCTCTTTTTTGAAATATTTAGGCCATTCCCAATTTTCGCTATCATAAGTAATGCTTTTAATATCCTTGTATGTTGGTAAATCATTTTTTAGATGCAAAATGCCCTCCAAAAAGACTACAATATAAATTAATGGGAATAAACTATGGGAATTCTTTGTACTACTTCTGCAACTTTTCTGAGTTATAAATTACTTCTACATAAAAGTGAGAGAGAAGGCCAGGTTGGGTGACTCAGGCCTGTAATCCCAGCACTTTGGGAGGCCAAGGTGGGTGGATCAACTGAGGTCAGGAGTTCGAGAGCAGCCTTACCAACATAGTGAAATCCATCTCTACTAAAAATACAAAAAGTAGCAGGGCATGGTGGTGGGACCTTGTAATCCCAGCTATTTGGGAGGCTGAAGCAGGAGAATCGCTTGAACCCAGAAGGTGGAGGTTGCAGTGAGTCAAGATGGCGCCATTGCACTCCAGCCTGGGCAACAAGAGGGAAACTCAGTCTCGGGAAAAAAAAGGGAGAGAGAAATCTTATAACAAGGCTAGAATAGCACTAGAATATTTACATGAGTATTATCCTACAGCCAGCATTGTATAGGCACAGGACCAGTAAAGCCTTCTTGGAGATCAATACTCTGATTGCAAATACTGTCAATCCAACAGGGAACCCTAAGAAGAACGCTTTCTCTTGGCAGGAATTTGACAATTTGGTGCACAGCTAAGGATGGGGAGGGAAGGAAATTTAGAAACATCTTTCTAAAAATTCTTGCTACTGCGCAGAGAAGAACAAATGTGAGAATGGAGGTGGGATTCCTACTTTTGCTGGTATCTCCTCGATTTTATGAGTAATGACCGTGGTCACACAGCTCCCTTATGCTTTCCATTTTAGTAAAAGATTTATGCTAGCTCTTATCATCAAGTGGTGCTTCATAGGCTTTTCTATGAGAATTCACTAACAGTCAAATATTTACTGAACACTTATGCAGAGTTTTGTTGGGGGTTATAGAAATTAATGAGGATCGTTCTCTGCCTTCTGGGTGGACACACCAGTGAGACAGACTCATAGAAAGGAAAACAATAAGCTACCATGAAAACCGAAGGAAATAAGCCTCACTATGGCTGGGAAGGCACTGAATATGCATTAAAGAGATGGGGGAAGCATTATTTGAGGAGGTAGCATTTAAGGATGAATAGGATATTGCTAAGCAGAGTCAAATGGAAAAGCTGCTAAAAATACCTGACATCTGAAAAAGAATGACCAGGGGACATGGGTGAGATAGGGTGCATAGGGCAAGTCACGGGAGGTGAAGCTGGATATAGGATTCAGTACTGTGAATTTTGAATTATTAAAAGGCCACCAATTTGCATTTTAAGATTACTGAGGAAATGTTAAGGATAAAAGAGTGGAATGTGTATCTTTCCTGGTTCAAGGGTGACAGAGGAGGATTTGCTCTGCCCCCACTCCATCCCCATCTCCTAAAATTCAGTGCAGGAGGACCCTGTTGCACTCTGCAGACCCAGAAAGAGAGTTACATGTTAGTCACAAACTATAACACAAAGCTGTGATATGATATGATGCGATCAGACAAAAGACTCCACACATTTCTGCTGAGTGCATGACCGGCATGTTCAGTATTTGTCAGTGCATGAAATAATGGTTCACTCTTTGTTTGTGTTAAAACATAATGTATGTTCACTTGTGTTAAGGTTTAAGTATGCATCTGCCAATCCCTGTGTGACCTTCTGGAGTGACATACCCTCTGAAAACCTCAGTTTCTTTTTCTGTCAAATGTGAGTAATAAAAGCTACCTCATAAGGATTTGGTGAGCATTAAATGAGATAATGCACGTGAAAGTGCTAGCTATAAAGCATGATATAAATGTTATTGTTACTAGAATAATGTGTGCGTGTGTGTGTGCGTGCGCACGCGTGTGTGTGTGCACAAGTGACGGGGAGAAAATATTCTGTATGATTTTACCAGAAGGTGGCAGCATTTTGTTTGCTAGGTATATCCTGTCTGTGTTAACTCTAGTAGGTATTTTCTGGAGACTTCTTCAGACAACCAAGGAAATCTCATGGGGACGTATATGAGTTGAAGGCTCTTATTCTTTTTTGTCTATTTTGTTTTAAACTACAGGGAGATTAATATATAGAAAAGTTATGGGGAACAAAGTCTTCTTAGAAGCTCAATGAAGGGGAAATCATTTGCTCTCCTGCCCCACCTCTGCAGCATAAGAGGTGGGGCAGCATTGATGACAGACTGGACAGGGAAAATGTGGCACATATACAACATGGAATACTATGCAGCCATAAAAAACAAGGAGTTCGTGTCCTTTGCCGGGACATGGATGAACCTGGAAACCATCATTCTCAGCAAACTGACACAAGAACAGAAAATCAAACACCGCATGTTCTCACTCATAGGTGGGTGTTGAACAATGAGAACACATGGACACAGGGAGGGGTGCATCACACACTGGGGTCTGTTGGGGGGAAATAGGGGAGGGACAGTGGGGGGTAGGGAGTTGGGGAGGGATAGCATGGGGAGAAATGCCCGATATAGGTAATGGGGAGGAAGGCAGCAAAACATACTGCCATGTGTGTACCTATGCAACAATCTTGCATGTTCTTCACATGTACCCCAAAACCTAAAATGCAATTTGAAAAAAAGAGGTGGGGCAGGAGAGCAAATGATTTTACCCTTCCCTTAGCCTCCCATTTGCTGGAGCCTTTTGAATGCTTTTATTGTTGCCTGGTGTTTGAAGCAGAGACATACATCTTGGATTTGATTAATGTTTTTGTTGGATTGTGTTTGTGTCTCCTACATGTTAATCCATATCACCATATTCAAACACGTGCATTAACTGAACACTTTTGGCTGCAGAGATTCTGGATAAAATTGCAAACATGCTCATATTTTTCAGGACCTTACAGTAAGTCTTGTTGAGAAGATCAAGTGTGAAAGAACTTGAAAATGGTTACAAAATAATGTATCATGCCTATTCATGAATAGGCAGCAATACCACCAACTGAATTGGGGGTCTTGAAAATGCAAAAAAAAAAAGAAAAGATCAGAGTGAGAGAAGGGTGATGAGCCCTTCTGGAAGGAATATATTCTACTTGTTATTTCATATCAAAATTTGTGATATTTCATAACCTATCCCACACACACAAACCCAAAATAAACCCAACACGCCCTATACCTCACCATTTTTAAATGCCTTATTTATGTATATTTATTAAAATAATGTTTGAGTTTGCTAAAATGTATTATTTCCTGTTACTTCTTATAGCAATATGACAGTCTTCTGGATATATTACAAAACTAAGGTTTCAGTGATATGGATGAATGTGAATATGGTGATATGGATTAACATGTAGGAGACTACGTCTATCTAAGTATCTTTGCAGTGTGTCTAGTAAAACTAAACAGGCTGCGGCAAATCATTTTAACCACCTTTTTAAAAAAAAAAAATACTTTCCAATACTCTACTTGGGTAACCAAAGTGTTTCCTAGACTTGGTTTTGCTTTCCATCTTGACAGTGAGGATAATGCAATGATGCTGTGCTGTGAGGAAGCCTAAGTCAGTTATGAAGTAGAGTTTTACCACACGTTGGGACAATAAAATAAGATGTTTTGATTTAAGGAATTGTTATTTACATGGTAACAAAAGGCTGTGAATTCAAAATTGCAATGTATCAGATTTGGTTTCACCAAGATAAAGACCAGGACTCCACTTGGGATTCAATCTCTATGATCATCACCTCCCTGATAGGAACCGGGAAAGTATTTAGGTCTACAAAATTTCACCTGAAGCCCATGCAATTGACAATTACCAATGCCACCATTTTCATTTCCAAATTTGTTTTAAAATTGATCTGAATTTTGCCCAATATTGACCAATATCCACTTAAGTGGCCTGCTACTCAGAATCAGAAGCAAAGGCTTATATAACTAACACTTTTGTCTGTGAGACCAAACAAATAATTAAACCAGATTAAAATAAGGTAGTTCTAGACCTCCTGAGATATTTAGTAATGCACAACATGACTTGTAAAAGTCATTCTTTCCCGTGAATCTCATTTTACTCATCTATTAAAAGGGTGGGGGGTGGGGAGGGAGCAAAGATGGCTGCACAGATTAGCTCTAAAGATGCTGCCAGCTTTGACCTTCTGTGATTCTAAAAGAGGTCAAGTTCTGGTAATTGCCTGGGATTAATTATCAGGCCCTTGTAAGGAGCATCAAGAGTCCTTTAATGAAATTCATTTTGCTGTACGTATTTATGACTGCACTTTAATTGAGCTGGTTGTGTATTGGTCAATAATGGGCCCTAATATGAAAACCATCACCAGATCAATCCTTTCTCCTCTAGTTAGGAGGCATCATTTACTACCATTCAGGTAGTGAAAAAACCATTTCAGAGCTGCCCAGGGTCTCCAGCAAAGGTGGAAAATGTGAGCACTGCCTCTGATGATGAATGCCACAAATCTAGGAAAATTATTATCCATGAATGAGCAAAAAGAGCATTTGCCCTAACTCATAGAACTTAAATTTAAGACCTAGCTCTGGACCTAGCTCTGGACCTCGCTCTGACTCTAACTTGGCTTGAGTCCTCAAAGCCAAACTTCAGTTTATAATATTTAAAACTTAAGAATAACATCTAACAGCATGGCAGCAGTGTTACTCAGCTGACATAATAAATGTGAAGTTTTATAAAGATGTATCAATCAGCATTGAGACCCCACAATATGAAAGTTACATGGTCTTCAAGGAACTTTCAGGGTTTTTGTGTGTGTGTGGAGACGAGGCTGATGGCAGATATGCCAACAAGCACCATTTTAAAAGAATAAAACTGGCAAGCCAGTAAGAGGAGTATAAAATGGCATAAGCAGAAACTTCATTCATGCCATTCACTACATTAACCGAAAAAAAAGTTAAACCGTAACATCATCTCAATAGGTACCAAAATTAGTGCAGGAAAAAAAATTGATAAAATTTAACAGCTATTATTGATTGATTAAAAGCTGTCAGAAAATTCCCATACTAGAAAAAGGCCATGTACCAAGCACCTAAAATCAGCATTGTAATAACATTAGAAACATTCCCAGTTAGATACAAAATGAGTTAAAAGTGCCCCCTACAATCATCCTAGGGATCTTATCCAATAACGAGACAAAATAAAGGAACGAACAAATCTATTGGTTATGGGAAAAAAGGTGAGACATTTTGTCAGTTAATATGATCACCTATCTAGAAAATCCACAAGAATCCAGTTTTAAAAGTATGAAGATTAGGAGCTCAGCAATGTGGCTAGATTCGAGTCCAGTAGCTTTTTTACACATTAGCAAAGCCAATTCGAAAATACAAAATAAAAATCACAATCACAACAGCAACCAAAGCTATAAAATTTCTAGAAATGTAAGAACTATATTACTTATGAAAATGCATAAACCAAGACCTGAAGAAATGGAAAGACAAGCAGTATTTCAGGAAGGGAAGACTCGTTGTAAATAAGCAGTGGCCAGGTGAACAATTAAAAGGCCACGGCAGATTCAGGCATGCTGACATGCAAAGATTTTCTGGATGTTCTATTAAGTGGGGGAAAAAAATGTAACAGACTAATATAAAAAGAAATTATTTATTTTTCTAAAAAACAACAAAACCATGTACAGTTGATTTTTGAACACTGCAGGAGTTAGGGGTGCTGTCCCCTGCACAGTTGAGAAGCCATGTATGATGTGTGACTCCCTATAAACATGACAGCTAATAGCCTACTGATAATGGAAGGCTTACTGACAGCCTCAACAGTTGATTAACACATGTTGTGTATCATATGAATTATACACTTCATTTTTACAATAAAGTAAGCTAGAGAAAAGAAAACGTCATTAACAAAATTATAAGGAAGGGGAAATAGTTTTACAGGAGTGTACTGTATTTATAGATATGTATATCTGTTTACAAACTGAATCATATGTCTGAAATGGTGGGCAACCATAGCTGCAGACCTCAATCTTACCAAGCAATTTGACTTTTTCTTCTAAAGTCTTGACTTTTCTCTGCTTCTTGGGAGCACTACTACCATCACTAGTGGCACTTCACATATGTCCCTTGGTATTATTCAAAGTTTACTATATTATACTACACGTGATGGGAAATACCTGAGAGCCTCCCCAAGAGATCACTTTTTACTGCAAACGTGCAATTTGCTGAAGAGAGGAACCGCTCACATGGAAACCCATGTCCCTGGGTGTTTTAAGTGGATATTTGCTATACTCCTCACTACATCAGTAACATGAGAGGTCTGCAAACTTATTACCATAATACTGTATGCACTACAGTTAACTTTACACAGTTGTGATTTAATACCGCATCTTTGCTTTTGTTTACATTTCTCTTGATTGTTAATGGTGCCATGCATGGTAAGTAAATGTTTATGTGTGTAAGTTTTGACAAATTTTAACTTTTTCTAATAGATTTATACCTATTTCATAGTAGTACATGATAAAACAGACTCATACCTACATATATTTTATGCATTCATGACATACTTTTTTTTCAAAGTATTCAATATTTCTTTCTTTTCTAAATTATACTTTAAGCTCTAGGGTACATGTGCAGAATGTCCAGGTTTTTTATATACACATGCCATGGTATACACGTGCCATAGTGGTTTGCTGCATCCATCACCCGGTCATCTACATTAGGTGTTTCTCCTAATGCTATCCCTCCCCTAACCCCACCCCCCAACAGGCCCCGGTGTGTGATGTTCCCCTCCCTGTGTCCATGTGTTTCAATATTTCTATGCTAAGAGATTCATCTGTGAGTTTTTTCAAATTGTCAAAAGTCTCCAAAAAAAACTGTCCTATATGTTTATTGAAAACCTTCTGTGTACAAGTGGACTACAACAATTCAAACTCATGCTGTTTTCAGTAACTGTATTTCTATGTATGTGTATTCAAGTGAATGCTTGGCAAAAAGTCATGTGGTTACTTCAAGGAAAGGGGCTGGGATAGGGCACAGGAAGGAAAAAGTCAGCCTTTTGTGTAGTCTTAGGATTTCCGCTAGCACTATATATCAGTGCATCCCTTTTGAGAGGTATTAACACCAATGAGGAAAATGAGGGAAGAATGGGGGAAGAGGGCTTTTGTAGAGCAGGCTTTTGCAAGATGAGGAGGAGGTTTTCAACAGGTTGTGATAGTGGCACACATTCCAGAATGGAGGAAAAGCCAGGAGGAAAAAAAAATGGCAGCATAAACCTGAAAGAGACAACAGGTTTGCATTGTGCTTTATAATTTACAAAGCACTACAGCATTTCATGCAAGTACTGCTGCAGTGTAAATGGTTTAAATCATCCGTTCTGGATTTGAATCCCAGCTCTGCTCTGCTAGTTGCTAGCTGTGTGACTTTGGACAAGTAACCCAAACTCTCTGAACTTCCATTTTCTCATCTCTAAAGTTGAGCAAATATTGGAAACTAATTTATAGTAATATCTTGACTATAAACCAAAAAGCAGAGAAAAACCTGAAGCATGGGTGCCCACTCAGGACATTCTCACCTGTGCTAACCTACTCTGAAAGTTTGGATAATTTTTTTTCACGTAACACACCATATTTTTCAATTTTCCATCACAAAAATCATCACTATTTTTATCTAAATAATGTCTTTGCCATGCTCTTTCCCCGAGATGCCATGTGGCAAAATGGTAAGGAACCAAGAATGTCTTGAAGTCTGCACTAGACAAGCATATACATTACATTGCATCAAGCACGGACATTTCTCTAATGCACGGGGGACTGGTCAAGGAAGATCGTTATAAAGAAGCTTTTAACACACAGCCTTTTCTTTTTCTTTCTGGTTTGCCACAGGCTGTGCTTTTCCTCTCCTAAGTGAAGGAAATGGGGGAAATAACAGATGAAAATTCGTAAGGCAAGTCAGCTACTAAAGAGAAAATCATGCCCAGAAAAGAAGACAGACTTTCTCCCAGTGTGTCTGCAGGTGAGACTGAAATCAGTCATGGTGTTTAATATTTTAACAAGAATGTGGGCATAAATAACATCATTACAAAATGTGATTCCATAAACCAGAAAGGTTATGCCTGTGAGTTTTTGCATGATTAGGCTTTGGGAGAATGAAGAAGGAAAGGGATAGAAATGTCATCAGAATTTGATTTTTATCATCTCAGAATTGCAGGAAACAAATGGTGAGTCAGTAGAGCATAAGAATTAGTGTTTCAATATCCCAAGGGATGTTTAATGTTTAGAAAAAAACATATACATTGTTATCAATTAAGGAAGTACCTTACATGAATTATGCATGTAGAAACTGAATCTTCCAAAATCTAAACGGAAGATTTACTGATCCATAAGACTAAGGGTTAAGTTTTGAGTTAGCATTGGTTTATTTTTGTCATTACTGTTCTCATACATTCTGCGACATCCACTCCTCAGTTCAGGCAAAAGTTCTGTGTTATCAACAGCTCCTTTTTATCTAAAAATCTCTCTAAGGACCTGTGTAGCTAATTACAAATAAACTGATTAATTTGCAAGGATATTAATTAAAAATATTAAATGAGAAGCTCAGCCAGTATTTCTCTGCTTAAAGTCTCTCAAGTATGTATACATATTGACACAAAGCTACTTTGCTAAAAGTTGTATCTCAAGCTCTTATAAAAATATTTACACTATAAATTTGTTTATGCACCACATACACTTAGTCTGTCCTTGCACCCCTGCCCTGAGACATTCTTTCCCACTTCTACTATTCCTGTATTTACAAACCCAGGAGCTTCTTCAAGAGTCTCAGGTGTCTAGCTGGGCACAGTGGCTCACGCCTGTGATCCCAGCACTTTGGGAGGCTGAAGCAGGAGGATCACTTGTGCCCAGGAGTTCGAAACCAGCCTGGGCAACATGGTGAAACCTCATCTCTACTCCAAATACAAAAATTAGCCAGCCCTAGTGGTGCACACCTGTAGTCCCAGCTACTCGGGGGCTGAGATAGGAGAATCACTTGAACCCGGGAGGCGGGGGCACTGCAGTGAACTGAGATCGTGCCACTGCCCTCTAGCCTGGGCAACAGAGCAAGACTTCGTCTCACAAAAAAAGTCTCAGGTTTCTCAGTGGTACTAGATTCCAAAGGAGGCTGAAGAACTCTTTTAGCCTGTGTCTCCTTAGCATCCTTGATTTCTGGCTTTACCTGTCACAAGGCCCTCTCCATTGCAGGGCCAAAGCGTAAAAGCTCCTAGAGCAATGGTTACATTATACATGACACTTAGTGACTAATAGGTCCTGCTGTCATTATCAAAAGCATCTTTGAACATCTCTTGCCAGAGGAGGTATATAACACAGAGTGTTTGCTCTATAGGTCTGTGTTTCAGTGGCTGGCCTGGGAAATTTTTCTGGAGCAGTAGAGTCCTTAAAAGAATTGTAAGTTCATAGTTTGACTAGGTCCGGGTATCAACAAGTTGACTTGTGTGATCAATCCTAAATCAAGCCATATTGTGAAGCAGCTGGTCCAGGACCTTTCAGAATCTAGACCTCACATGATCAAGGACCCGATTTGATCTCATTGGAATCAGAAAAGTCCTGCACAAACTCAGTCACACATGATAGCCACAGGTCTAGCTGGTCATTTTAGATGCTTATTCTTGTTTGTGATGGGTATACCTTGAACGCATATGCGTGTCTTTATAGAATCATGTTCCTCCTGGGTACAAAAGCAGACGCACTCACAGCACATGCTCTAACAATAATGAGAAAAAAATATGCACTTAGGGAGAAAAGATTGGAGTTCAAATTTAAGCTTCTTATTCACCTGCATATATCTTGGACAAAACTATTAATCACTGTGAACTTCAGTTGCTTCAACTGTAAAATGAAGATAATGCCACCTGCCTACATTTTAAGTTTATGGAAAAGCTCAAATTTGGTAATAACTGTGAAAATGTTCTGTAATACACAAAAAATACACATGTATATATTTGGAATGACTCATGTCTTATTATTAGTATTATTATTTTCCATGCTGATAAGCATACTAGAGCATCTTAAACGTCATTTCGTACAGTCCTCCTAAAACTATGTGCATGAAAATCACCCGGTGATTCTGCTAAAATGCAGATTCTGACTTAGTAGATCTGCCAAGGGACCCCAGAGTGTATTTCTAATAAGCTCCCAAGTGATAAGAATACTGCTAGTGTGGAGACTCCAATCTATGTAGCAAGGACTCAATACAACTCGGACCCTTAAAAATAATAACTGTATAAAATGGCTCCATATATGACTCTGAGAGGAAGAATCTGAACTTCTTAGGTTATTTATTTTATTTTGAACATAAAGGCAGCTTTTAGTTTGCATTGATTGCATATGCAGAGGGCACAGGAGTCTGTTAGATAACCTCAGTTGCAGACTATTGGATTCTGCTACCATAAACAATAAATGCAATCAAGCAATATTGATGAATGTCTTCTATTCATTTCTTTCCCTTTAGAGATTTCACCCTGCCTAAATACTCAGCTACCCTTTAGAGAAAATTCAATTTGGCAACTCATTCTTGGCAGTCCTGAGAAATTATTTCCAGCAGAGAAGAGTTATGACTGGATGGCCTGAGAGGGGGCCTTACCTTACACATGTCCGCCAGACCCAGCAGCTTCTCAGCAGCTGTGCTCACTGTGAAATTCATCTTTGTCACAAATAGCAAATCACATGCTATGGAATATCACAATCTCATTATGGGATGTCATCTCACAACACAAATACATTATTTTCACCAGATTTACAGACAGTGCAGCCCACATCACAGCATGTGATGGATGGGCTCTATCTGGATGTATTTGGGTGTGTGATTTATACATGGCAGGATCCTGACAGATGGGGACTGCAGCCAGCCCCACAAGAGCTCTGAAGAAGGTTTCTCCTTCACGGTCTCTTAAACACAAAACCCAGTGTTTGGAAAATGTTGTGGCATCTACGTTAAGGGGAAGAAATAGGGACAGCCCCAATCACCTCCCTGTCACACTTCCCTTCCTTCTTCTGTATTTGAATTTAGACAACAAGGAAACTGGTAAAATTCACACTCAATCTCATGGGATGGGCCCACAGTAAAATATCCGGTATTAAATTCCATTCTACAGAAAAACTGTCATTTAACAGGCATTGTATTTTGCACAAGAAGAAGAACCTTGTTATAGTATTTTGGAATTTTTTTTCTATTTTTGAGATGGAATCTCACTCTGTCATCCAGGCTGGAGTGCAATGGTGCAGTCTTGGCTCACTGCAACCTCGCCCTCCAGGGTAGGTTGTACCCAGCTTACCTGAGTAGCTAGTATTACAGGTGCATGCCACCATGCCCAGCTAATTTTTTTTTTTGGTGGGGGGTTGGAGGGATGGAGTTTCATTCTTGTTGCCCAGGCTGGAGTGCAATGGCACAGTCTCAGCTCACTGACCTCCGCCTCCTGGGTTCAAGCAATTCTCCTGCCTCAGCCTCCCAAGTAGCTGGGATTACAGGAGCCTACCACCATTCCTGGCTTTTTTTTTTTTTTTTTTTTTTTTTTTTTTTTTTTTTGTATTTTTAGTAGAGAGAGTTCCACCATGTTGGCCAAGCTGGTCTTGAACTCCTGATCTCATGTGATTCACCTACCTCGGCCTCCCAAAGTGCTAAGATTACGAGCATGAGCCACTACATCCAGTCAACCCAGCTAATTTTTGTATTTTTAGTAAAGACGGTGTTTCCCATGTTGGCTAGGCTGGTCTTGAACTCCTGACCTCAGGTGATCCTCTTGCCTCAGCCTCCCAATGTGTTGGGACTACAGGTATGAGGCACTGCGCCCAGCCTAATTTTGGAATTACTATGGTGAGCAAATAATCTTCCCTAGGTAATCAGATAAAAAGTAACTGCATGTTTTTTACTTATGGCCAGTTTATAGTCTTAAAAAGAGAGAACCAAATATTCCAGAGAAATGGAACAGTATAATATCACAATGAAAAATATTCATTTAAAGGGGATCTAAAAGACCCTCATATCTTTCATTCAATGCTTTAGTCAGTTCCTTACACTACGATTGGCTAATCTCTGCTTGAGTACCTAGGGTATTGGGAAGATCATCATCTTCAGAAAAAAAAATTTTTTACTTCTGAAAGATTTGAACTATGAGAAACTTCTTATCCATATTGAGTCTGTGTCTTTAATTCCCTACTGATACTAGTTCCAAGTTTCAGGGGCTCACAAACTAAGTCTATTTCATCATCTTCCTAGCCTTTCACCTCTCTGAATTCTACTTCCACCAACAATATCTCTAATGCTATATTGGTGAATGAAATTTTGCAGGGCGCAGTGGAAAAAAAAGAACTTTATGAAGGAGTAGCATTATGTTCATGTTTAATTTTTAATTTTTTTCAAATTTGTGCTTATCAGAGAGAGAGAAAGAAAATAGCAAACAAGAACAGCAAGCAAGAGAAAAAGCAGTAACATCCTAAACAATGTTGATGATTCTGCCTACCATTTTCCCCAATGAGTGTACACACCAGCATAAGATGAGAATCTATTTCCTCTGCTGGCTCAGTTCCCAGGTGTCTCCCACAGTATAGACAGCTTACCACACTGAACGTGATTTAAGTATTTTAGATGATTTTTTGTATAAAACATGGCACCTAAGCATGAGCCAACTACTTTATTTGGCTGTCCACGAAGAAATAGCAATCATTGCCATCGTTTGGAGAAAAACTCAATTAAACCTATTGAGAGGTGGTATATTGGCCTCTAGCATAGACTCTTTCTAGAAAATAATCAAAGAAAATTTTGGCTCCGTGTGAGTGGTGTATTGTGCCACACTGAATTTAGAATCTATGCTTTGTGTCTTTTTCCACATGCATAGAAGTTTTTCCAGGGAGTACATTATGACTAACCTCTCAAGTTCTCTTTTTAAGAGGAAATACACAGGTCTCCCTCACTTCAGACTGATATTTTGTGGGGGTTTTTTTATAATTTCTATGGCTTGGCAGGAAAGCATGTATGATCAAAGGCTATTTGACCTTAGAATGTGCCACAAGAAGAGTAATATTGGCTTCTCCAGTTTCTTAAGGAGGGCGGCAATTAGTTAAATGTTGGGAAGAGAGAAGCAAACCAAAGCTCCATTCCACAGCCAAGGTAAATATAGACCTTTAGGAGAAGGGATCCAGGTGTTTCCTATGAGTTTACCTGTGAGTAATACAGAAATTAAGTGCCCACTTTTATTTCTGTAGCGAATGACAATCTTTACACTATTTTTCACATCCAGGAGTCTTATTAGTGACTACAGTTGAATATGGTTTTATCAGACTCAGCAAATATTCTAAACCAAGTATGTTAGTTTTCTATTGCTGCTATAACAAATTACCCAAACTTATTGATTTAAAACAACATGAATTTATTATTTCATAGTTCAGGAATGTCAGGAGTCCAAAAACAGGTATTAAAGACTAACGTCAAGGTATCAGCTGAGCTGTGTTCCCTCAAAAGGCTTTAGGATGTTGCTTTTCCCAGCTTCTAAAGGTTGTCTACAGTCCCTGATTTACGACCTCCTTTCAAGAATAGCATCATGTGACTCCCGGCCTCTGTCTCCACATCTCCCTCTCTGACTCTCCTGCCTCACTCTTATAAAGACCCTTATGATTACACTGGTCCCACCAGTTAATTCAGGATAATCCCACCAGTTCAAGATCCTTAATCTGATCATGCCCACAAAGTCCATTTTGCCGTAGGAGACAACTTGTTCGCAGGTTTGGGGATTTGAATGTGAGCGTCTTTGGGGTGGCCAGGGGAGCACATTATACAGCCACCACACTAAGTAAAAGCAGGTGGAATTCTGCATTTTCTAATATAAGTGTGTATTTCCTAATCTATAAGGCATGGTAGGGAGAGAAAGACATATTTGACGCAGAGTCTGATGTTAGCACTTATCGTCCCACTGCCTCGCTGTGTGATTTGGGGCAAGCCATTTTCAGGGCTGGGACTAAAGTAAGATGGGGTACCCAGGGCACACGACTTAAGGTAGCACCCCCACTCAGGTGCCAACCTGTACTCACACAACCCTGAGAGTGAGTGCCTCCTTAAATTTCAAGCTCTGGGAGCCTGTCATGCCTCACCCTATGCCCTGCATCGCTTTATCTGTTTATGCCTTGGTTTTCTCATCTGTAAAATTAGGGTACAAAGTTAATAATGACTGCTCCTTTTTATCTTGCTTTTCTTGTTTTATTTTATTTTAAAAAATAAACAAATTAGTGGACATTAAAGCATTTTAATAGCACAATGTCATGCATAAATTAATAACAGATTCTGTTTAAAACATTAGGTTCGGTAAGTGGTACTTTCTATTTTTCACCCAATTAATATAACAGTTAATTTATGTGAAACAAAAAAGTATGAATGAATATGTTTATAAAGATAAATTAGGAATGTAGGAATGTATTCATTTAGGACCTACATTCATTCAGGACAATGGTTTTTCAGTCTTAGCAATACTTTGTCATCACCTGGGGAGCTGTTGATGCCTGGGTCTTTTTTTTTTTTTTTTTTTTTTTTTGAGACGGAGTTTCACTCTTGTTACCCAGGCCGGAGTGCAATGGCGCGATCTCGGCTCACTGCAACCTCCGCCTCCTGAGTTCAGGCAATTCTCCTGCCTCAACCTCCTGAGTAGCTGAGATTACAGGCACGCGCCACCATGCCCAGCTCATGTTTTGTATCTTTAGTAGAGACGGGGTTTCACCATGTTGACCAGGATGGTCTCGATCTCTTGACCTCGTGATCCACCCGCCTCGGCCTCCCAAAGTACTGGGATTACAGGCGTGAGCCACCGCGCCCGGCTGCCTGGGTCTTAGCCCCAGAGAATTTCATTTAATTGGTGTGGGGTACAGCCTGGGCATTGGAATTTTTTAAATTCCCCAGCTGACTCTAATGTGCAGGCAAGGTTGAGAACCACTGTTTAATGACTACTTTTAGAAGCCTCTGAAATGTGTTTTGAATTGATTTAAATTTCATGGAGGGTATAGCATACACATGTGCTGCCTACAGAATGTATTCCATAGAATCAAAGTGATAGGCAAAATTCAGAAGATTGTATTCTGATTCAAACATAAAACCTTTCTGTTAACAATAGGAGACATCTAAATATCAAAATTCAAGTAAATTCTTGTTTTTAACAACAACAAAAAAGTACTGTGGGCAAGTAAAAAAAAGAGAACAATCAAATAAAGTGTCTCTGGTATAGATTAAATCCTATCTAACACAGTGTTGTTGTTGTTGTTTTTTTTTATCTTGACCAAGGCAACGGTTCGAGATCTTGACTGACCATTAGAATCATCTGGGGAGTTTTTAAAATTCTAGTATCCTAGCTGCATCTCAGATCGATCAAGTTGAAATCTCTGCAGGTGAGACCCAGCATCAGAATTTTTTTAAGCCTCCCCAGGTGACTTCCATGTGCCAGCAAAGTCAGAACCCACAGCCTAATTAACTTAAACTCAGAATCAATCCAACCAACATTTATTGAGAACAGGGATTGTCAAGAAGATGCTCTCTACCCCAAAAGGCACTGAATCTAACACTGGAGAACAAACGTGGTGACACATAGTTAATAAAGGTAAGAGCAGGATGCAGTGGGAGCGCAGAGGAAAACAAGCATGCAACAACTCCTTGGACGAGGCGCAGGAGAGAGGGATAAACCAGACAACTAAAAGAATCAACAAGAGATTCTGCGAAGCTAAGATGTGAACTGGGTTGCTGTGAGATGGGAACTTGTAGGAGAACACCTAGCATGTGCAAAGCACAGAGGCCTACATGAAACAAATTGACTATGTCACACAGGATTGCTGATGTTCTAAGTTAGAATAGGATTATTTAAATAGTGCCTTATTGCATAAAGAGCATTTTAGAGTTCATCAGGTCATTTAAACACAATTCTTGAAATACTACTCAGCAATAACAAGGACCAAACTATCAACACACACAAAAAAGTAAGAAAGATAAATCTCAAGGAAATCATGCTGAGTAGGAAAGGCCAATCTCAAAACTGTATATTGTGTGAAATCATCTATATAACATTCTTGAAATAACAGAATTCTACTGATAGAACAGATCAAAGGTTTCTAGGAGTTAAGGATGAGGGAAGGAGCCAGGTGTGGTGGCTCACGCCTGTAATCCCTGCACTTTGGGAAGCTGAGGCGGGTGGATCACCTGAGGTGAGGGGTTCAAGACCAGCCTGGCCAACATGGCGAAACCTTGTCTCTACTAAAAATACAAAAAGTTAGCCAGGCATGGTGGCAGGCACCGGTAATCCCAGCTACTCAGGAGGCTGAGGCAGGAGAATCACTTGAACCCAGGAGGCGGAGGTTGCAGTGAGCCAACATCATGCTGTTGCACTCAGGCTGGGCAACAAGAGTGAAACTCCATCTCAAAAAAAAAAAAAAAATTTAAAAAAAAAAAGGATGAGGGGAAGAGGAAAAGAGGAGAGCGGTGAGTATAAAAGGGAAGAAGGGGATAATCGTAGCAATGGATTACTTCTGTATCTTAATTCCAGTGGCCATATCAATCTACATGTGAAAAAAGGGTGTACAGCTGTACACTCACATTGTGCCCATGTCAATTTCCTAGTTTCGATGTTGTGTTATCGTTAAATAGGATGGAACCCATGGTAAAAACTGAGGCAAGGACACACTAGACTTCTCTGTACTATGTGTGCAACTTTGTGTAACTCTATAATTATTTCAAAATAAAGTTTTTCTTTAAAAGAGACCTAATAAAATAAAATAAGATGAAATGGATTGTTATAAAAAAAAAAAAGTCTTACAATTCTAATATTACTATATGACTCAAAAGGTAGTTTAGGACCTAGAAAAGAGAAAAAAAATTCTGTTTTTTTTTTTCTTTTTAAAAAATTTCTTTATTCTCCCCTTATTTCTTTTTCTCATCTTCTCTGTATCTTTTGTTTTCTTTTCATTCTCTTGCTTTCTCTTTTTTCTCCTCCAATATTAATCTCTTCCTCAAAATTACAGCTTAAGTAATACATTTATTATTTATTTATAAATAATAATAAAAGGCCTAAGTGATGAAGAAAAACTAGTGATGTTCCCATAACTCTCTATTGTTACTAGGCTACAGGCCCATTCTGAAAATTTAGCTTACAATTTACACAGCAGGAGACTCATATGCTGTTTTATTAATATGCTAACTTAAGGCTAAAATAAGAGTCAAATAACATCTCAGTTACAACCACTTTGAGTTGCTTTAGTCTAATGGTGATATACTGGCAACAAAGAACTAAGCTTTGGAATGAGGATGAAAAATGCAGCTTAGAGTTTAGAGATTAGAAAGTTTCTATCTTTACAGACATTGATTTCAGACTGATATTTTAAATTATGTTTTGCTTACAATTTGTTCATATAACAATAATAAGATGGTCCTCTATGGTGAGAATTTCTGTATTACCCTCACTAATATATCTAATACATTTAGGTACTTCTGTTGTAACTAAATGCTCTTGAAAAATTAGCTACTTTTTTAAAAAATCACAATTTTCTTTTGATTTCCATTTTAATAGCAAAAATAAGTTTGTTCTAGCAGTTCTTGCCAACCCCAATGCGTAATGAGAAGTGGGTTGGTTAGGAGCTCCTCCAAGGATAGGCAGCCAGGCTCAGGCTGCCATCTGAACTCGGGGCCTGAGTAAAGATTCCCTGCTCTTCCCATTCAATGACTGGTTCTTGACAATAGACAGATACTGAAATTCAAAGGCCTCAGCACCTTCTCAATGAGACACCAGTGCTGTAAATAAATCATTTCTTGATCTTTAAATGCCATTTCTACTTCCAAGCAAGAAACATACACCTAAAATTATTGAAAGGGATAAATGGAATGTGTTCAAGCGACAAAAATAAATGGAGCTTTGTTCTTTTATAAAGAAAATTACGTACTTCGGAAAAGCTAAAAATACCTTTAATTGGAGAGAATGTGAATATCCCTTAAGGAAAAAGAAGTAGCTAATTGTACTAAGAAATTTAATGAGATTATCACATACCTTAATGGTTCTGGAGACACCATGGCCTTTCTTTTTTAACTGTTAGAGAAATTTGTACATTTGCTAACTTACACCAAGTGGATAATGCACCACAATGGGTTTTTGAAAAGCTACTCTATTAAGTTCTTCCAACTCAAAGTGACCAAATAAAGTCAAATCACAACAAATCTAGAAAAGTAAGTTGTGAATTTAAAGAGAGGGCTAGCCTTCTTGAAAGTGAAATCTAAAATAGATGTGCTAAGAGCTACTTTCAAAAAATAAAACCCTAGGCCAAGTTTCAAATCCTAGGATGTGTGGAGCAGTCCCTCATGCAGGTGTATCTTTTTTTATTATTATTATATTATTTTGAGATGGAGTCTCACTCTGTCACTCAGGCTGGAATGCGGTGGCGTGATCTTGGCTCACTGCAACTTCCGCCTCCTGGGTTCAAGTGATTCTCCTGTCTCAGCCTTGAGTAGTTGGGATTACAGGCATGCACCATCACATCTGGGCTAATTTTTTGTGTGTTTTTAGTAGAGACACAGTTTCACTGTGTTAGCCAGCATGGTCTCGATCTCCTGACCTCACAATCCACCCACCTCTGCCTCCCAAAGTGCTGGGATTACAGGCGTGATCCACCGTGGCTGGCCTCATGCATGAGTTTCTTCCTGGTGGCAACATAATATTATCTGATGTGGAACCAGACAAAAGAGCTTGGAGGACACAGAAGATAAACTCATTGTAAAACTCTAAAACCTGACAGGGACTTCAGTGTTTCTCCTGTCATCTGCTTCCCAGCTCTTCTTACTCAGTTACCCTCGATTCTCTCTGGTCCTTACCCAGTGCTCTTCTGTGTCTGGACCTTTCCTGCAATGGGTATTATGCCCACTGGAAAGACATCCTTCACTCAGTCGGCATCTATTTGTTGAGCATCTACTATATGCGAGGGACAGAGGAAAAGATAAACAGAATCCCTGTCTTGATATAACTTAACTGTAAGTGGGAGAGATACATAATAAACCAGCGAACAAATAATTACACAAGATCCAAATTTGGATTCTAAGAGCTATGAAGAAAATCAATAAGCAATATGATAGAAAGTAGATGAGCAGAGTCATTGAATGAATACTCATAAGCATAAAAAAGTGGGCTCTTCACTTTTCTTCATTTCACTTGAGTGTTATTTGAATTTTTACAAGAAAATACACAATGCATAATTGTAATGTTTTACATAATATTTAAGCCAGTAAGTCCTACCCGTTAACATAAAATAAAAAATGAAATTCTACTCCCTTATTACAGAAGAAGGAACCAAGGACCAGAGGTTAAAGGACACTTTATCGAAATTGCATGGCTGGTTGAGAATGAACCCAGGTTTCCTGATGAGCTAGGATACTGGCTTCTAGAGAGGTCAGCATGCTGATCCTTTGAATGTGTGAATGTTTTGTTTAATTTATTAAATCTATGTCTGGTAGCAAGGTGTGGATTTTGAGGATAAGATATATGGAACTGTTCTCTATATAAAGGATAAATGTAGGGCTGGGCACGGTGGCTCAAGCCTGTAATCCCAGCACTTTGGGAGGCTGAGGTGGGTGGATCACGAGGTCAAAGATCAAGACCATCCTGGTCAACATGGTGAAACCCCGTCTCTACGAAAAATACAAAACATTAGCTGGGCATGGTGGCGCGTGCCTGTAATCCCAGCTACTCAGGAGGTTGAGGCAGGAGAATTGCCTGAACCCAGGAGGCGGAGGTTGTGGTGAGCCGAGATCGCGCCATTGCACTCCGCCTCCTGGGTTCAGTGAAACTCCGTCTCAAAAAAAAAAAAAAAAAAAAAGAATAAATGTATATTTTTCTATAGTTGTGGGAATAAAAAGGGATGGATCTGGGGAATTTAGAGTGGGCCAGAGAGTTCTGGAATAAGCAGGAACTCAGTAAGTACAGGAAGGACTGATGGAAAGCTGGGATCTCTCTCTCTCATTCTCCCTTTCACACAGGTGTGCACACACGCAAACACATACCTCACAACCCATGTAGAAAGAGGACCTAACGATGTGGGTAAAATGATGGATAGATAGACACATGTCCTAAAAAAAATAGCTGACTTCAAAGACCCATCTCCCTCACCATCACATCCTGAGAGATAATGCCTCTGCATGACACCACTCAATAAATGATAACCTTCAGGTATAATGAAGTGAAAAGTAAACTGAGTCAGGATTTTCTGTGGCCACGATTTAATGAACATGGAAATGAAGAAGTGTCCTCCAGGAAGTAGAAGAGAGAATAAAAGAGTGTGTCTCTTTGGTTTGTGGTTCTTTGTTTTGTTTTAGAGGTTTTTTACATTGCCTTTCATTTAGTGTATGACAGGTTCTTTGAAGTGAAAATAAGATATTGTATCTGCTGCACTGATTCCAGCTAGTTTATCAGGACAATTATTGTGGGCGGCTGGGAGTGGGACTTCTCTCCTGCCCTTCCTCGAGGAGAAGTCTTCAGGACCTTGGAAGCCCTGTGTCACCTCCTCTCTTTAGTTACTCCTCCCTATGGGGAAAAGGGCTGTGTCTGATTGGTTGGGACTAAGAAATGAATCTGCATAATCTTGGCCTTTTATCTATTGTTTTCACTTTGAGATCTGATCTTTCTGCAGGAAGCATGCGCTTGCTCTGGTTCTCAATGCCTTGAGTTTTACAAAGGTAGGCACAAAGCAGGGGTGCTGTGATTAAGTCTTGCTACTTCTAAGATTCAGTATTAGTAAGCCTCCTAGCCTATAAATAGAAACTGCATTTTCCAACATCAACTTCAGGTAAGAAAAATAGTATGTTGGCTCCCAACCTACCTTACTCTTGAGCCTTATTTTCCTTTTGGTTCAGAACCCAAGTGCACAAGAAGGGTACTATTTATTGGACCCTATCAACTCTCAACAACCATACATGGAATGGCAGGGAAACAGCCCTCTGGTCAAATTGAGTTTGGTGTTGATGACTTGGGACCTTGTAGGAGCATGCTACTTGATACCAGTCTACCAAGAATTGTTCAAGTCAGAAGACAATCAGCATTTTATTTTTGCTTTTCTTGAACCAATATTATAGAAATAAATAGACAGCTATTAATAAAGATTTGTGTGCACTTAATATAATTAAATATTTTTATTGCAATGAAAACAAATTATCCCACCTGGATGGGTTTAAGTCTGAGAAAAATGTCAGCTTTTCCATCGAGTCAGCCTTGCTGGCACCTGCAAGATATGCTTCCTTCTGCCTCAATTCCTAAACTGCTTCTTTCATATCACTCAAGTTACTTACCACAACAGCATTCTACGGCAGCTGTGAATACATCTTCTCCCCCATTTCCAGTGTTGTTAGCTCCTGCAGCCCAGGAACCTTATCTTACTCGTGGCTGTGTGCTTCGCAGTATCTATTACAGAGGCATGCAATTTGTAGATAGCAAGGAAATGCAATTTTGAAATGTTTAAAAGCAAGCAGATCATAAACCAAAGGGCTTAGAGTTGATGGCAAATAATATCAGGTGCTTTTCCTCTGCACAGACATTTAATTACATATTTAAAAATAAATGGACATCAAGAGCAGCCTTGAAAAGAAGAAGTTCCTAAGACGCATCCTTGGGAAGTTGAGAAAGGTAGAAAGAGGGAGGAATACTGACTTTTCCCCTATGTTCTCTCATGTTTTTCATTATTTCTCCTAACCTTGATAGCCTATATTTCTCAGGCTCTCAGAAGCCTTTAGCATAATGCAGGAACCCACTTCCCTACAAAATCCACTCCCCCAACCCCTGTCACCATCTACAAAGAGTTGCCTCAGGTGAACCTGTACATTTCTATCAATGTAGTCTCCTGCCTAGAAAGCCTCTTGAGGTACCTGGCTCAGCCATTCTAGCTGTCTTGATCCTTGACTGAGGCTTCTAACCCCTTTCTCACAGGCTCCCAAAGCTACATTCTCAAGCTGCCAGATGGCCTTGGGATAATGGGTCCTCACAGAGACTGAGGAAACTGCACCACATCACTTGACTTCAAAGAAAGGATATGCTTATGTTTATTGTCTCTTAGAGAACTTTAAGAAAACAGTTTCTTCACCTTCTGCCTGGCATCTCTCCTTTCTCCTTATCCTTTCTTCCACTAGATACCCTGCAAACCTCTTCCACATTCAGAAGAAACCATCATGAAAATCTATGCTTGGAGATCTCACTTACACCTCACCTGTGTCCCCAACGCCCTCAAACAAGAACTCTTGCCATGCCCACTATTCATTGCTTCAGGCCCTGCCTCATCCTACATTGATTGGCTTAAGAAGCAGTGTGCTGACCAGCATGGAGAAACCCTATCTCTACTAAAAACACAGAATTAACCAGGCGTGGTGGCACATGCCTGTAAACCCAGCTACTTGGGAGGCTGAGGCAGGAGAATCGCTTGAACACAGGAGGCGGAGGTTGCTGTAAGCCGAGATGGTGCCATTGTGCTCCAGCCTGAGCAACAAGAGTGGGACTCCATCTCAAAAAAAAGAAAAAGAAGAAGAGGAGGAGGAGGAAGAAGAAGAAGAGGAGAAGCAGCGTGGAGTCTCAGAAGTTCCGGAGAAATCATCCACAATTAACCACACAGTTTGTCCAGCTCTGAGCCTGGGGCTGAGACATTTGCCACTTCCTGTCCCATCGGTGCTCCTATAGGCACGTCACTGCTCAGTTCCACAGCTCAAACTCCACTGCAGTGGAGTAGAACTTGATGAGTGAGCATGAGGGTAGAGACAAGGGCCCTGGGGTGAATGTGAACTCCATGGTCTCTCACTCGAGTTTCAGTTCTTCCGCTATTTCCTCACGGCCTTGGAAAAGTAAGTAACTTTCTCCACTTGTTCATCGGCTTTTTCCATTTACACATAAGGTGGTTAGATCTGGTAATCCCCTTGACATGTTAAACATAAATGACAGCTTATATAATAGAAATACTAAATATTAAGTTTGGGGCCCTGGTTACATCTCATTTGATCATTCAGACAGTTTCTACATAATCCCATGTTCGTTCATGCATTCAAAGCTTGGGTTCATTTAAAATTACATAATCCAAGAAATGCTAATATCAGAAGTCCTGTTCCTGTGTTTTTTAAGACAAGAAAACAACTACTCGTTGCACGCTCACGTGCTATACAGTAACAAAGCCAGAGGCTGACAATGAACTAAGTGGGACCACTATTTACTATTCCTGGTAGAACAACCAATCCAATGGTGAAAATTCAGTAGCCGAGGAACAGTTTCTGGTTTCAGCTATGCTTTTTGCCTTGGCTGAGGAAATATACCAAAGCACTGGGTTTTATCTGACACTCAGAGAACTCAGAACTGGAGTTGGTGTTGCAAAGTAGCAAAAATCATTCATTGACTTGAGCTGCAGGAGGCCTATCTATTGTGCAGTCCACACGTGAGAAATTGCACCTCTTCTTTCCATGAGAAGCTGGGCTCAAATTCGTTGCATTAATTTTATTGATCTACGGTCTGTGCAAGGTAAAAGTCCTATGATTGCATGGCTAACCCTGGTATACTCTATGCTCCTTGACAGGTTTTCTGATAGGTCTAAGAGTTATTTTTCCCCCAGGCCACACTTAAAGAGCCAACTTGAGCATTTTCATAGGAGCCAGGGATGCAAGAGATCTAAGGAGTTTCCTATGTTAACTCTCTTTCCCCAGTACAAGGATTCATATATTCTTAAAACTTCTCTAAGTGTCATCCAACTTAGAGGAACATATTTAAGTGGCAAGAAACTCATGATTCTTGAACCCATCTTTTCCATTTTTGGCTAGCTTCAATGGTTAGAAAGTTCCAAAGAATCATAAGTCCAAATGTCTTCCTACCTAGGTTACCTTAACTTATAAACTCTTAGCCCAGCTCCTCACATGTAGTAGTTGATAAGCCTTAATTATAACACAGGTATCATACTGAAACAATTCCCTATAGTACCTTAAGACCATGGACGTTGAAAGCAGGCATGCCTAAAGAAAAGTGTAACTTTGGGCAAGGTATTCATTAAGCTTTAATTTCCTTATTCATAATGTGTAATAACAGCTCCAACCCTACATATATTACCTGTTAAATGAGATAATGCAAGTCATCTACTTAGTACAGTTGACTGACAGTAAGCACTCCAAATATTTAGCTATTACCATCAATAATTATTTCTGGCAACGTTCTCTCCAATGGAAAAATTATCAGGCACGTACACTGGAAGGAGAAGATGAAATAACTTGTTGAAATGGATAGCAATAGAAAACCTCTGCCTGAGGCAGAGCTCTTTCTTAGTCCATCTCTCAATCTCTCATGCATAACACACTATTTGGTGTAGGCTACATAAATGTTTATTGAGTTGAACTGAACTAAACTTTCCATTAATGAGGACAAACCAAAGATAACATCAAAATATGTTTTCATAGACATTCACATTCTCCTATTAAGCTTTATTTAGAAAATATCTACGGGAAATGAATCAATTAACTGTTAAATCCTCTTTACATAAATCCATTTTACCCTTCTGTATTAGTCAGGGTTCTCTAGAGGAACAGGACTCATAGGATAGATGTATGTATAAAAGGAAGTATATTAAGCAGTATTGACTCCCACAATCACAAAGTGAAGTCCCGCAATAGACCGTCTGCAAGCCGAGGAGCAAGGAAGCTAGTCCAAGTCCCAAAACCTCCGAAGTAGGTAAGCCAACAATGCGGGCTGTAGTCTGTGGCCAAAGGCCTGAGAACCCCAGGAAAACCACTAGCATAGGTCCAATAGTCCAAAAGCTGAAGAACTTGGAGTCTGATGTTCGAGGGCAGGAGACATCCAGCATGGGAGGAAGATGAAGACTGAAATACTCAGCCAGTCTAGTCCTTCCACGTTCCTCTGCTTGCTTTTATCCTAGCTGTGCTGGCAACTGATTAGATGACCAACCAGACTAGGGTGGGTCTGCTTCTCCCAGTCCACTGACTCCAATGTTAATATCCTTGGGCAACATGGTCACAGACACACCCAGAATAGTACTTCCAATCCTTCAATTCAATCAAGTTGACACTAATATTCACTATCATACCTTCCTTTATTTTTTCTACATCATTTGGGTTATTGGATCTCCTTTTGCTATTGTTTATGTAGATGGATATCACAATCTATCATTTCGTTTTTTTTTCTGAGACGGAGTCTCACTCTGTCACCCAGGCTGGAGTGCAGTATTGCAATCTCAGCTTACTCCAACCTCCACCTTCTGGGTTCAAGTGTTTCTCCTGCCTTAGCCTCCTGAGTAGCTGGGACTACAGGCATGTGCCACCATGCCCAGCTAATTTTTGTGTTTTTAGTAAAAGCGGGGTTTTACCATATTGGTCAGGCTGGTCTCGAACTCCTGACCTCGTGATCCGCCCACATCAGCCTTCCCAAGTGCTGGGATTACATGCATGAGCCACCGTGCCCAGCCTACAGTCTATCATTTCTATCAGTCGATAATCATAGACTTGGAAGAGGTCTCGAAGATTAAGTTCATCTTGTATATTTTACATATATTGAAACTAAGACCTAGTGAGAAGGAGCAACATGTCCAAAGTTACCCAGGTTTTTAATAGTAGAATTAGCACCAGAAGGCCTGGCACGCTGGCTCATGCCTGTAATCTCAACACTTTGGATCATGAGGTCAAAAGATCAAGATCATCCTGGCCAACAGGGTGAAACCTCATCTCTACTAAAAATACAAAAGTTGGCTTGGTGTGGTGGTGTGTGCCTGTAATCCCAGCTACTTGGGACGCTGAGGCAGGAGAATCACTTGAACCCAGGAGGCAGAGGTTGTGGGGAGATGAGATCATGCCATTGCACTCCAGCCTGGCAACAGAGGGAGATTCTGTTGCAAAAAATAAAAATAAAAAAGAACTAGCACCAGAAAATTATTTCTGACTCCCAAGTTAAAATTCCCTTTGCTCTACCATACCGTTAGCAAATAACGAGAGACTCATCACTATACGTCATCTTTGGCATTCTGAGCTGTGTTCTGTGAGGGTAATTAGATGTATAGCCTCCCTTTATATTTGTTAGAGGCATTTAGAGATGCTGGCTCTTCTTTCCCCTTCGCCTCTCTCTCTCTCTGGCTATTTCCAGATTTTCAACTGATTACATTTTAAAAATCACATCATTTATATGAATCAAGCTTACTTGGATGTGGGTGACAGAAAGCCAACTCAAACTAATTTATGCAAAGAAAAATTATTGGGAAAGACTGTGGCATGTCTAGTAGTAAAGAAAGTGAAATCGTGAAGGACTTTCTAAAGAAAAGAACGGTTTGGGATTCATGAATCTTCTCTGTACTGCCATTACTAATGACTTCCGGTCTCTGTCTCTTTTGTTTTTAGTTTTAAATGAGAGAGAGAGAGAAAGAGAGAATAGATCACCGCAGCTAAGGTCCAGCATCCAATTAGCTATGGTGAGAGTTGGAAGGTTACCCACATAGGACAGCTCCACTACAGACCTCCCTTTTCTGAGTATCAGGGGCTGTCCCTAAAGGGAATCATTGTGAACAGAGAAGCAGCCCCAAAAGGTATGTATTATATTTCACTGTATATCTCCCCAAGTAGATCATGAATTTCCAGAAGGCAAGGATCTTATACAATATTTTCGAACATTTTCCTTGCCTTCTGTGTAATAAACACCTAATGCACATTTGTGGATTTGAATTGTGTTAGATCCACTGTTTCTTTTTATCCAGGCTTACTGAACTAAGCTAAGAAAACTACAGTATACAACTAATAAGAAAGAGGACTTTGCATTGTTTTTGGTTATTTGGAAAACCTCAAACCCAAACCAATATTATATCCTCACTCCGGTGAAAAATATCTAACCACGTTTCCCTCCCCAGTTTCATGTAGACAGAGTTCCTCTTTCTCAGGCAGCTTCTCTACTGGAAGTGTCTCTTCCTGACCTCCTGGAGCTTCCCCACAGCTAAGTCTTCAGTGGTTCAAATAGAGCCCTGCTGTGCTCAGGTCATTAGGATTCTTGTCTTTCCTCTTCCTATGACAGACATCCAGATAACATATTCTCTTCTCTTGAGAAAAAGCTCCAATTCAATATGCTCATTAAAGCCCTGTGATTCTCCTGCTTCCTTCAAATGCACAACGAAAATGAGTCACGTTACGCTGACCCGAAACCTGGCCAGGGAGTGCCTGCCCAGGCCAGGTGTGGGCTGACTGCCAGGCCCTTGTGAGATGTACTAGGCAGTTTCACTGTCAAATGCCAGATTCTGCTGTTACCTTCCAGCTGGTTATTGGAGCTGGCAGGCAACTGCGTAAAGAACCGTGAACAAAATATCAGAGTTTACCCAGAATCAAAAGGATAATAAAGTAAAAACAAAGTCAAATATGCCCCATTCTGCCCCTAATTGGTCTGACTTACCCATTCATGGTTCAAGTATAGGCTGTGATGCATTGTGGTAGGAAGGGCACGAGACAGGAAGTCAGAACACCTGAGTCTACCCACTGGCCCTGCTACTGGCTAGTTGTATAATCTTTCAGCCTCAGGTACCTCATGTGAGAAGAGAATACCACTAAAATCTTGCAGGTCACAGACTTTATTTTAAGGTATGGCCCCAATAAACTTTATTACCACTGATACAACCACCGCTATTAGCTAATATTTATTAGTAAAATATTTATTCTGGGTCAGACACTGTTTTGTGCTTAATTACTATGTATTCATTTATTTGATCCTTATAACAACCCTTTGAAGGAACCTAGTAATATTACTTTTCCCATTTTGCAGATGAAAAAACTGAGATTTAGAGAGTGAAATAACTTGCTTAAGGTTATAACAGCCAATAAATCATAGAGCTTGATAACCCATGTTTTTTACCGCTGCAGTAGTGCTCCAATAACATCTCAGTTGCCAAAACCATATAGTCATGCTAAGCTTCCTCCTTGGCCTCCTTCTGCCCCAAACACTTGGTTTCTGGTCTTAAGTACTTGGTTTCTGGTATTATCTCCTTCAAATTGGTTCACTATTTCTGTACTGACCGATCACCCTGGAGGTCTTATTCCATTTAAAAGCCAGCCCATTTCTGCCTTTTAAAACTCACCATCCACAGTCCTCATTTGGCAATCCATGTGTTGCCTCATTAAGTCATTTCTTTTATTATCATCAGTTATCTCGTGACCATTATGTTCTATCTCTCCAGCCAGATTTGAATATATGAAAGACCGGGACATGGATCACACGTCTTTGAACTACACTTAGTCCCTGGCCCAATGTCTTTGTGCCAAACAGTCAATGGTAGTTGGGTTTAATGTAGCTTCTCCCTAAGCTTTAGCGTAAACTATACTCCTTATTAGTGTCTATATGGTTATATGTGCTCTTTTTAGAAACTGTGGGATTAGCATTGTCAGCCAGAAGCCTGGCAGCCCCCTCTGGGAAACATCCAGCTTTCATTGTACAGGCAGAAGTGGGAAAGGGCACCCTGACCTATTCCTATGCTCCTCTGTTAACCTAGGTGAGTTACTTACACCAGAGCTTCACCATGTCTACACACCACCATGTGTTTGATAGGCTCAGGACAAGCTTTTCTGGTGATGCCAGCCAAGAAAAAACAGCTGGCAAATGTGAAAAGGAAGTTACCAGGCACCTGGCCCACTTAGATGAGCGTTCTGTGCCAGCCTTGCATTTTGCTTCAAGGCCTATGGTGAGAGCAGCGAATGACTACACCTTCTCTCCTCTCCAAAAGCTGGTCTGTAGGTGCCAAGTTCATAATGGTCATCTGTTGGGCTGTCTGTCCATAGCATCTGCAGTTCAAACAACTAAGTCCAGAAGTTGCCAAGACCTTGGCACCCCAGGGTAGAATGGCCATGCCAAGAACTGAGGGGGCGACAAGTGTCCAAACTGTCTCATTACCTCCTCTTGGAAGTGCCAACACCCAAATGCTGAAGGAAATATGAAAGTTATTCCAGGTGCATTGTATTTTAGAAACATCACGTATTTTAGCAAATAGAGGAGATGCAAAATGTTCAGAAAACTGTGAGGAGCTTGGTGATTTTCAGGAGGGATGATGTCCTTTTATTGCTTCCACAGTACTGAGTAATAAACAACCCTCAATGTGCTTTTAATAGCCAGCTGATCCCCAGTTTCATTGACAGCAAAGCAAGATAAATCAACTTTGGCTACAGCAAGAAAAGAAAGTTCTAACCCTTGTTTTTAAATTGTACTCCTGCTGGGCGTGGTGGCTCACGCCTGTAATCCTAGCACTTTGGGAGGCCAAGGTGGGTGAATCACTTGAGGTCAGGAGTTCAAGACCAGCCTGGCCAACACGGTGAAACCCTGTACAAAAAATTGTCCAGGCATAGTGGCACGTGCCTATAGTCCCAGCTACTCAGGAGGCTAAGGCACAAGAATCGCTTGAACCTGGGAAGCAGAGGTGACAGTGAGCCAAGATAGTGCCACTGCACTCCAGCCTTGGCAACAGAGCAAGACTCCATCTCAAAAACAAGTAAGTAAATAAATAATAAATAAATTGTACTCCTAAGACCGTTTCGAAGGAGGTAGTGAGCAGGAAAGGTCCTTAGCAGGGGAAATGGCAACAATAGGAGAACATATAAAAACATTTTTATCATTGCTTAAGTCTGTAAAGATAATTGACTTTTTAAAACAAAATTACTAACAACATATTGTGGGATTTATAGCATACGTAGAAGTTAACTATGCAATAACAGCACAAAGGCCAAGAGGGGAGAAACACAGGTATACTTTTGCAAGGTCTGAATACTTGATGTGACATGAGATATCATGTGAAGAAAAACTGGAATAATGTTAAGGTGAATACAACAACCCAAAAGCAGCCATTAAAATAAAACAAAAAGAAGTAACAGCTAATTTGCCAACAAAAATAATAATAAAATAAATTCTTTTTAAAAATCGTGTAATCCAAAAAAAGGCAGGAAAAAATGGGGATAGAACAAAGAACAGATGGGACAAATAGAAATAGCAAAATAGTACATTTAAACCCAATCATACCAATAATCACACTTAATGTAAATAATCTAAATACCCTAATTAAAAGACAGCCATGTTCGGATTGTAATAAAAAGCAAGTCTCAACCACATGCTGCTTAAAAGAAATCAGTTTAAATATAAAAATATAAACTGGTTAAAAGTCAAAATGTAAAACAGATATACCATGCTAACATTAAAGATAAAAGCTAAAGAATCTTGATTAGTAGCAGCCTAGGAAAATTTTAGAGCAAAGAATAGCGTATTACCAAAGATGAAGAAGATCATTTCACAGTGATAAATGGGCCAATTCATCAAGTAGAGATAACAATCCTAAATGCTTATGCACTTAAGAGCAGAGATGAAAACCTGATAAAACCACAAGAAGAAATAGACAAGGCCTCACTTATAATTTTTTCCCATAATTTCTCATTTTTTATTTTCATAGGTACATAGTAGGTATATATATTCATGGAGTACATGAGTTGTTCTGATACATGCATGTAATGCATAATAATCACCTCATGGAACATGGGGTATCATTTACCTCATGCATTTATCCTTTGTCCACATTTATAGTTTAAGATTTCAACAACCCTCTCTCAATATTACTAGAACAAGTAAACAGAAAATCAGTAAGGATATAGAACATTTTTAAAAAAACATTGACTACCTGAACTTAATTTACGTTTTTAGGATACTGCACCCAACAAGAGCAGAATATACATTCTTCTCAAGCACAAAAGAAACATTTACCAAAACAGACCATAGTCTTAGTCATGAATAAAGTGTCAATAAATTTTAAAGGACTCAACTCATAGAAAGTGTGTTTTCTGCCTGCGTTGCAATTAAATTAGAAATTAATAACAGAAAACTGGAAAATCTCCAAATATTTGAAAATAACAGACTTCCAAATAGCCCATGAGTCAAGAAGAAATCAAACTAGAAGTTAGAAAATGATTTGAACTAAGAAAAGGAAAACTCAGCTATCAAAATGGGTGAGATGCAGGTAAAGCAATAATAAGAAGAAAACTTATAGCAGTGAACATAAATAACAGGAAAAAAAAAAGAAGAGTCTCAAATCAGTGACCTCAGCTTCCACCTTAAGAAACTAGAAAAACAGGGCCGGGCGTGGTGGCTCACGCCTGTAATCCCAGGACTTTGGGAGGCCGAGGTGGGTGGATCACGAGGTCAAGAGATTGAGACCATCCTGGTCAACATGGTGAAACTCCGTCTCTACTAAAAATACAAAAAATTAGCTGGGCATGGTGGTGCATGCCCGTAATCCCAGCTACTCAGGAGGCTGAGGCAGGAGAATTGCCTGAACCCAGGGGCGGAGGTTGCGGTGAGCCGAGATCACGCCATTGCACTCCAGCCTGGGTAACAGGAGCGAAACTCTG
>NW_016107358.1:2188922-2215177 GCF_001604975.1 Cebus imitator | reverse complement strand
AAAGAGAGCAGAATAAAGAAAACAAAGATTAGTACAGAAATCAATAGACTAGAAAACAGAAGCACAATAAAGAAATTCAAGGAAGTCAAAAGTTGGTTCTTTTAAAAGGTTAATGGCTACACCTCTAGCTGGAAGGGGCTATAAGGATCAAAAAGAGCTTCCTGGATTAAGGGTAGATCCTCAATAGCTGCAAGGAACTATACCTTACCTGCCAGAACATGCTTAGATCTCACACTGATGTCTCTCCCCTCCACTTCACAATCAATCATTCACTGGCTCTCTTAGTTAAGGGTGTTCCTACCCAGGAGTCAATGAGCAGTCAGGGTTGGCAATTCTGAGGGAAAAGCCAACAAGCATAACTTCAGGCATATTGAAAGCGTTCTGATGACTGCATTTTCTGATAGCTTTGTGTATTTCCACAGTTTGCAGATCTTCTTTGCTGTCTAAAAAATTACAGCACTGAGACAAAGCTAGCAGAACCCTGAGGAAGGAAAAATCCTCAGGTTTGCTGTGAATATGGGACTTTACCAACCCTCCTTGAATCTTTGACTCTTGCCGGAGGAAACTGGCTTTCTCTTAAAACCTGAAGGTGAAATGCCTCACCTGGGCCAATGCTACTTACGGGGATAAGAACATTGAAGTTGGGGTAAGAGGTAAGTAAGAAGCCTGGATTCATTAAGTACAAAAAAATAGATGCAAACTGAAAAGTAAAATGTACACCCAAAAATGTACAAACCAACTAGCAGCAGTTTGGTTTCAGACAAATCCTGAAAATGGCATCGGGGAACATGAATGTTAGCTCCACCTCGACCTGACTGCGTGATGCTCTACAGGTCATTTCTCCTTTCTCACCAAATGTGCCCCTCTGGAAAAAAAAATCAGATATGGTTTAAATGATCTCTCAGGCACTCTCTGTTTCTGTTATTCCTATGACACTCCTACATTCTTCCTATGAAAGTGACAAAGTCAGTGTTAGGGAGTCTTTGACCACAGTTGCTTTATCTCCACATTGACTCCTGTGAGGAATTGGTTTTAGGACTCTCCTGCCCTCCTTTAATCTAGTTTTTCGATCAAGGTGCTTATTTACAGAAGGGGAATAAGGGAAACGTGCGACAGACTAAGAAAAAAGGAGCTTACTGAAGGGATTGTGGGCAGCTCATGGAGTCACAAGAAGCCTGGAGAAGCAGGAAAGAAAGCGATGCCTGGGGCCAGCCAGGATCACAGCCATCACGTTCTCAATCTGGTGCCTGAAGGACCCTAATTCCCTTTAGGAACACAGGATGCCATGCTGGTACCCTGTCCCCTTCAGCCTTGACAGACACAGGAGATCACAGCTGGCAGCACTGTGTGCTGTAGCAGCTGATGCCAACACCTGCCTCTGGAATGGGCTCTTGGCTGCCCCTGCTTTTTGAGTCACAAGCTTCCAATTCAGTCTTGGCAGCTGGGTCTCATGACCCTAGCTCCTGTCAACCTCATTCCAGGCACAGGAAAAATAGGAGAGTGAATATTTGGGGTTTTCAGCATCTATAGTGAAGACAAGTTCTATCTCCCACTAAAACTTATGTAGTGAAAAATTCCTCCACAGATGAAAGGGTTCAGTTATGCCACAGCCACAAGAAAAGACAAATGTTTTAAACATCTGACTAACTTCAGTAGGAAAAGAACATGCCTTCATTTGTTGCTCTATATCATAAAGAACTCCAGGTTCTAAAATCTGGACATGGAAAATAGACTGCTGGCCACCTAATCTAGCCCTTTCATTTTACAGATGGGAAAATGAATTTAAAGAGAGATGATAATCAGCTTGTTGGCTGGACCAGAACTTAAGTTTCCTGCCTTTAGGTCCATTATCTCACTACATACTCCTGCCTTCTAAGACCTGGTACCTTGTCCCCTTCAGCCTTGACAGACACAGGAGTTCACAACAGGCAGCACTGTGTGCTGTAGCACACAAAGAAGAACGCCTTCTTCGTCAAATGAAGTAAGACAACAAATGTTCATAAAACATGTTTGCTTTTGCAATTTAGCTTGTCCTGATTTATTGTGAAGGTTTTGTTATTAAACACATTAGATCTGGTCCCCTCCAGATTCAGACTCAATTAGTATGCGTTAACCACCTGCTGTCATGGCAGACGTTGTACTGGTGTTCTCCTTCATGGAGCAGGAGGTGCAGGGACCTGCTGGCATCTGACGAACAACTGGTAATGGGGACTAGAGCACTGTGGAGCTTCTCTCACCATCATGACCTTTGCTTTTCTCTGATCATTGTTTTATACTCCCTTTTTGATAGGTATCTCTGCATCTGATCCTCCTGGCTGAGCAGTTGCAGCAGCTGTGGGAAGATGCATTACAGTGTCAATACATGGCTCAGCTCTTTTAGCCCCAGTACCAAAATCTCAAGTAAGAAGCAATTGGCCCAGAGTCCTTATCCCTGGCCAAGCAAGGGTAGCTAGGGGATCAGAATTACACAGCGTATGGCTGCTTCCAGAACACCTCCCAGAGTAACTACAGGAAGCAGAAGGCAGTTCAAGAAAAGCTTGGGAATGCTCAGAGGACACATCGATTCCATTACACAGACGTGAATTAATTTAATGCTTTAGCCCCATTTACTAATCAAATACTTATTTAATGCTTCTGCATTTTAGGACCTGTTTTAGATAATAGAAATAGAGCAGTAAAGGCAATAAACACAGAAGATAAGAAAAAATAAACAAGGAAGTATGTTTTGTGTCTGAGGGTGGTAAGTGCTATGGAAAATTAAAGCAGGGTTGAGAATGAGGGTGGGAGTGGGTACATGTGCACACATGCACCACTCAATGTAGAGTACTTAAAGAAGGCCTCATTGAGAAGAGGATGTTTTAGTTGAAATCTAAAAGAAGTCAAAGAATTAGTCATGAGGCTATGAGGTAGAAACATTTCAAGAAGAAAAACAGGAAGTGCAAAGACCCTGAGGCTGGAAAGTGCTTCCTGTGTTGGAGAAATAGCAAAGAAGTTGAAATGCATCTAACAGAGATTGAAATGAAGGATGTCGGGAGATGACGTCTGAGAGGTGAGAGGAGCCAGGTCATGTAGGGAGTTGGACTGTACAAACCACTGTAGGGACTTGCCTTTTACTCCAAGTGAAATAAGAAGCTTTGCAAAGATTTGAAGAAAAATAACATTTCACACATGTGGATTGTGTTGAGAGCAGACTGCAAGTGCATAAGGGTGCAAGTGGGGAGAGCAGCTGAAAGACTATTATGACCATTTAACCAAGAGATGATGGTGGTTTAAAACAGAGTGATAGTGAGAAGGTGGTCAAATTTTAGATTTATTTGAAGGAGGAAATGACTGGATTAGACCAACTGATTAGATGTGAAAAATAAGAAAAAGAGGAGAATCAATGATGATTTTTGACCTGAGCAACTGGAAAGATAGGGGTCACTGATCTCTTTCAAAGTTGTTGGGGTTTGTTTGATTTCGTTTTGGTTTGTTTTCAGTGAGGTGGTGGGAACAAAAGTCAAGAACAGCGTGTACAAAAGAGAAAGTGAGGAGAGAGAAATCAGAAAAAGCTAGTCCAGAAAGCTCTTCAGAAAATTTTGCTGTAAGAATGAACAGAGAAATGGGATGGTAGGTGGAGGTAAGACAATGTTTATTCGTTTTTAAGATGAGAGTGTTGAAGCATCTCTGTATGCTTATGTGAATGATCCAGTAAAGAGTAAAAAACTATTGGTATGGGGGAGGGGACGGAAATACTTAAGAGATGTCCCTGGGTAGGTGAGAAATGGTAGAATGTAGGACAGTAGGCTGACAATTGGCTTTAGATAAGAAGAGAGAAAATTCAGCCTCTGTAACTGGAGAAAAGTGGAGCACAAAGGCAGGTGGAGTACAAAGGCAGGTGAGGTGCTAGACGTAGTAGAAACGTGGGGGGAACTGCTTTCTTTTCCCAAGTGCATTTCTCTTACCAAAGTGAAGTAAAAAGTAAGGTCATCAACTGAGAGTGAGAATAGATGAAGAAAGTCTTTGAAATTTGAGGAGATAGGAAAGAGTGTGAAACGTAAACAAATGGGGATTGGATAGATGAGGGGCATGTTATTGTATTTCCAAGCAGCACTAAAGTCCCTGTTGAGGTTAGTGATCATGAACGTAAGGTGAGACCAAGGAGTCCTAGCTACAGCAATAAGGCAAGGGGGGAAATAAAGGGCATTCATGGAAAAGAAGAAGTAACATTATCTCTCTTTGCTGACGATATGATTATATACCTAGAAAACCCTGAAAGTTCTGCCAAAAGGCTCCTGGAACTGATAAACAATTTCAGTAAAGGATCAGGACACAAAATCAATGTGAAAAAATCAGTAGCATTTCTATATACCAATAACATTCAAGCTGAGAAACAAATCAAGAACAAAATCTTATATAAACAAAGCCTCTAAGAAATCTGGGATTATGTTAAATGACCATGAGGCAGGAGCAGCCACGACAAACAGACCTCTTGGACACTGAACTAGAAAAGGAAGGGGTTTTATTATTATGGCCCAGGAGCAAGGCTTTATGTTTTGTCCAAACAGCCAAGCTCCCCTAACAAAGCGAAGCTCCGCCTTGATATAGGCTAGATATTACAAGTAAAAGACTCTTAGGCTTATAGCCTTAGAAATTACAAGTGAAAGGGTCTTGGGTTTACAGCTTTAGAAATCACATATGAAAGGGTCTTGGGTTTACAGTTTTAGGAATTACATGTGAAAGGGTTTCTGGTCTCCATGGAGGAGTGGGGTGGGGGTTTGATCTTGTTTAAGTAAAAACAGTGTCTTCTGGAGAGATTTCCCCCATACCATGCCTGCTATTTACAGGAAGGTGATTTAGGAGGCGCCAGTCGGCCAGCCTTTTCTTCTATTGAAATACAGTGTGGAAGTTAAGCGGGAAGTGATTCTAAATGCCTGGGTCTCCTTCCTCAACCAAACCTAAGAATAATTGGTATTTCTGAGGAAGAAGAGAATTCTAAAAGCTTGGAAAACATATTTGGGGGAATAATCAAGGAAAACTTTCCCGGCCTTGCTAGAGAATTAGACATCCAAATACAAGAAGCAGGAAGAACACCTGGGAAATTTATTGCAAAAAGATCATTGCCTAGGCACATTGTCATCAGGTTATACAAAGTTAAGACAAAGGAAAGAATCTTAAGAGCTGTGAGACAGAAGCACCAGGTAACCTATAAAGGAAAACCTATTAGATTAACAGCAGATTTCTCAGCAGAAACCCTACAAGCTAGAAGGGATTTGGACCCTATCTTCAGCCTCCTAAAACAAAACAATTATCAGCCAGGAATTTTGTATCCAGCGAAACTAAGCATCATATATGAAGGAAAGTTATAGTCATTTTCAGACAAACAAATACTGAGAGAATTCACCACTACCAAAACCATCACTACAAGAACTGATAAAAGGAACTCAAAATCCTGAAACAAATCCTGGAAACACATCAAAACAGACCTCTTTAAAGCATAAATCACACAGGACCTATAAAACAAAAATAAAAATACAAGTTGAAAAACAAAAACCAACATACACAGGCAACAAACAGTACAATGAATGCAATGGTACCTCACATCTCAATACTAACATTGAATGTAAATGGCCTAATTGCTCCACTTAAAAGTTACAGAACTTAGCTTCTAGGACTTCTGAAAAAAAAAAAAAAAAGTTACAGAACTGCAGAATGGATAGGAACTCACCAACTAGCTATTTGCTTCCTTCAGGCTACTCACCTAACACATAAGGCTCACATAAACTTAAGTAAAGGGTTAGAAAAAGGCATTTCATGCAAATGGACACCAAAAGCCAGCAGGGGTAGCTATTCTTATATCAGACAAAGCAAACTTTAAACCAACAGCAGTTAAAAGAGACAAGCAGGGCTATTTTATAATGGTAAAGGGCCTTGTCCAACAGGTAAACATCACAATCCTAAACATATATGCACCTAACACTGGAGCTCCCAAATTTATAAAACAATTACTAATAGACCTAAGAAATGAGATAGACAGCAACACAATAGTAGTGGGGGAATTTCAGTACTCCACTGACAGCACTAGACAGGTCATGAAGACAGAAAGTCAACAAAGAAACAATGGATTTAAACTATACCTTGGAACAAATGGACTTAACAGATACATGCAGAACATTTCATCCAACAAATGCAGAATACACATTCTATTCAACAGCACATGGAACTTTCTCCAAGATAGACCATATCATAGGCCATAAAACAAGCCTCAAAAAATTTAAGAAAATTGAAATTACATCAAGCACTCACTCAGACCACAGTAGAATAAAACTGGAAATCAACTCCAAAAGTAACCTTCAAAACCATGCAAATACACGGAAATTAAATAATCTGCCCCTGACTGAATACTGGATTAAAAATGAAATCAAGATGGAAAGTAAAAAATTATTCCAACTGACCAACAATAATAATACAACTTATCAAAACCTCTGGGATACAGCAAAGGCAGTACTAAGAGGAAAATTCATAGCCCTAAATGCCTACATCAAAAAGACTGAAAGAGCATGAACTGACATTCTAAAGTTACACTTCAAGGAACTAGGGAAACAAGAACAAACCAAACTCAAATGCAGCAGAAGAAAGGAAATAACCAAGATCAGAGCAGAACTAAATGAAATTGAAACAAACGAACAAAATACAAAAGATAAATGAAACCAAAGCTTGTTCTCTGAAAAGATAAAATTGATAGACCATTAGCAAGATTAACCAAGAAAAGAAGAGAGAAAATCCAACAAACCTCATTAAGAAATGAAACATGAGATATTGCATCTGGCACCACAGAAATACAAAAGATCATTCAAGGCTATTGAGAACACCTTTACACACATAAATTAGAGAATCTAGAAGAAATGGATAAATTCTTGGAAAAATACAACCCTTCTAGCTTAAATCAGGAAGAACTAGATACCCTGAACAGACCAATAACAAGCGGTGAGATTGAAATGGTAATTTTAAAATTACCAACAAAAAAAGTCCAGGACCAGACAGATTCACAGCAGAATTCTACCAGACATTCAAAGAAGAATTGGCACCAATCGTTTTGACACTATTCCACAAGACAGAAGAAGAAGAAACCATCCCTAACTCATTCTGGGAAACCAGCATACCCTAATACCAAAACCAGGAAAGTACATAACCAAAAAGAAAACTACAGACCAATATCCTTGATAAACATAGATGCTAAAATTCTTAACAAAATGCTAGCTAACTGAATCCAACAACATATCAAAAATAGAATCCATCATGATCAAGTGGGTTTCATGCCAGGGTGGTTCTGGTAAAAAAAATAGGCACATAGACCAATGGAACAGCATAGAGAACCCAGAAATAAACCCAAATACTAACAGCCAACTGATCTTTAACAAAGCAAACAGAAACATAAAGTGGAGAAAGGACACCCTTTTCAAAAAGTGGTGCTGGGATAATTGGCTAGCCACATGTAGGAAAATGAAACTGGATCCTCATCTCTCACCTTATACAAAAATTAACTCAAGATGGATTAAGGACTTAAATCTACGACCTAAAACTATAAAAATTCTAGAATATAAAATTGGAAAAATGTTTCAAGACTTTGGCTTGGGCAAGGATTTCATGACCAAGAACCCAAAAGCAAATGCAATGAAAACAAAGATAAATTGCTGGGACTTAATTAAACTAAAGAGTTTTTGCATGGCAAAGGGAACAGTTAACAGAGTAAAGAGAAAACCCACAGAGTGGGAGAAAATCTTCACAATCTATACATCTGAAAAAGGACTAATAACCATAATCTACAATAAACTTAAATCAGTAAGAAAAAAACAATCCCATCAAAAAGAGGGCTAAGGACATGAATAGACAATTCTCAAAATAAGATATACAAATAGCCAACAAACATATAAAAAAATGCTCAACATCACTAATGATTAGGAAAATGTAAATTAAAACCACAATGTTTTTAATTCTTGCTCCTGCAAGAATGGCCATATTAAAAAATCAAAAAATAGATGTTGGTATGGATGCACTGCCTAGGGAACTACATTCCCCTGCTGGTAGGAATGTAAACTAGTATGCCACTATAGAAAACAGTGTGGAGATTCCTTAAAGAACTAAAGGTAGAACCTACCATTTAATCCAGCAATCTCACTACTAGGTATCTACCCAGGGGCAAAAAGTCATTATACTAAAAAGATACCTGCTCATTCATGTTTATAGCAGCACAATTCACAATTGCAAAGTCGTGAAACCAACCCAAATACTCATCAATCAACAAGTGGATAAAGAAACTGTAGTATATTTATATGATGGAATGTTACTCAGCCATAAAAAGGAACAAATTAACAGCATTTACAGAGACCTGGATGAGATTGGAGACTATTATTCTAAGTGAAGTAACTCAGGAATGGAAAACCAAACATTGTGTGTTCTCACTGATATGTGGGAGCAAAGCTATGAGGGCACAAAGGCATAAGAATAATACAATGGACTTTGGGGACTTGTGGGGAAGAATGGGATAGGGGTGAGGGATAAAAGACTACAAATATGGTGCTGTGTATACTGCTCTGGTAATGGGTGCACCAAAATCTCACAAATCACCACTGAAGAACTTACCCATGTAACCAAATACCACCTGTACCCCAATAACTTATGGAAACATTTTTTTTAAATAAATATATATTCTGGTGCTACTTCAGAAACCTTAAAACACACACACACACACACACACACACACACACACACACACACACAATCTTATTTACTATAACCACACACACAAAAATAATATACCTAGGAATACATCTAACTAAGGAGGTGAAAGATCTCTATAAGAAAACTATAGAACACTGCTGAAAGAAATCACAGATAACACAAATAGAAAAAAAAAATATTCCATGCTCATTAATAGAAAGAATCAATACCATACTTGGTATAGATTAAAATTAAATCAATTTAATCATTAATGGCCATACTTCCCAAAGCAATCTACAGATTCAATGCTATTCCTATTAAGCAACCAACATCGTTTTTCACAGAACTAGAAAAATACTATCCTAAAATTCATACAAAACTAAAAAAGCATCTGAATAGCCAAGTCAATCCCAAGCAAAAAAAGCCCAGTGGGAGACATCACACTACCCAACTTCAAAGTATATTATAGGCTACAGTAACTAAAACAGCATGGTATTGGTACCAATACACACACATAGATCAATGCAACAGAATAGTGAACCAAGAAAGAAAGGCACACACCTACAACTGTCTGATCTTCAACAAGCCTGGCAAAAACTAGCAATGAGGAAAGGATTCCCTATTCAATAAATGGTGGTGGGATAGCTGGCTAGCCATATGTAGAAAAATAAAACTGGACCCCTACCTTTCACCACAAACAAAAATTAACTCAATATGGATTAATTTAAATGTAAGATCTCAAACTATAAGAATCCTAGAAGACGGGAGGCTGAGGCAGGAGAATTGATTGAACCTGGGAGGCAGAGCTTTCAGTGAGCTGAGATCGAGCCATTGCACGACAGCCTGGGCAACAAGAGCAAAACTCTGTCTCAAAAAAACCCAAAAAAAGGAATCCTAGAAGAAAGCCTAGGAAACACCATTCTGGACATCAACCTTGGGAAAGAATTTGTAACTAAGTCCTCAAAAGCAATGGTAATAAAAACAAAAATGGATAAATGGGACTTAATGAAACTAAAAAGCTTCTGCACAGTAAAAGAAATTATCAACAGAGTAAACAGACAACTTACATAATGGGAGAAAATATTTGCAAACTATGCACCTGACAAAGGTCTAATATTCAGAATCCATAAGGAATTTAAACAACTGAACAAACAAAAAAAAACAATCCCATTAAAAATGGGCAGAAGACTGGCGGGGTACCGTGGCTCAGGCCTGTAATCCCAGCACTTTAGGAGGCCCAGGCAGGCAGATCACGAGGTCAGGAGATGAAGACCATCCTGGCTAACACAAAATCTAAAAATACGAAAAATTAGCTAGGTGTGGTGGCACATGCCTGTAGTCCCAGCTACTCAGGAGGCTGAGGCAGGAGAATCGCTTGAACCCAGGAGGCAGGGGTTGCAGTGAGCTGAGATCACGCCACTGCACTCCAGCCTGGGGGACAGAGCAAGAGTCCAACTCAGAAAAACAAAAACAAAAACGGACAAAAGACATTAACAAGCATTTATATAAGTGACCAACAAACGTATAAAAAATACTAAACATCATTAATTATCAGAGAAACACAAATCAAAACCACAGTGAAATATCATCTCACGCCAGCAGAATGGCTATAATCAAAAAGTAAAAAAAAACTACACATGTGGGTGAGGCCACAGAGAAAAGGAAATACTTATATATTGTTGGTAAGAATTTACATTAATTCAGCCACTATGGAAAGCCGATTGGAGATTTTCAAAGCAATTAAAACAGTACCACCATTTGACCTAGCAATCCCATTACTAGGAAGAAGAAAAAGAAATCATTCTACCAGAAAGTCACATGGACTCATGCCAGATGCAGTGGCTCACGCCTGTTATCCCAGCATTTTGGGAGGCTGAGGTAGGTGGATCACCTGAGGTCAGGAGTTCAAGACCAGCCTGACCAACATGGAGAAACCCCACCCCTACTAAAAAATACAAAATTAGCCGAGTGTGGTGACACATGCCTGTAATCCCAGCTACTCGGGAGGCTGAGGCAGGAGAATTGCTTGAACCTGGGAGGTGGAGGTCACAGTGAGCCAAGATGACTCCATCGCATTCCAGCCTGGGCAACAAGAGTGAAACTCCATCGCAAAAAAAAAAAAAAATTTATATATATATATGTTCATTGCAGCACAACTCACAATAGCAAAAGCATGGAATCAACTTAGGTGTCCATGAACAGTGGATTGCATAAATAAAATGTGGTACCTATACACCATGGAATACTATGCAGCCATTAAAAGAACAAAATCATGTCCTTTGCAGCAGCGTGGATGTAGCTGGAGGCCATTATCCTGAGTCAATTAACCCAGAAACAAAAAACTAAATACTGCATGTCCCCCACTTATAAGTGGAAGCTAAACATTGGATACTCATGGACATAAAAATGGCAACAGTAGACACTGGACACTACTAGAACAGGGAGGAACAGAGGGATGGGAGCAACGGTTGAAAAACTAACTACTGGATCCTATGCTCAGTATCTGGGTTGCAGGATCAGTCATACCCCAAAGCTCAGCATTATGCCATATACCCATGTAACAAGGCTGTATGTGTACTCCCTGAATCTAAAATAAAAGTTGAGATTATTAAAAATAAAATAATAAAGTGATACCAGGTAGCATGGTTAGTTGCTATTTTCCAGCCACATTTAGCTGCTTGCGTGCAGTCAGAAAGTACATGGAGTGCTGGATTTAACCAGGTTTGATGTATTGCCAGGCAAGGTTGGTCAAAAGAGAGAGGGGAACGCACCTGAAGGAACTGGCAAGGCGATGACTGTAATAATGGACTACTCTGGAAGCTGAGCTGAGTAACGTGGGAGGAGAGAACATAATGGGGTGCAAAAATAGCGGAAAGGTGGAGGCTCAATGATTGTCGCTCTTAATGGGGCTGAAAAATTGTTAGAGAGGAGGTAGAAGAAGGGGTGGCCTGCACATCTGTAAAATTGAATTAGCGAGTGGGATGCTTGAAATTGAGAAGACAGAGAGATTGCAGTTATTGGTAAGGACCAAAATACGATGAGAGACAGATTCAGATGTGGGGGAGAGGGGAGTAAAAATACTACAAGAATGGAGACTATAAAACTCAAAGGAGGAATTACCTATGAGATGTTGAAATCAAGAACTGTGATTGGGAATAGTTATAAGTTGTTGACCTGAGATGTGGTGAGTGGAAGAGCTAGCTTCTAGTCCAGGTCTACATGGTTGCAATGCCTTGGCCATCATCAGTATTCTCCTGGCATAACCACCAGTGCTGACAACTTCTTCTTCTGGCCTTCCTTGTTCCTTCAGTTCTCCCCTTTTCTCCTAATTTCCTTACCATAGAACATTTCCAGCATGCACAACAGACTATCAAGGCTCAGAGAGGGTAAAAAACTGTCTAAAATTAAACAGCTACAAAATGGACTCATTTGCTACCCAGGAGGGAGGATGAGATGTGTGGCAAATGGTTGAATGACTGAACCGAGAAAAAAGTGCTTCCCGCGTAGGAAATAACAGGGATAAAGGATTCAGATCAAGAAGAGGGAGTTTTCATGGCAGCCCTGAAGCTTCAGAGTCGTTTTCCGTTTCTACTCATTTGCTTGCTAAATGTTACATGATAAGGGGTTAGCGAAGGGGAAGCGTTTAAAGATTTAATTACGATGTTGCAAAGGTCATTACAAACTTCTTATGATTGTTTATCTTTATCTTTTAATTCCTATTTTGACAAACAGGAAGACAAATAAACAGGAAAGTCCCCAACAGGATCTAATTGAATAAAAATAGCACTGACAGGAAACAAACATCTTAAAACTTGAAGGAGCAGTGGACTGCATGGATTGGTAAAATCCTGCAGGACTGATGACTTGTAATTGATATTGAAAATCATCAGTTACTGTTAAATAGAACAGTGACCAACATTTGGACAACAGTTGAATGCCTACCGGCAACCCCTTTCTGCCATGTCAGAGATTTCCCAAAACTGCTACCTGCCAAAATGGCAATCGGACCTGGCCGTGCCTCTGTGCTAGTGACCAAGTAATATCACCATATACTGGCCTAAGAGGAAACTGCCTTAAAATAATAGCTAGCATTTACTGAGTGTCATTATGTATTAGACACTGGGCTATGGGTTTTACATGCAAGATTTTAAAGGAGCTAGAAAAAATTGCTATACCTAAAAAGTTTATCCCAAACATTTCTACTTCATCAATTCTAAGCCTCCGTTAGCTTTTTTAGTGCTTTGAATGTAAATTAATTTATCAAACTACCCAGAGTTTGTTAAGTGAACATTTATAGAACACTCTTGTATGTGGGTGTCACAGGGCAAATTTCAGAATTGGGGTTCAGCCCAGGAGGCCACTTGAGTTCTTGGCTTTTTGGCTTTGCACAGGAAGGAATTCAAGCCAATAGAGTGAAGTGAAAGCAAGTTTATTAAGAAAGTACAGGATTGGGAGGCCGAGGCGGGTGGATCACGAGGTCAAGAGATCTAGACCATCCTGGTCAACACGGTGAAACCCCGTCTCTACTAAAAATACAAAAAATTAGCTGGGCATGGTGGCGTGTGCCTGTAATCCCAGTTACTCAGGAGGCTGAGGCAGGAGAATTGCCTGAACCCAGGAGGCGGAGGTTGCGGTGAGCCGAGATAGCGCCATTGTACTCCAGCCTGGGTAACATGAGCGAAACTCCGTCTCAAAAAAAAAAAGAAAGTACAGGAATAAAGTGATGGCTACTCCACAGGCAGAGCATCGCAGAGGGCTGCCAGTTGGCTATTTTTATGGTTATTTCTGGATTATATGCTAAACAAGCGGTGGATTATTCATGAGTTTTCCAGGAAAGGGCAGGGAATTCTCAGAATCAAGGGTTCCTCCCCTTTTTAGACTGTATAGGGTAACTTCTAAAAATTGCCATGCTATCTGTAAACTGCCATGGGGCTGGTGGGAGTGTCTCTTAGCATGGTAATGAATTATAATTAGCATATAACCGAGCAGTGAGGACCACCAGAGGTCACTTTCATTGTCATCTTGGGTTTGTTGGGTTTTGCCTTCTTTACCACATCCTGTTTTATTAGCTGGGTCTCTGTGACCTGTACCTTTTGCAACCAGTCCTGCCAAACTCCTATCTCATGGACATTCAGATGATCACTGTGAATAAAGAGACAGACAAGACACAGCTCTTCAGGAGCTAATAATCTAGTTAAATATTAAAATCAGAATCTGTCAAATCTGTTGTTTGTGGCTATCATGTGTTTCTTAGTTAAAAAGGACACTTGATTGGAAATGAAGAGAGTTTTCCTACTCCCTCTGCCACCAACTTAATCAATTGTGAAGACTGCAGGTAAATAATTGTCCTTCTTTGGAACCATTTGCATCTCTTAAAAGAATTTCTTTGGATCATGGTCCCTACATTCTCTTCCAAGGCTGCCAATCTATGAATTTACTGCTATTTTATTTTTATTGATTTAATCTGTGTAACACTGTGTGTCAAATACTATTTTAGGCACTTTACAAATATTAACCTACTTACTACCTGTTACAATCCTACTATGTAAGTACTATCGTTATCCCTAATATTTATATCAAAACTATTATTATTCCCTTTACACATAATGAAACTGAGGCACAAAGTCATTTGAAACACCTAAGATTATAGGGACATGGATGAATCTAGAAACCATCATTCTTAGCAAACTGACACAAGAACAGAAAATCAAACACTGCATGTTCTCACTCATAGGCAAATGTTGAACACATGGACACGGGGAGGGGAGCATCACACACTGGGGTCTCTTGGGGAATAGGGGAGGGACAGCAGGGGGTAGGGAGGTTGGGGAGGGATAACATGGGGAGAAATGCCAGATATAGGTGATGGGGGGCAGCAAATGACATTGCCATGTATGTACCTATGCAACAATCCTGCATGATCTGCACATGTACCCCAGAACCTAAAGTGCAATAATATATATATATATATATATATATTTTTTTTTTTTTAACTCTTCAGACTTACTTTGCTTTGCTGAGTGATACATAAGCAGACTTTGAAATTTCCTAATAGGTAGAGTTAGGTTATTAGTCTGTAGAAGCTGTTTTTTACTAGGGTAGGTAGAACAAAAATCTCAGAAAAAGCTGTAGTGATTCACCCAAGATGGTGACACAACAAGAAGTCTGTGTCACAGTCACAAACATACACCCAGCAGCCACAACGCTTACCCTTGACCAACCAGTGGGAATTCTTGGGAACCCTTTTTGTTTTTTCTGTTCCCCTACTCCTACGTCTCCTTCCCCCTCATTAATGAGAGCAGGTATGTGAAAGTGCCTAACACAGAAACTGGATCATTTTATTGATTAATTGATCGATTGATTGGTTGGTTGGTTGAGACAGGGTCTCACTCTGTCACCCAGTCTGGAGTGCTACTGTCACTCACTGTAGCCTCAAACTCCCAGGCTCAAGTGATCCTCCCACCTCAGCCTCCTGACGAGCTGCAACTACCACCACGCCCAGCTAATTTTTAAAATTTTTATAGGGAAACTCCTGGGCTCAAGCAATCCTCTTACCTCAGCTTCCCAAAGTACTGGCATTGCAGGTGTGAGCCACGTTACCCAGCCCCAACTAGCTCATCATACTCTCTAAAAAAATTGCCTTTCCTCCTTCTCTTGCTCTTTTTCCCTCCATCCATCTGTCCTTTCTCCCTCACACTCAGCCTTTCAATCTTATCACTTTCATTGTGATGTTTTCTGCCTTTCTAGCCACTTTCTAACCAAATGTAATCACATTTGGTAGAAATTTCTATCCCAAAAGTGTCTATGTATTTCTGTAACATGATGCTGAATTCCTTTTGGCTTCCCCTTCCATCTACTTCAGGGTTCATTTGTCTATTCTACCGTTGAACATCCTGCAGCTGGATCCTCCCTCACAGCCCTGCAACCTCATCCACTGCACTTCCCTTTGCTGCCACACCTTCCATGTCCCTGAAATTCCAACTTTCTGTGTTGCTCTGTGCCTTAAAACTTCTCTGAAGCCGGGCGCAGTGGCTCAAGCCTGTAATCCCAGCACTTTGGGAGGCCGAGGCGGGTGGATCACGAGGTCAAGAGATCGAGACTATCCTGGTCAACATGGTGAAACCCCGTCTCTACTAAAAATACAAAACATTAGCTGGGCACGGTGGTGCGTGCCTGTAATCCCAGCTACTCAGGAGGTTGAGGCAGGAGAATTGCCTGAACCCAGGAGGCGGAGGTTGCGGTGAACCGAGATCGCGCCATTGCACTCCAGCCTGGGTAACAAGAGTGAAACTCCATCTCAAAAAAAAAAAAAAAAAAACCTTCTCTGAAAGCACCAGGTTTGGCCTGACCTTAGCCATCTTTGCACTCCACCTATTTGACAACACGAACTGAACTTTGAACAATGCATAATTCACTGATTATATTACCAAATGGTGGTCAGAGGACACCGATTTTACACTTAGCAACATATGTAGAACAACAGATTTTTATAACTCACTTGGTATTAATAGATTTTTAACTTCTGTTTTTAATTGACAAAAAGCTATGTATATTTATCATGTACAACATGATTTTTGAAATATGTATGCATTGTGGATTGGTGAAATCAAGCTAATTAACATCTGTATTATTTCACATACTTACCAATTTTTTTGTGGTGAGAACATTTAAAATCTACTTTTAGCAAAGATCAAAAGTACAATACACTGTTATTAACTATATTCACCATGTCGCACAATAGCTCTCTGAGTTTATTCCTCCTGTCTAACTGAAGTGTTGCACCCTTTGACCACATCTTCCCAAAACTGCCCCGTCTTCCCCTACCAGCCCCTGGTAACCACAATTCCACTCTCCACTTCTGTGAGTTTAACTTCTTTAGATTCCACATGTAAGTGAGATTATGCAATAATTTTCTTTCTGTATTTGGCTTATTTTACTTAACATAATGTCCTTTAGGTTCATCCATGTTGTTGCAAATGACAGGATTTCCTTCTTTTCTTATGGCTGAAAAATATTCCATTGTATGTATATACCCTCACTCCACACTGCTGCTCATCTGACTGCCTCTCTTGCTAGACTAGACCATGAGCTCCAGAGAGACGGCTGCGTTCTTTTATCCCTGCATCTCCAATTCTGTTCTGTCAGTGTCTATCACCTGCAAATGCTTAAGAATGTTGCCCAGACCAGGCATGGTGTCTCATATCTGTAATCCCAGCACTTTGGGAGGCCGAGGTAGGAGGATCACTTGAGTCCAGGAGTTTAAGACTAGCCTGGGCAAAACAACAAAACTCCATCTCTACAAAAAGTACAAAAATTAGCCCAGTGTCATCGTGGTGCATGCCTGTAGTCCCAGCTACTCCAGAGGCTAAAGCAGGAGAATCGTTTGAACCCAGGAGGCAGAGATTGCAGCCAGCAGAGATCACACCACTGCACTCAATCCTGGGACCCAGAGCAAGACTCCCTCTCAAAAAGAAAAAAAAAAAAAAAAGAATGTGGCTTGAACAAAAAAGGAGGAAAGAATGAAAGTATCCCACACTGGTTTTCTTCATCCATCCATCCACTGACAGACAGACATTCAGGGTGATTCCATATCTTGGTTATTGTGAATAATGCTACAATGAACATTAGAAGATAGATATCCCTTCAACATACTAATTTCATTTCCTTTGGATATATACACAGTAGTGGGATTGCTGGATCATACTGATACCAATAATATTTAAAGTATTAACATTTGCAAATATTTTTTTCTTTTTTTTCACTCTGTCACCCAGGCTGGAGTGTAGTGGTGCAATCTCAGCTCACTGCAACCTGCACCTCCCGGGTTCAAGCAGTTCTCCTGTCTCAGCCTCCCGAGTAGCTGGAACTACAGCTGCATGCCACCACTCTCGGCTACTTTTTTGTATTTTTAGTAGAGACAGGGTTTCACGGTATTAGCCAGTATGGTCTCGATCTCCTGAACTCGTGATCCACCTGCCTAGGCCTCCCAAAGTGCTGGGATTACAGGCGTGAGCCACCATGCCTGACCGATATTCACGACTTTTAAAAAATTTAAAAAGTAAGGTGATCCTTACATGTGACTTTCATGCATCATGACGTCGTCCTGAGTGGTAGCTACAGAGAAGATGCTTCGAGGTTCTCTCCAGCAATGGGCAACCCCTACCTATGCCCGTGGGAGAATCTCATTCAGGTGAACTGCATCTATCAAATGTGTCATAACCAGGGAAAGGTTTCAAACTACTGGGGAAGGGAAAAGGGCATGGATTTTGAGTCAAAAGACATGAGATTAGATCCAAGCTTTTCATTTACTTTCAGTTTAACTTTGGCCAATTTACTGATTCCATTTAGCTCTTGGCTTTTTGTCTGTAAAAGGGGGAATTTAGTATATTAATCCCTGAGCTCCCTAATACTTTAAAGTTCTAATATTGCGAGATTCTAAGCTTACTGTCCAAATTGTTCAAATGTCCAATTTTGTTAAATTGCTTATAACAGCCACACTTTCTAAACTCACTATTACGTGGCGTTAAGTAATGAGTAGCACTGTGCTGCGTAAGGTGTGAGGATGCAAAGAAAAATGTAAAGCATGGTTCTTACTCTCACTGAGTCTTCGTCTATTTGTGGAGAGAAAATTTAATAAGGCTAATTAGCATGAAGAAGTAGGAAATAAAATTATTCTAATTCTAGTTACACCTAAAACTCAGAAGAAAATTCAAAATAGAGAACTAGTATGATCATGATATTGACTCTAAGCTAGGCTTTACAGAATGGGCAGATTTTGATGGTAGACAAAGGAAAAGATCTTTACGTAGAAAGGAAGCAAATAGTGAGTGTTTGAAAGAATATATGGGAAGTATGATTGGATAGTCGGAGTAGAACTATACTATCAAAAGTTTAGAGAGAGGTAAGCAGAAAATTTCAGATTTGTTTCCATGAATAATTAGAGGCATTAAAGGATTTTTGAGCCAATAAATAATACGATAAATGCACAAACCAAATGACAAGTTAAGGGAAAAAAATCTTAAATATGGCATGTTTCAAATCCAAGGGCATAAGTTTGAAAAATAAAATAATTTTAAAATAAAGAAGAAGAAAAAAGAACGAAAACCTCCTGCCTCTCATTTCCTGGTACCACAATCTGGGGACTATTAGCTGGAACAGTGGAGAGTTTTAATTGCCTCTTAATTGACACTGCATGGGGAGGGAATCAATTGCTAAGATAACCAGGTCCCAAGCCATATGGGGCTTTGCAGAGTCATTCCAACACCTTGAGCTACCCTTGGAAATGAACAGGCAGTCCTGTTAAGCTGCTCAGTCCCTGGCCAAGCACCTGCTTCTAACATCCACCCAAAAGAAGGCAGGACAGTGATCTGGGCCAGCTGACATTTCGAGGCGATTTTGAAAGAGAAGTTCGATGCTGAAATTTTGTCAGAAAATGTGAAAAGATAAATTTCTCCCATTGGGCTCCAATCTCTCTGCCAAAACGATTTTAAGTGGAACACCCTAAAAATTTTTCAGCAGGACTTCGTAGCCACAGGGTGTTAAAGTTGGAATTATCCTTTTGCCAATTGGGGAAATAAACCCAGGGTAGAGAAGGAAAATTTTCAAGGTCAAATTTTAATTAACGACAAACCTGGCATTAGACCCCAGGTTTTTCCAGTCCCTAGACAAGTGGTTTCTCCCATTCATCAAATGGCCTGTTATAATATTGCATGTTGAATTAAAGTAGGAATTCCAGGCAGTCTTCAAGATCAGTGTGGTGGACAGCAATGCTGAAGGTGGGGTGGGAGTCGGGTCTTTAGTTCCTTAAAATTCCCAAGCATGTAGGATACTGTCTATGGAAAAGACCCTCAAATTCCATCAGTTTACTGATGCAACTAAAAACTAAGAAAATACCTTAAATCTGGTTATCCTGTAAGCAAAGTCTAGGTTAATACTTGACAAATCAACTTCTAGACCTCTGGATATTGTGATAAAATCACCCTCTTTTAAATGCAATTTCAGGCTGGGTGCCGTGGCTCACACCTGTAATCCCAGCACTTTGGGAAGCCAAGGCAGGTGGATCACCTGAGGTCAGGAGTTTGTGACCAACCTGGCCAACATGGTGAAATCCTGTCTCTACTAAAAATACAAAATTAGCCAGGCATGGGGGTGCATTCCTTGTAATCTCAGCTACTTGAAACAGAGTCTTGCTCTGTTGCGTCTTCTTCTCATTTTTCTTACTGTGTTCTCACCCTCTAATCATATTAGACTTCTCCCCACTCTCAGATCATTAAGTTGTACTTACACTGTTCCTTTTTCCATGTCTCTGCTCAAGTTCTCTGTGATTGGTATGGCTTCTTTCTCCTAGTCCCCTAATTATATATATATATATATATATATATATTGTTGTTGTTGTTGTTGCTTTCTGAGACAGAGTCTCGCTCTGTTGCTCAGACTGGAGTGCAGTGGCGCATCTCTGCTCACCACAACCTCCGCCTCCCAGGTTGAAGAGATTTTCTTGCCTCAGCCTCCCGAGTAGTTGGGATTGTAGGCACGTGCCACCGTACCCAGCTTTTTGTATTTTTAGTAGAGATGGAGTTTCACCGTGTTGGTCAGGCTGGTCTCAATCTCCCAACCTCAGGTAATCTGCCCACCTCAACCTCCCAAAGTGCTGAGATTACAGGTGTGAGCCACCACGCCCAGCTGTACTTTCTAAAAAGTAGATTTAGGGACCAGGCGTAGTGGAGCATGCCTGCAATCCCAGCTACTCGGGAGGCTGAGGCAGGAGAATTGCTTGAACCTGGGAGGTGGAGGTTGTGGTGAGCTGAGATGGTGCCATTGTACTCTAGCCTGGGCAACAAGAGTGAAAAAATTCCAAACTAAAAAAAAAAAAAAAAAAAGTCCTATCCATTGATCAAGGCCTAACTTCATCTTTTCACTTCCAAATCCTCCCCAGGTCCCTTTGGCAGATGTCTGAAGAGGACATCTATAGTTTTTGCCTTGCTAGTATCCTTTCTTTCTTATTATATTTTCAACAAACCCTCTTTTCAAATTGTCCTGTTGGGACTATCAAATGTAGTACACAGTTTTCCCCTTTGTGCATCCCAAATTCACCGTCACCATCACACACTAGTGCAGAATTGGCCATGTGATCTAAACCAAGCAAAAAGCCTCTCTATTAAATTATGGAGTTGATTCATGGACGGATGGCCATCTTGTGAGTTCTTGAGTCTTGGGTGATTTCAGTAGCAGTATGCATGACCTCAGGCCACTGAGCTCATAAGGGTTACCTTTCTGGACCTGTCTTTTCAAAATCTTGTTATCCGCCCTTCCTTCAATTCTGAGAACTGTTGGGTTTCCCTCAATAAATTATTCATTTTATTGATTAAAGTTTCTGATGTAAGCAATCAAGAAAACTGAATGGTCACATTCTCTCTAATATTTCCAGAGTTCTTTCTTGGTCACTCTATCCCATTCCTCACCTTTCTGTCTTAGATCTAAAAAAAAATAAAAAGAAAAATGTTCAGGTGTGTGTCTGCCTCTCTCATTGAACTATAAGCCCCTAACCAAGGTCTCTATCCTCCTCAATTCCACTATTGTCATTTTCATACCATGGGTCCTCAGAAAAATGTTATTGGAATTGAAATTGAGAAAACATGTTTTCTTTTCATTTCACACTAATTAAAATCTTCATATAATATTTCTAGAAGAGAACATTTCTCAAATGTTTGGAATAATTGAATCTTAGGACAGGAAGAGACCTTTAAGTTCCAGAGCTACAATCTGATCCTTACGTCCTTATGATATAATTCCTGTGATATCATGGGAATACAAATAGATATCAATGGAATGTCCGTCATGGGCAACATGATTGTCACCCAACTCTAGAAGAGTTACTCTCTGTCTCACTCCCTTTTCCAGTGTTGAAGGGCAAAACCAGAGGCAGGTTTGCTGTAAGGAAAAAAAAAAAAAAAACAGAGAAAGCACAGGGTTAGGAACTCGCAGTTTTTAAAAGAAGCAAGATAGACTAACAGAAAAAACTGGGGGATTGGCCACAAGCAGCAATATTTTACTATTCTTGTAAGGCTTTTGCTCGCACATACGCTTGGATGTCTTCAAAAGCGCATCTTAGCAGTGTGTAAGGGAAAATACAGAGCAGAGCTAACTGCTTCAAAGGGCATATGGAGCCTGGCTCCTCGGAGAGGTCTCTAGTCCTGGCAAAGCCTATCCTGCTCTGTGTCACGGTGGAAAATGGACTAAAGTCAGGCTCTGACGGGATTTTTCCATTTTTTGTGTTTGCTTTTTCTTTCAATCTTATTTCACTTCAAGCTTCGATTATAAAGGGTGATGTCTGTTTTATTTTTCTTGGATTTGCCGTTCTCTTGATTTATAAAATCCCAGATATAGTCAATGTATACTTTTCAAACACGCCATTGAAACTGAGGTGCAGGACAGCAAGATGGGTGCTGCGCCAGGCTCACTGGAGTGGGCGCTACTCCTCAATTAGGAAAAATGAGATAGGATCGAGAGACTTTCCTCCCTTTAACTCCTTGTCACTGCACTTTGGGTATCCAAAAGCAAGGCTAGAATGTATGACTTCATTACTAAATTAAAATATCATCTGAAATCATTAACAAAAGAAGGACATACATGGGGTTTCTTGGGTGTTTGATCAACACAAGTCAACCCCCTGAACCAAATCACTGCTGCATAAATGCATTGAAAAAGAAAGTATCCATGGATGTAGCTGAGGATCAGATGCAGGCCAATGCAGGGGGGGCTGATGACCACACATTAAAGCTGCCTTGTGCACTGCCTTCACCCCAACAGTAATGTTTCAATTTATGCACCCACCAAAAACTCCTGTCCACCCCTACACAATGCATTTTCTAAATTTTTGATCTTTGCTTTTTTCATAGTTTAAAATTTGTATTTTGTTATATTTTCAAATTGCTTGTTCTTTATAAAAGTACTAGGAAAAACCAAGGTGAACTTCATATAAAAGATAATTTTGACAGCCTGGCCAACATAGCGAAATCTTATCTCTGCTAAAAATACAAATATTAGCCAGGCATGGTGGTGGGTGCCTGTAGTTCCAGCTACTCGGGAGGCTGAGGCAAGAGAATTGCTTGAACTTGGGAAGAGAGGTTGCAGTGAGCCGAGATCACACCACTGCACTCCAGCCTGGGCGACAGAGTGAGACACTGTCTCAAATAATAATAATAATAATAATAATTTTGAGATAGGCAAGACCTTTTTAAGAATGACACAAAATCAGAATTGTAAAAAAGTGAGAAATATAAGTATATAAAAATTGAAATTTCCAGGTGTTAAAAATAATACAAAGTCAAAATAAATGACGAGGGAAAAAATTAGCAAAACATATAAGATACAAAAGGCTAATTGTATTAAGTCATAAAACTTTTATAATTATAAATTTAGTCAATTTATAATTAATTAAACTATTAATTTTTATGGGTACATAGTAGGTATATCCATATATGGTGTACGTGAAGTATTTTGATATAAGCATACCATGAGTAATAATCACATCAGCATAAATGGGGTATTCATCACCTCAAGCATTTACCATTTCTTTGTGTTATAAATATTCCAATTAAGTTATTTTACTTGTTTTTAAATATACAAAGGTTTTATAATTTTATACTTGTAATTTATAAATTGACATAAATTTAGCTTTTTTTTTTTTTTGAGACTGAGTTTTGCTCTTGTTGCTCAGGCTGGAGTGCAATGGCGTGATCTCGGCTCACTGCAACCTCTGCCTCCTGGGTTCAAGCAATTCTCCTGCCTCAGCCTCCCAAGTAGCTGGGATTACAGGCATGTGCCACCATGCCTGGCTAATTTTGTATTTTTAGTGGAGACGGGGTTTATCCACGTTGAGCAGGAATTACAGGTGTAAGCCACTGTGCCTGGCCAAATTTAGCTTTTATAAATTTATAATTATAAATTATATTAATTTAAGGTTTTATAAATTAATAAGAAAGACTAAATTTTAAAATGGGGAAAAATGAAGTAAAATATTTATAGGTACAAACTCTGTTTTCCCTCCTTTTACACTCTCACTTCACACCATTTTTGGAATCAAAATCCAAATCCATATGAGGCTTATCATCCGATGCATTATCTGGCTCCCCTCCACCTCTCTAATTTCATTTCTTGCCATTATTCCCCTCATTTTCCTATTCCAAATAAACTGGACTTCTTCCAATTTCTTGATTTCCTCATGCATTCTCTCCCCTTGAAACACATCCCCCTCCTTAAAAAGTAAAAATAAAATAAAACCCTTATCTTTAACAGACATTCATATCTTACCTCAAATGACACTTTCACAGAGAAGTCTTTCTTGACTATTGAAACCCCGTACCCTGTGATAAATGAAGTTCCGTGTTATTCGGTCTCATCTTCCCCTCCCTTTTCCCTTCATTACACTTTACAGTTTATTATATACATACATGTGTTGATCCATTTATTTCTTCTACACTAGATGGTAAACTCACCAAGAAGCAGATCACTCTATCTCCAGGACTTAGTTAGTTGCCTGGCACAAAAGACAGTTAAAGAAGTGTTATCTAAATTCAAGCTTGTTTTAAATTTTCTCATGCCTCCATCAGACTTGAAAGCATCCTTCATTTAACTTCCTTCTGTATTATGCATTGTCTCAAACACTGGGTGTCAAAGAACGGTCCTTGAATCAGCAGCATCAGCAGCATCTCGGAACTTGTTAGAAAAGCAGATTCCTGAGCCCCAACCCAAACCTCCTGAATCAGAATCTCTGGGTATAGGGTCCAACTAGCTGTGTTTTAACAAGTTCTCAGGTGATTTTGACGTATGCCAGTGTGAGAACCACTGCTGTAGGATATTACTAGCATTAGTAACCTACAAACTCAAATGTCACATGGCTTAATCACTGTAATTTACTTCTCACTCATGTAACAGTCCAACATGGGTGCTCCACGAGGTTATTTAGGGACCTTGACCAGGGACCTCAGCTGACAGAGGCTATGCCAACTGAGACATGTAGCTTCCAGGATTTTGCCCTGGACTTTGATATCTAGTGGAGGAACAGAGCAGAGAGAATGGGGATAGTATGGCCGCTTATTAAGCACCACAGCCCAGAGATGACAGGTAATAAGTCCACTCACATCCCACTGGGCATAACCAGTCATATGGCCCCATTTTTTAAAATTTAATTTTAATGGCTACATAGTAGGTATATACATTGTGGGTTAAATGAGACATTTTAATACAGGCATATGATGAGTAATAATTACATCAGGGTAAATGGCGTATCTATCACCTCAAGCATTTATCATTTCTTTGTGCTACAAACATTCCAATTATACCCTTTGAGATGTTTTTAAAATACAAAAATTATTGTTGAGTATAATCACCCTGTTATGCTATCAAATATTATATATTATTTATTCTATCTAACTATATGCTTTTATCTTTTAACAATATCCATTTACCTACCCCTTACCCTTCCCAGCCCCTGGTAATCATTATTCTACTCTATATCCCTGTGGGTTCAATTGTTTTAATGTTGAGCTCCCACAGATAAGTGAGAACATGCAAAATTTGTCTTTCTGCACCTGACTTATTTCATTTAACATAATATTCTCTAGTTCCAACCATGTTGTTGTAAATGACAGGATTTCATTCCTTTTAATGGCTAATACTCCGTTGTGTATATGTACCATCTTTTCTTTATCCATTTGTCTGCTGATGGACACTTAGGTTGCTTCCAAATTTTGGTTATTGTCAATAGTGCTGTAATTGAACTATGTTCAGTAACAGTGGTGACAGTGAGCATGCTTGCCTTTTTCCATATCTTAGAGGAAAGGCTTTCAGTTTTGCTCCATTCTGTGGAATTCCAGCTGTGAGTCTGCTGCATAAGGCTTTTATTGTGATGAGGTATATTCCTCCTATGCCCAGGTTTTTTTTTAGGCTTTTTATCATAAAAGGATGTTGAATTTTATCAAATATCTTTTCAGCAATAAATTGAAACGATCACATGGTTTTTGTCCTTCATACCGATAAATATAACATATCACATTGATTGGTGTGTGTTGTACAATCCTTGCACCCTTGGGATAAATCCCGCTTGGTCATGATGAATGATAGTATTAATGTATAGTCAAATTTGGTTTACTAGCATTTTGTTGAGGATTTTTGCATCAGTGTTTATCAGGCGTATTGGCCTGTAGTTGTTTGTTTTGTTTTTTGAATGATTTTGGAAGTATTCCCTCCTCCTTCAATATTCAGCATAGTTTGAATAAGATATTCTGTAAAAGTTTCGGAGAATTCAGCAGTGAAACCATCAGGTCCTAGGCTTTTCTTTGCTGGGAGACTTTATTATAGCTTCAATCTCACTATTTGTTTTTGGTCTATTCAGGTTTTGGATTCATTCATGGTTCAATCTTGGTAGATTGTATGTGTGTAGAAATGTATCCATTTCTTCTAGGTTTTCCAATTTATTGGCATATAGTTGCTCATGGTATTCTCTAATAATCCTTTGGATTTCTGTGGTAGCAGTTGTAATGTCTCTTCTTTTC
>NW_016107358.1:2165738-2188707 GCF_001604975.1 Cebus imitator | reverse complement strand
CGCAACCTCCGCCTCCTGGGTTCAGGCAATTCTCCTGCCTCAGCCTCCTGAGTAGCTGGGATTACAGGCACGCGCCACCATGCCCAGCTAATTTTTTTGTAGTTTTAGTAGAGACGGAGTTTCACCATGTTGACCAGGATGGTCTCGATCTCTTGACCTCGTGATCCACCCGCCTCGGCCTCCCAAAGTGCTGGGATTACAGGCTTGAGCCACCGCGGCCGGCCCATTATTTCTTATCTTCTACTAATTTGGGGTTTGGTTTGCTCTTGCTTTTTTAATTCCTTAAGATGCATCATTAGGTTATTATTTGACTTTTTTATTTATTTATTTATTTATTTTTTGGAAACAGAGCCTTGCTCTGCTACCCACGCTGGAGTGTGGTGGCACAATCTTGACTCACTGCAACCTCCAGCTCCTGGGGTCAAGTGATTCTCCTTCCTCAGCCTCCTGAGTTGCTGGCACTACAGGTGTGTGCCACCATGCCCGGCTAATTTTGTTTTTTTTGTATTTTTAGTAGAGACGGGTTTCACCATGTTAGCCAGGATGGTCTCAATCTCCTGACCTTGTGATCCACCCACCTCAGCCTCCCAAAGTGCTGGGATTACAGGTGTGAGCCACTGTGCCCAGTCCTATTTGAAATTTTTCTACTTTTTTGTTGTAAGAGCTTATTGCTATAAACTTTCCTCTTATTACTGCTTTTGCTGTACTCCATAGTTTTGGGATGTTCTGAGTCCATTTTCCTTTGTTCTAAGAAAATTTTAAATTTCCTTCTTAATTTCTTTATTGACCCACTGGTTATTCAGAAGCATACTGTTTAATTTCCGTGTGTTTGTATAGTTTCAAAACTTTCCCTTTGTGTTAGTTTTTAGTTTTATTCCATTGTGGAGAGAGAACATATTTTATATAATTTCAATTTCTGAATATTTTAAACTTGTTTTGTGGCCTAACAGATGGTCTATCCTTGAGAATGATCCATGTACTAAGGAGAAGTTTGTGTAGCCTGGAGACCTTGAATAAAATGTGCCATATGCATCTATTAGGTTCATTTGGTCTATAGTGCAGATTAAGTCCAATGTTCCTTTGTTGATTTTCTGTCTGGATGATCTGTCTAATGTTGAAAGTGGGATGTTGAAGTCTCTAGCTAGTATTGTATTGGAATCTCCCTCTCATTAGCTCTGATAATATTTAGTTTCTATATTTGGATGCTCCAGTGTTGGGTGTGTGTATATTTACAATTGTTTTATCTTCTTACATAATTAACACCTTTATCATTATATCATGACCTTCTTTGTCTCTTTTTATAGCTTCTGTCTTGAAATTTATTTTGTCTGATATTAATATTGTCACCTCTGCTCTTTTTGGGTTTCCATTTGCAGGGAATATCTTTTTCCATCCCATTATGTTGAGTCTGAATGTTTCTTTATAGGTGAAGTGTGTTTCTTGTAGGCAATAGATTGTTTGGTTTTGTTTTTAATCCATTTAGCCGCTGTGTTTTGACTGGAGAGTTTAATCTATTTACAATGTCATTATTGTAAGAATGAGTAAGGACTTAATCCTGCCATTTTGTTATTTGTTTTCTTGTTGTTTTGTGGCCTTCCTTCCTTCACTCTTTCCTTCCTTTTAGTGAAGGCAATATTTTCTGATAATATAGTATATTTTAATATAATATATTTCTTTTCTTTTTCGTGTATCTGTTATAGGTTTTTTATTTGAGGTTGTCATGAGGCTTGCAAATAACATCTAATAACCCATTGTTTTAAATGGATTTCAATTTGGCCAGGTGTGGTGGCTGACACCTGTAATCCCAGCACTTTGGGAGGCTGAGGTGGGAGGATCAGTTGAGGCCCGGAGTTCAAGACCAGGCTGGCCAATATGGTGAAACCTTGTCTATACTAAAAATACAAAAATTAGCTGGGCGTGGTGGCACACACCTGTAATCTCAACTACTTGGGAGGCTGAGGAAGAAGAATTGCTTGAACTCGAGCGGCAAAGGCTGCGGTGAGCCAAGATCACACCACTGCACTCCAACCTGGGCAACAGACTGAGACTTCATCTCAATAAATAAATAAATAAATAAATAAATAAGCTGATGACAACACTGATTGAAAAAAAGATAACAAGTAAGCCAAGAGAAGACTAATAAAAACTCTACACTTTAACTTCATCCCCCCACTTTTTAACTTTTTTGTGTTTTCTACTTATATCTTACTAAGCGGTTTATATCTTGAAAAGTTGTTGTAGTTGTTATTTTGGGTAGGTTTACCTTTTAGTCTTTCTACTCAAGATATGAGTAGTTTATACACCACAATTAGTGCTATAATATGTAACCGTGTTTGTCTGTATACCAGAGAGTTTTGTACCTCCAAAGGATTTCTTATTGCTCATTAATGTCCTTTTCTTTCAGATTAAAGAACTCCCTTTAGCATTTATTGGAGGACAAGTCTGGTGTTAATGAAATCCTTCAGCTTTTGTTTATCTGGGAAAGTCTTTATTTCTCCCTCATGTTGGAAGGATATTTTCAATTGTTACACTGTTCTAAGATACAAGTTTTTTCCTTCAACACTTCCAATATGTCATGCCACTCTCTCCCGCCTGTAAGGTTTCCATTGAGAAGTCTGCTGCCAGACATGCTGGAGCTCCTTTGTATGTTATTTGTTTTTTCTCTCTCACTGGTCTTGAGGGACTGCGTTAACTTCTCCTCCCAAGTCCACAAGGGGCATGGTTTCAAAGGCAGAAATTTCCTAGCCACATGCCCAACCTGCCTTCATTCACGTCTCCATCCAGGAACTAGAGTTCTTTGTCTAACTTTCATGCCCACGGGCTAGGTACACTGCCCCGGTGAGCTTCCTTTCTTTAGAAAGCCCGCCAAAAGCCTTGGAAGGAGGGGCTCTATTGCGAGCCTGGCAGCCAATCCTATATCAAAATTGAAGATCAATCACTCCAGGAAGTTTGGACAAGCTCCTCTCAATGGACAAGAACTTGAATGGGGGGCGGCAGTAACTCCAGGGTTAAAATCCTCCCTACTCCTTTACCTATACAGACTCTATCTCTGGATCCCCTCCCATGACAGCATGGGATCTCTCTCTCTCTCTCTCTCTCTCTCTCTCTCTTTCTCTGCCTAACAAATCACTTTCTGCAAAACACTTTGGGTCCAATATTTACTTGAACAAGCTCACCGCACCTCCAGGGCCTCTTCCCCCTTTCCTGAGGCAGGGGAGGCCAAGAACCTGGGACACCCGGTTACATTCTTTTTTCTTTTCTTTTCTTTTAATTATTATTTTTTTTTATAAGACGGGGTTTCACCATGTTCGTCAACTCCTGACCTGGTGTTGATCCACCCACCTCAGCCTCCCAAAGTGCTGGGATTACAGGCATGAGCCACTGCACCCAGCCCCACCTGGTTACATTCTTAGCATTCTTTCTTTGTCCTTTACCTTTGAGAGTTTGATTATTATTATTATACATTATATATTATTATTTGATTATTATTATTATTATTACTGAGATGGAGTCTCTCTCTTTCACCCAGGCTGGAGTGCAGTGGCATGATCATTGCTCACTGCAATCTCTGCCTCCTGGGCTCCAGCAATTCTCCTGCCTTAGCCTCCAGAGTAGCTGGAACTATAGGCATTTGTCACCACACCCAGATAATTTTTATATTTTTAGTAGAGACAGGGTTTTACCATGTTGTCGAGGCTGGTCTCAAACTCTTGAGCTCAAGCAATCTGCCCATGTTGCCCTCCCAAAGTGCTGAGATTACAGGCATGAGCCACTGCACCTGGCCCTAAGTTTGATTTTTAAATGTCTTGAGATAGTCTTATTTGAGTTAAATCTGCTTGATGGTCTACAACCTTCTTGTAATTGAATACTGATGTTATTTCTCTAGGTTTGGAGAGTTCTCTGTCACTACCACTTTGAGTAAACTTTCTACCCTGATCGCTCTCTCCCTACCTTTGGTGTTTCTGCAGGAGGATGATGGTTGCAGTGGTCTACTCAGCCATCTTGCTCTGCCTCCTGCCCCACCCCCATGTGACCCTATTTAGATGGAAACAGACTGAGAAATGTAGTCCTTATTGGACAGCTGCTTCTCAGCAACAGTTGTATACCACGGAGGAGAATACAAATTTCTGATGCACAGCTGGCCATCTCCATCACAGTTACATCATGGAAAATGCCACTTTTGAAACTTACCTTTATATAACTAGAACTTTTTAAGGGCACATCAGTAACTCCCTGTCTCAGCAAAAATCTCTAGAAGGCAGGCTCTAAGTTTCTCATTCTGGCTCCCATGGTGTGACTCATATGGGCAAAAAAGAGTCCATGCCATACTCTTTACCCATTTGGTAGAATTTGTTTCATTTTACATTTGTCCTGACAATAGCTTCAGTTTCTAATGTTCCTCATGCCATCAGGCAATCTGAGTTTGTCACAGCCATTCTGTCATTGCATTCTCATAGACATCAGTCTGGCTGACAGAGTGGGGCCCTCCAAGACTCTGCTGATTCCTTCGCCCCTGGGGAGGAAGAAAATGTCCCATGCTGGTTGGGCTGGGGCGGCAAACAGGACACATATCTCCGGCCCCTTCACCCTCCTCATCCATTAATAACACTCCACCATGCAGAAGTGTCTTTGGTGGTTAGGTTTATCATCTTGAATTTTTATTTGTTTATTGTTTCGTTTAGTAATTACCTAAGTTCTGACATACATGCCCTAGGCACTAGGTTGAAAGATAATCTCAATGACCTGTCTTTTATACTTTTAATCATTTTTCTCACATCAAGCTAGTGTATCTGTCTTCCCCCCTTTCTAGGCAGGCTTGTTCCTGCTCAAGTGTTCTGTCAACAGCTGGTGAGAGAGGACAAGGAATGCAGGCAGAGGCCTGTTAACCTTTGGTGAGGATTTGACTTTGGCTCTGGCCTGCTTAGTCCTTGTTCACCTAAAAATCTCCTTAATCCCTCCTTGTTTACCCCGAAAGTCTTCTTAATCTTTAATTTAAAGTTACCCATAGCACATATGTGTACATGCAACTAAAGCCCTGTGCTGGGACAACGGTAGATCCATATGCAAAATAATAAATTGGGACCCCTTCCTTGCGCCATATACAAAAGTTAATTCAAAATGGATCAACAATCTAAATATAAGAGGTAAAACCATAATATTCTTAGAAGAAAACTTAAGGTAAATCTTCATGACCTTGAATTTGGCAAGCTACAACACTAAAAGCATTAGCAACAAAAGAAGGAAACGAAAATCTTTTTACATCAAAGAACATTATCAAGAAAGTGAACAAACTCTTATAGAATGGGAGAAAATATTTGCAAATCATATATCTGTAAGGGTCTAATATCCAAAACATGTAAAAACGCATAATTCCACAACAAAAGATACAAACCCAACAACAACAAAAAAATAGGCAAAAGATTTGAATTGACAGTTCTCAAAAGAAGATACACAAATAGTCCACATGTCGTTGAAACGATGTTCAACATCATTAGTCCTAGAAATTTTAAGTCGAAGTCCACAATGAGATACCACTTCACACTCACGAGGATGGTTATAATGAAAAACATAACAATATTAATAAAAAGAAGTGTTGGCGAGGAGGTGAAGAAACTGGAACCCTCAAACACTGCTGGTGAGAATGTAAAATGATGCAGCTCCTATAGAAAACAGTTTGGTGGTTCCTGAAAAAATTAAACATAGAACTGTCCATGATATGGATATATATATATATATACATATGGATATATATTGGATAGGTATATATCCAAAAGAACTAAAAACATGTGCTGAAACAAATACATGTACATGAATATTCATAACAGCATTATTTACAATAGCCAAAAGGTACAAATGACCCAAATATTCATCAACAGATAAATGTATAAACAAATTATGGTATATACATACAATGGAATATTATTCAGCATAAAAAGGAATGGGGCACACTTACACATTCTACAACATGAATGAACCTAAAAACATTAAGCTAAGTGAAAGAAGCAAGACATAATATCTTATTATCTTATATAATAATGACATCTTATCCATTTATATAAAATTTCAGAGTAGGTAAGTCCATACAGACAGAAAGTAGATTAGTGTTTACCAGGAGCTGGGTAGATGAAAGAATGTGGAGTAACGGCCTAATGGGGACAAGGTTTCCTTTTGGGGTAATGAAAATGTTTTGATGGTGGTTGCATAACAATGTAAGGGTATTAAGTATTATTGAACTATTCATTTAAAAATGATTAATTTTATGATAGGTAAATTTCAACTCAATTTTTAAAGAAAATTAACAACTTAAGCCCTCACCCTAAAATCCCAACTTCATTTTTACAAGTCTCTAATTAAGCACTGATTTTTAAAAGAAACAAGTCAAAACAAAAAATCCACATCATTTTAACTGGTGCTGTGATCTTGGCTGTTCCACATACAGATTTTGGCACTAAAGAGATATTAAGAAATATTTTCAAACCAAAATAAACTACATTACTAAATTTGGATTTTAAATCACAGGTTTAAAAAAATCTCTTTTCATCTTAGTAAATTCTATATAAAGTATACAAGAATAAACTTGCATCCTCCTATGAGACATATTGAGACCCTATTTTATCATTTTGACATTAATTACTAGAAAACTATGAATAAGAAAAATCTATGACAACAGATGGTTATATGGTTTGACTCTGTGTCTCCACCCAAATCTCACCTTGACTTGTAATAATCCCCACATGACAAGGGCGGGGCCGGGTGGAGATAATTGGATCATGGGGGCAGTTTCCCTCAATAAGTCTCATGAGATCTGATGGCTTTATAAATGGGGGTTTCCCTGCACAAGCTCTGTTGCCTGCCACCATGTAAGACATGTTTTTCCTCTCCTTTGCCTTCCATCATGACTGTGAGGCCTCCCCTGCCATGTGGAACCGTGAGCCCATTAAACCTCCTTCCTGACTTCCTCTTTCCTTCGGAGTGGGCGGCGGCCTGTGCAGCAATGGCCAAGATCAAGGGAGAAGCAGCAGGAGGAGCTGCTGAAACAGCTGGAAGACCTGAAGATGGAGCTGTCCCAGCTGCGCGTCGCCAGAGTGACAGGTGGCGCGGCCTCCAAGCTCTCAAGATCTGAGTTGCCGGTGTTCTCTCGGTTATTAACCAGACTCAGAAAGAAAACCTCAGGAAATTCTACAAGGGCAAGAAGTGCAAGCCCCTGGACCTGCGGCCGAAGAAGCAGCACGCCAGGCACCGCCGGCTCAAACACAAGGAGAACCTGAAGACCAAGCAGCAGCAGCAGCAGCAGGAGCAGCTGCATCCGCTGCAGGTGGACACGGTCAAGGCCTGAGTGGTGCGCTGTCAATAAAGCACCGCTGGCTTGAGGAAAGAAAAATTTAAAAAACACCTCTTTTCTTTATAAATTACGCAGTCTCAGGTATGTCTTTATTAGTAGTGGGAAAATAGACTAATACAGATGGAGTAGGGCCATGTGGGTGTAGCAGAAGTCTATTATAAACACAATTAAAGACCTGAATTAATGGAGGAATTTCAGATGTCCTAGAAGTGTGTTTGAAGCGAATCAAAGTCTAAGACTGTACTTTCAAAAGCAGTTGTGCACCTGAGCAGGGTAAGTGACAAATCAGCCTGTTACTGTAGATAACAGCAGTTCTCAGCTACAACTGGGCTGGTGCTTGATCAGACATAATAACGCCCACTGATTTGAGCTCAAAAGGATGAAGCTTGCTGAGGATTGATATTCTACCTCAAATCCTTACTTAATGTCAGTGGGGACACAATTCATTTAACCTCAGAAGAATTGGTAATTTATTATAACATTATTCAAAGCATTTTGCAGGACAGTCTTGCTTCCTCCATTTATTTTTTATCATAGACTGACAGAATCTTTTTCTCTATCTTCATTTCTTCCCAGGTTCATTCTCCCTTTTCTTTCTCTTCCCTTTTGTTCTGAACAGACAGTTCTGATGTCAAGAGCTGGAGATGGATATGTACTGGTTGTTACCCACTACTCAAAAATCATTTCTTAAGCAATATGGAATGAATTTTTTTTCCCACTAAGTTTAACCTAATATTTTCCTGTGACTGACAAAGAGGGACACTGATAAAGAAAACCCAAAAGTTACCACCAGAATTCATCCTGAGATCTCATTTTGAGGTCCACTTTCCCAAATGTTAAAGGGGTGAATTTTAGAGTTTGACTCTTTGTAACATCTGTGAGAAATATAAATGAGGTGTGAAATGAAAACAGAGAAACGTGACAGAGAAAAAAATAAGGTCTTGAACTAGACAAAAACAGATTAATCACCTTCTAAAAGACTCAGAATGAACACGTTTGAGCTCCTACCTTGAGCCAGGCAATGAGATAGTCACCTAATGTAGGTGAGACAGAGGATACCAAAAAGAATAAAAACTCATAAGTTGTGGCCACCCCCTTCCAAGATAGGATTTGAGCTGGGACTTGAAATATATGGTTTTGACAATTAGCAAAGTGAAGCGTGGTCAGTCACACCAAAGCAGTCGTATGCATATTACACCTGATGTAATAGACTCAAAAATGTAACTTCGACTCTTTCTCATTTAGAGGCTGATTACCTAGACAGATTTACAGTTTTTAGTCACCCTTGAATGTAAGCTTCTCTTTCACTGTGACAGATTTTCATCATTTCAGGTTTGTACATATTTTGGAAATTTTGTGTAATCTTGAGTACTTTGCTTATTACAGCTAAAACCGGTTCTCCCAGCCAAACTAATTTCCTCCCTCCTCTGTGCTTCCACAGAACTCTGTTCACACCTTTATAGAGCATAGATTACACTGTATATTAATTATCTGTTCTTTTCTGGCTCCTTCACCAGAGTGAGAACTCCTTGCAGAAAGTGGTTATGTTTTCTTGAGACAGGAAAACGTTTTGGTCAGGCATTGGACTCTCCACTCCTTCTCAAATTTGTATTTCCTATCTTGCTGTATAACCTTAGGCAAGTTATTTGTTAACCTCTCTCTGTTTCAGTTTCTTCCCTTGAATAATAATAAATCTACCTCATGGGGATGTATTGTGAACCTTCGATTAAATATATATGGTACTTTCTACAGCGCTTAGCACATGTGAAGGATCAATAAATGCAGACTCTCATCCCGTAGCCCACAGCTCCTACCATATGGTAAGTATTTAATACAAGTTCACAGAAATATCAAGTTAACAAATAATTTTACAAGAGCTGCCTAGGTTGAGGAATAGTTTTAGTCTGCTTCTCCTGTCAAAATGTCCTTTACATAAGAAGAGAAACCCCTTTCAGACATTCCGTGACGCTGGAGTGAGTCACTCATTTCCCTTTGGCTTGGTGGGGAAATGATGGTAACTGTTTCTTCCTCATCTTGTCCAGAAACTGCTCGACCCAGCTGAGAACTGAAGACAGGGAGTGATAGTCGAGGTGCAGCTGAAAAGGTCCCTGGCCTTGCAGTTCTCTGGGGGCTGTGAGCACATTTTACATGCTGGCGCTTTACTAAACACTTCACATGTATTAACTCATTTAATCCATACAACAAATCCTTGAGGTTAGTGTTGCAAGCTTCATTTCACAAGTGAGGAAATTGCAACACGGAGAGTTGAGGTAACCAGCTCCAGATCACACAGCTAGTAAACAGCAGAGGTGGGAAGAGAACAAAAGCTGTTAACAGAGTTTGTGCTTAAGATCAGTACCCAAGACTGCTTCCCTGATTACCTTGATGTCACTATTTCCCTGTTGTGTGGAAATGCTGTCACGGCAGGTTTTCTTACCTTCCTCTCCAACCAAACTGTGGGCCTCTTGTTGGTATGGCCCACATACCCCCTGATTCTCCAGCTCCTGTCATTGTGCCTGGCACACAGTGTGTATTTAATACAATTGAGGAAATGGATGAGTTATTGCACACATTGAAAGCAGAGCTTTAGGCAGAAGATATTTTGTTGGATTTATGTGAAGAGATGGAAAGCAAAGGAATCATGTCTGCATCCATTTCCTCTAACTGATCAAGCTCCCAGCACAAGATATCTCATCTCTTCTAAATCCAATGGCTCTGTGATGATGCAACTGGAGTCTTCCTTTCCATAACCCTCATCAAAACATTTCAAACAAATCGCCAAATGGGAATCACTTAGCTTGCCTTTCCCCACGTTGGTTTCAGAATTCCATAAGGACTTTCATTTCAGACTCTAAACAGCCCCTTTGCCCATTTGTTCCCTCCTGGTATGGTTTAATTTTCCCAAACTTTACCCTCCATGGTAACTGAGGCCCCATACATCTGCAGAACTCTCTCAAAAGAAACAGTCCTCCACAGTTGAAGATATATTACGTCTAAGGGTTGAGCTTTGAAAGTCTACCAAAAGAACCCTTCATGCACAGGTCTTCACAGCACATTCATATCAGGAACTGAGGTGCTTTTCCTGCCTTGAGTGACTTCTCTCCACACGTCTGAGGGCAGAATTGGACTCCTTACTGAGCTACACTGTTGCCTAAAGGTATCATTAAGAATTTAATGGGCCAGGCGTGGTGGCTCACGCCTGTAATCCCAGCACTTTGGGAGGCTGAGGCGGGCAGATCATGAGGTCAGGAGTTTGAGACCAGCCTGGCCAACATGGTGAAACCCTGTCTCTACTAAAAATACAAAAATTAGCTGGGCCTGGTAGTGCATGCCTATAATCCCACCTACTAGGGAGGCTGAGGCAGAAGAATGACTTGAACCCAGGAGGCGGAGGTTGCAGTGAGCCAAGATAGCACCACTGCACTCCAGCCTGGGTGAGAGAGGAAGACTCCGTCTCAAAAAAAAAAAAAAAAATTGAATAAAGGACCAAGCATGGCGGCTCACCCTGTAACCCCATTACTTTGGGAGGCCAAGGCATGTGGATCACTTGAGTCCAGGAGTTTGAGATCAGCCTGGGCAACATGGCAAAATTCTGTCTCCACAAATAATTAGCCAGGTGTGGTGGTGCATGCCTGTGGCTGAGGTGGGAGAATTACTTAAGCCCAGGAGGCAGAGTTTGCAGTGAGCTGAGATTGCATCACTGCACTCCAGCCTGGTGATAGAGTAAGACCCTATGTCCAAAAAAAAATAAAAAAGAAAGAAGAAAGAAAAAGAGAAAGAAAGAAAGAAAAAGAAAGAAAGAAAGAAAGAGAGAGAGAGAGAGAGAGAAAGAAAGAAAGAAAGAAAGAAAGAAAGAAAGAAAGAAAGAAAGAAAGAAAGAAAGAAAGAAAGAAAGAAAGAAAGAAAAAGAAAGAAAGAAAAGAAAGGAAGGAATAAGAATTTTAAAGAAAGATGAATAAGAATTAATCTCTGTCACTTCATCTGAGAAATCATCTGAGCCATCCCTGCTCAGGTTAAGGTTTTATTTCTTTCCAACTTCATATGACCACATAACTGTGACACAGAATTCTCTCTAAACAACGTACGCATACACATTTATACATACAGACACACATACTTACACACAGACATAGACATGCACACTTACACACACACACACACACACACACACACACACACACACAGACTGTCATCTGTTCCAAAACCAGATCTAGGGCTCACTCAAGTAATTTTCGTACACTTGAACAGAAAGCAAAGAAATTTGCACAGTTTAGTAGTGTGTGCATTCTTCGGATCACTATATAAACCATTTCTATCATCAGCCTTCATAAAATTGAGTTGTTTTACTGCAACATTAAGAAAGTAAGTCATTGTTATTTAATTTATGAAAAATACCAATTCCCTTTTTTTTTTTAAATTGCGCTACTCCTGTATGGCTTACTGACAGTAAAAAATGAAAATGACCTGATTCCTTTCTCCTGGTATTATCAGCCTTCTTTTGCTCATCAAATATTTATTGACCCTCAATGTGCAGAGCACAGTATACTGTAATACTTCTTACCTATTATTCTGATTAGCCAACTTGGAAATAGAACTAAAAGTGAATCATATTAATAATGAATTAAAACTAATATTCAGGGAGAGGTTGTACCCTAACAGGAAAATTTAGAAAAACTCATGGGACTATCTATACCACTGGTTTTCTAAAATTTTCTTAACTTCAAAAACTCTTCACATAAAATTTTAATTGGGAGCTCACTATATCAAATGAAGGTCATATTCTAATTGAGGTGGCTGAACCTGAGAGAGAAGTTGAGATTGGCCAGCATATTCAAACCGCTGCGTGGCGTGCAGTCAAGTCTAGTCCTCTTATCCATATCCATAAGAAGTTGTGCTCACCTGCTCAATTGCAGGTTCCCTTATTATAATAAGCTGTTTTACACTCCCATCAATAGTCTATAGACTTCAAATCTTGGAAACCTGAATCCTTGTTCTTGGCCCCATTTGCCAACAAAATGTCTAATTAGGACAAACACTATTCTCAGAATTTAGAGCATCTGAGGCTGGGTGTGGTGGCTCATGCCTGTAATCCCAGCACTTTGGGAGGCAAAGGCTGGTGGGTCACTTAGGTTCAAGAATTTGAGACTAGCCTATGCAACATGGTGAAACCCCATTTCTACAAAAAATTAGCTGGGCATGGTGGCGCGTGCCTGTAATCCCAGCTACTCAGGAGGCTGAGGCAAGAGAATTGCCTGAACCCAGGAGACGGAGGTTGCGGTGAGCCAAGATCGCGCCATTGCACTCCAGCCTGGGTAACGTGAGTGAAACTCCGTCTCAAAAAAAAAAAAAAAGAATTAGCTGGGCATGGTGGCATGTACCTATAGTCCCAGCTACTTGGGAGGTCGAGGCAGGAGGATCACCTGAGCCCGGGAGACAGAGGTTGCAGTGAGCTGTGACTGCACCACCATCCTCCAGTCTGGGTGATAGAGTGAGAGCCTATCTTAAAAAAAAATATTAGGCCGGGCGCGGGTTGTAATCCCAGCACTTTGGGAGGCCAAGGTGGGTGGATCACGAGGTCAAGAGATCGAGACCATCCTGGTCAACATGGTGAAACCCCGTCTACTACTAAAAATACAAAAAATTAGCTGGGCATGGTGATCCGTGCCTGTAATCCCAGCTACTTAGGAGGCTGAGGCAGGAGAATTGCCTGAACCCAGGAGACGGAGGTTGCGGTGAGCCAAGATCGCGCCATTGCACTCCAGCCTGGGTAACGTGAGTGAAACTCCGTCTCAAAAAAAAAAAAAAAAAAAAAAATTAGAGCATGTGTCTGTGAATCATGATATCGTCATGAGCCTAGTGGAAAATGTCTAGATCCTGAAGCATTTTAAATGGGACTGGATGAGAAAAATAAGCAGTTCAATATATGGAACTGGGATAGCTGGCTAGCCATATGCAGAAAAATGAAACTGGACCCCTACATTTCACTATATATGAAAAATAACTCAAGATGGATTAAAGACTTAAATGTAAGACCTTGAACTATAAGAATATTAGAAGAAAACCTAGGAAATACCATTTTGGACATCGATCTTGGGAAATAATTTGTGACTAAGTCCTCAAAAGCAAAGGCAATGAAAGCAAAATTGAGAAATGGAAACTAATGAAACTAAGGAGCTTCTGCACAGAAAAAGAAACTATCAACAGAGTAAACAGCTTGCAGAACGGGAGAAAATATTTGCAAACTATGCATCTGACAAAGGTCTAATGTCCAGAATTTATAAGAAAATTAAACAATTCAACAAGCAAAAACCAAAAACCCCATTTAAAAGAAGGCAAAGCCATGAAAAGACACTTATTAAAAGATTGACATACAAGCGGCCCACAAAACATACTGAAAAACGTTCAACGTCACTAATCATCAGAAAAATGCAAATCAAAATCACAATGAAATACTATCTCACACCAGTCAAAGTGGCTATTACTAAAAAATTAAAAAGCAGCAGATGCTGGAAAGGGTGCAGAGTAAAGTGAATGCTTATACATTGTTGGCAGGAATGTAAATTCGTTCAACTACTATGGAAAGCAGACTGAATATTCTCAAAAAACTTAGAACTGTCATTTGACCCAGCAATCTTTTTACTGGTTATATATTCATAAGAAATTATTCTACCAAAAAGACACATACACACATATGTTCATCACAGCACTTTTCATAATAGCAAAGACATGGAATCAACCTGCATGCCAATTCACAGCAGATTGGATAAACAAAACATGGTACACATACAACATGGAATACTATGCAATCATAAAAAAAGAATGAAATCATGTTCTTTGCATCAGTGTGGATGCAGCTGGATGCCATTATCCTAAGAGAATTAATGCAGGAACCGAAAACCAAATACCTCGTGTTCTTACCTATAAGTGGGAGCTAAGCACTGAATACCTATGGGCATAAAGAGGGCAATAGTAGACACTGGAGACTATTATAAAAGGGAGGGAGAGGAGGGAGAGAGAGTTGAAAAACTATTGAGTACTATGCTTATCACCTGGGTGGTGAGATCAGTCATATCCCAAACCTCAGTATCACACAATATACCCGTGTAACAAACCTGCACATGTATCCCCTGAATCTAAAATAAAGGCTTAAATTATAAAATAAAAATAAAAATAAAGAAATCTGACTGGAGTGAAGGTTCAAGAGTGAAGTACCTACTCAAATAGTATTGAGAAAATGGAAATATTAATATTATATGAAGAAATGTAAAAGTGTTGCGCTACTTTGTACCTTACCTAAACATAGGCTTTAGGTGGATTAAGGATCTAAAGTTTAAAGATAAAACTATAAGGCCGTCAGAAGAAAACGGAGGATAGCTTTGTGAAAGAGAGGAAGAAAAGAAAGGAAGATAAGACTGATTATTGACAAGGATATGAGAAGATGGGAACATCGGCTGCTGCTGGTTTTGGGTGTAAGACATACAGCCTTTGTGGAAAGAAATCTGGCAAATATTTAACAACATTAAGAATGGTTGTACCTTATGACCCAGCAATCCCAACAATGGGTATACCCAGAACATTTGTCCCATGAGTTCACTAAGAAACAAATCAGGTATTGATCGACTTACCACCTATGCAACTTACAACCATTCGACTTTACGACCACAATCGCTAGCCACGACTGCTCCGCGTCTGGCAGCGCAAACGTTGCCCAGCTGGGCGTACGACAGTGTGGACCAGCTTCCGGCAGCACTACCATCTCCGCGTGCACCATTTCAACTGTACATATAGCCTTCTCAACTTACGACCAAATCGTGTTACGACCGGTCCGCGGTCCCGACCGTGGTCGTAAGTTGAGCACTAGCTGTACAAGATAAAGCTATGCACAGTGGCACACACCTGTAGTCCCAGTTACTCAGGCGGCTGAGGAAGGAGGATCACTTGTGTCCAGGAGTTTGAGTCCAACCTTGACAACATAAAGAGACTCCATATTTAAACAAAAGAACTTAATTGTGGCAGCATTGTTTGTGGTATCAAATACAGAAGTTATCTAGGATCCACCAGAGGGGAATAGATAAGTAAAATGTGATAAGTTAATAGCCTGGAATACTAAGCCATGGTCAGAGTAAATTAACATATAGCCACATAGATGGACCTAAAAGCACAGTATTGAATGAAAATTTCTAGCACAATACATTGAAGTAAATAAAAATCCATAGATAAAACAGTATTTTCATACTCAAGAACATATCAAATACAGTAGAATAAGTGTCTAAGAGGGAGAAAGGTCTGGGGATGACAATTTAGAGTGGAGAAAAAAATATATGATAATAACATATGAAGGAGTTTTGGTATGCATGAATGGTGATAGCATTCTATGAACCAAAGTAATTAAACAAATTTTGCAAACCTGGGGTTAAAAAGTATAACAGAAAAAAAAAAAACAGAGAGATGTTGTTGAAGAGATGATGTGATATAGAAAAAATTAACCTGCCCTGCAGGCAGGAGACCTGGTTTTCCATCTTGACTCTGTCTCTTGCCTGTTGAATAACACGTGCCTGATACTTTCTTCTCTAGATTTCCATTTTCCTCTTTGATATGATAACAATATTAGGCTAAATTTCTAAGATCTATTCTAGCTTTGTGCTTCAAGTATTCTGTTCTTCCTTCCCCATCAATAACCTCTATAATGCTATTCATAAGCTGCAATAAAACCACATCAGCCATTTCAGAACATTTTTAATTCACAATGAAAGATAATCTAACTTATAAGAAACGTCTTTTGCTGAAGGTGTGTTTTTATACATCTGGCTGACAGAGTGATGTCTTTTGTTAAAATGTGCATCCTTTGTCATCTTAAAGCAACAGTTTCCCTTTTCATGGATCTATGAATAAGGAGAAAAAGCAAAAATAGCTTAAATAATATTCAATATGATCATAGGTGCCATAGGACCAAAGAGCCTTTCTTGGATAATTAGAGCCTGGTTGATGATAATGATGATGATGAGACAATAATGATAAGCAAACTAAAAAACCATAAACCCAGGGGAAATTCAGCTTGTCTGTACACATCTAGCCCATAGAGGCCACCAGACCTTTCTAGGTTTCATTGGCTCCAACTTTAATTTACTTTAAAACACACCCTTGAGATGAGAGATGGAAAGCATTATGAAATGAAGAAAGACCTGTGGACTCCATTTGCAAATTAAAATAACAAAATAGAAAAATACACACTATCATGGAAAATCCATTCTGCGTTGTACTAGAAGAATCTTTTTGCCCTTTTAAGGGCTCATTAAAATGCAACAGTGCTCATTTCAACCAATTACCATTTTGGCTACGAATAGAAAAATATGTGTGAATGGTCAGCCCAGTACAAATGAAAACATTTGCATAACGTCAGCTCTTTCTTTTGCTGCATAATTAATCACTTGGAATTACATATTTGTAAACATAATTTTTCAATGTCAGAAGAAATGATATTTTACTTATTGAACCACTCTAAATCATAATTACACCTATCATTTATTGAGCACTCACTGAGTACCAGACATTACACATACATTAATGGTTATGCTTATCACAATATAATAAAGTGAATATTACTATCGCTGCTCTTGGATTAGGAAACCGAAGTTCAGAGAGAGTGATTAACGCGTCCAAGATGATAAGCAATTCAAAGCTAAGTATGACTGTTTATTAAAGCTTTTGTTCCTTATTACCATAACATTCAGCCTCCTCTAAAGATTTGTCTTCTGAAAATAATGACCCCATATTAACAAGTAAATTTACTGTGTATTCACTAATATTCCACTGTACATGCAACTATACGTGCATCGCCTCATATAATTCACCAAACATCCCTATGAGATGTGGACACTCCTATTACACACATTTTAGGTAGTGAGAAAACTGAGGCTTAAGGAAAGTAGTATCTGGTCCAATATTTCACAGCTAGAAAGTAATGTTACCTGGATTCAAGGTCTTGATAATTATTAGTTCCTTTATTAAATTTTATGTTTCTTAATTTTATATAATAAAATTGGCCTCCCTGATGTACAGTTCTAAGAATTTTAATGCATGTGTAGATTCATGCAACCATCACTGCAATCGGTATACAAATCAGTTCCTCACTTTACCCTTTTGTAATCACACCTTCCTTCCATGCTTACCGCTGGAACTCAGTGATCTGGTCTCTGTCACATAGTTGTTTTCTTTGTGAGTATGTGATATAAATGGAATTTTGTAGTTGTAACCTTTTCAGACCAGCCTCTTCCACTCAGTATAATGTCTTTGAACTTCATCCTGTTGCTTCATGTAACAATAGTCTCTTCCTTTTCGTTGCTGAGTAGTTTTCCATGATACAGATGTATCACATTTATTTAGCCATTCATCTGTTGAAAGAAATGTGGGTTTTTCCAGTTTTTGGAGATCATGGATAAAGCTGCTATAAACATTTACATGTAAGTTTTTGTGTGAAGGTAAGCTTTTATTTTTGGGGGGTAAATACCCTAGGAGTGAGGTTGTTGGGTCACATGGAAAGCATTTGTTTAACCTTATAATAAACGATAACCTTTTCCAGAATGATTGTTTTCTTGGTTTTTCTACATCCTTATCAGGACTTGGTATTTGTCAGTTGTTAATTTGTTTTTTCCAGCCTTTTTNTTTTTTTGAGATGGAGTTTTGCTTTTGTTGCCCAGGCTGGAATGCAGTGGGGCAATCTCAGCTCACTGCAAACTCTGCCTCCAGGGTTCAAGTAATTCTACTGTCTCAGCCTCCTGAGTAGCTGGGATTACAATCATGCACCACCATGCCCAACTAATTTTGTATTATTAGTAGACATGAGGTTTCTCCATGTTGGTCAGGCTGGTCTCAAACTGCCAACCTCAGGTGATCCACCTATCTCGGCCTCCCAAAGTGCTGGGATTACAGGCATAAGCCACCGTGCCTGGCCTAATTTCAGCCTTTCTAGTAAGTGTTTAATAGTATCTCGTGGTGATTTAATTTGCATTTTTTTCTATTTGAACTTCTTTATGTGCTTATTAAGGAGATGTTAAGCATCCCTTTCTGTGCTTATTTGCCATCTGTATTTCCCCTTTAGCAAAGTGTCTATTCAAGATATTTGCCCATTTAACAAATTTGTTTTTCTTATTATTGAGTTTAAAAAATTTTATTTATTCTAAATATGAGTACTTTGTCAGAAATATGATTCACAACTATTTTCATCATTCAGTTCATAGCTTGTATTTTCATTATCTTAATAACGTATTTTACAAAGCAAGCTTTTAAAATTGTTATGAGGTCCAATTTATCAACTTTTCTTTTTAATGGATCATGCTCTTGGTGTCCTGTTTAGGAACTCTTTGACAGGAGGGTCTTGGTCAGAGAAAAAGAGAAAGTGATTGGAAGACACTACAGTACTGGCTTTGGTGATGGAGAAAGGGGCCGGGCCATGAGCCAAGGAATGCAGGCCTTCCCAGAAGCTGAAAAAGACAGAGAAATAGTTTCTCCCCTAGAATTTTCAGGATTGCAGCCCCGCTGACATCTTGATTTTAGCTTAATGAAACCCATTTAAGACTTACCTCCAGAAGTGTATGATAATACATTTGTAATAAATAAATATTTTTAAGTCACTTAAAAAAAATAAATGAATTTTAAAAACTCTCTGTCTAATTTCAGGTCAAACACATTTTTGTACTATCATTTCTTCAAAAGATTTTATAGGGCTGAGCATGGTGGCTCATGCCTGTAATCCCAACACTTTGGGAGGCCAAGGCAAGCAGATTGCTTGAACCCAGCAATGTAAGACCAATCTTGGCAACAGGGTGAAACCCTGTCTCTACAAAAAATAAAAATAAAAATTTAGCCGGGCATGATGACACCCACCTGTAGTCCCAGCTACTCAGGAGGCTGAGGCAGAAAGATCCTGTGAGCACAGAAGCTCCAGGCTGCAATGAGCTGTATTCTTGCCACTGCATTCCAGCCTAGGCAATCCTGTCTCAAAAATAAAAAGAAAAATAACAATAAAAATAAAAACTACCAAAAAATGTTGTATAGTTTCAAATTTTACATTTAGCGCTATGATTAATTTTGAACTATTTTTGTATAAGGTTTGAAGTTTTGGTCAAAGTTCTTGGTTTTGCATATGGACGACCAATTGTTTCATCATCATTTATTGACTAGACAAATCCTTCCTTTAATTAATTGCCTTTGAAAGCGTGCCAAAAATCAATTGGCCATATTTCTATGGATGTCTCTGTGCTCTCTATTCTGTTCCATTGGTCGATATGGTATTGGTGATTTCTATCACCAATACTGTCTTGATTACTGTAGCTTTATAGTAAGTCTTTAAATGTGTTAATGTGTGTGTGATTCTTCAGGTAGTTAATATTCTGAGCCAACAAACTATACGGCACAGATAGATCAGCTCAGTGTCCTCTTTTCTTTTTACCTCCTGGAGGGTGTTAATAATGTTTTTTTTTTTTTTTTTTTTTTTTTTTTTTATGTACAAAGGGGTGGAAAAGCAATGGGTCTGGCCTACTTTTCAGCTCAAGAGAGAAAAGTGCTGCTGTCATTTGCAGCTTTTGCTCTTCCTGCACCACCTGGAAGCTCCTGTTAACCTAACATTCACTGTGCATTCATATATATTTATGCAACATACTTATTGAGTGTGTCTCTGTGCTGGGCACTATTACAGAATTTAGGGAAGTACAGAAGAACAGGGCATACAAGGTTCTCCCTCCTTCAAAGATTATGTCAAACACTAAACAATATCTAAAAAAAGAACACAAAACCAGATGGCTATTCTTCAGAGAACCAAAACTGGGTAAGGTAAAAGAGTGACTCACGTAACTTAGATTGCATGGCCAGAGAATTCTTCTCTAAAGAGTTGACATTTACACTGAGATTTGAAAGACGTGAAGAAATCAAATGGGTGAACATGGAGAGGAAGATTATTCTAGGCTGTTAGTTTAAAAAGCCTTAGAAGATAACAAGTTTAGCATGTTTGAGAAACAACAAAAAACGACTGACTTAGCTAAAGTGGCGAGCCAAGGAGAAAGGTATGAGGCAAGTTCCGGGAGCTGAGCAGGGGGAGGATGCAGGAAGTCTTTGCCGCCAGGACAAGAAGCTAGGTTTAACTCTAAGTCATTTTCAGTCTTTGGCTGTGTGTTGGGTGCTGCTGAGGGCACACTACAGAGGCGGTTGAGCGCCGAGCGGGGGACAAAGCAGCCCCTAATAGAGAAGCCCATCATCTCACCGCCCCATGAAAAGCAGAAGCAGAGACCTCTGCAGAGAGAGCGAGTTGTTTCATCACAGCCACTTCTCCCGGTTTCCAAACTTCATAAACAATGAATTAAAATTACACTATAAAGAAAAGTCTGGCATGGAAGGACTTTCCAGCTCTGAGGAGTTATAAGCACTGGACTGTATCTCTGAGCAGAGGGAAAGAGTGTATTTATTCTGTTTATTTAAATTCCACTTTGGATAAATACCTCTGTGGAAATGTAAACACAGCACCTCTTCCCCATTATATAGTCACAATTTCCAACTGTATGTCATCTCTTCGATCATCACTGAGCACATATAATTTTTATGGAAATATAATTCCTGTGATGCTTGCTTCCTAGCATTCCGTTTTTGCTTAACATTTTACGTATATTTTTCTACATAGCAGCACAGTCTAAATATTTGCTATTTTACAGAGCTACACAGTGATACAGTATAATAAGAATGGCTCACGCTTACATAGTAATTACTATTTATCAGGCACTGTTCTAACCACTTTACCCATTTTTACTTATTAAATGTTTCCTCACTAAAGCCCTCTGAAGTGGGTGCCATCTCTCTAGTCTGGTTTCAAAGTAAAGCAAAGCCTGAAGCAAAGGGTTCCATACACTACTTTATTCAAGGTGCAGTTCCAGGGAGGCAAGAGTGAAGGAAAAGCAGTGTGAGGCAGGGAATGGGGAAAAATCCGTATGAGGCTATGTGATTAATCTAGTTGCCACCAAGTGTGATAGATCGATCCATCTATCTAAGACTGTCTTTCCAGGAGACAATTCTCCAAAAAGCTGCATCAGCTGCATTTTTGACAGTCCTAAAGGGGAAGGGAGAAGGAAGTTTGTCCACCTGTTCCCATCTGCCCCATGAAATATTTTATCCACCCACCACTACCCTGAGATACACACACAGCACACACGCGCGTGCACACACACGTGCACACACACACACACACACTCTTCTGGGCTGGTGCATGTCACACCTCTGTTATCAACAGGGAAGCCTCAGGCTAGGCGACAAAGGCACGCATGAGGGCTTGAAGCTAGCTAAGAACTCTGCAGTGTCCCTGCACAACTTCATGAAGTCACTCAGAGCCAACATAAAACCTGGTTGTGGCAGCAATGGCTGGAATATACAAGAGATTCTATTATTGCACCATTTTCGGGGTGAAACACAAACAGAATTAAGTGCCTGCCTTAAACCACTCAGCTAGTGACTGATGGAGTCAGAATGTGAGTCCAGGAAGCCAGGCTCTTCACAATTTTGTTAAACTACCCTTTTCATTTGGGGAGATGTGAATCGTTTTCCGTTTTCACCAAAATGCTCCAGAACAGAATGAAAATATTACTGGACAAGAATCTTGTATTCTGACCTGTCTCAGACCCTTGGAAAATCATTTCTTCATGTTTCTCAATTTGTTTATCTGTTTTGGGAAAGTTCAGACTATGCAATCTTAGAGTTCTTAAATATTGAATTTTACCATGCTAAAAATCTGAGCAAATAATTTTTTAAATGTGTAAAACTTTAGGATGTAAATCCAGAAACTAGGTCACTCAGTCATAGGATAGGACTCTTTGTATAAGTCATGGTTTAAATGAGCAGATTGCCCTTGAAAACAATCATACCAATTTAATGCATTTACAATACCTTCCATGAATGAGATTGCCTCTTTTTTTGCAACCTGATCATCACTGGGATTAAATAAACTTAGATATAAAATATTAATTTTAGATGATTTGATAGGAATCTCAGGATGGTCTTTTGTTCTATTTCTTCAGTAACTGAGCAAGTCAAACATCTCTCCAAGTGTTTTTCATATGATTTCCTCTTGTGTAAATTTACTTTTAGCGAGTTACTTCCCCTCTCCAGTGGATCAGCTTTGTTATCCCTAAAATGAAAAGGTAGACTGAAATCTCTACAGCCGTTTCGAGGGTTAAGTGAGACAACCTAGAAGCAGTGCCGACAGGAGTACTATCTCAAGTCAGCAAATAGTTAAGTAAGGGCTGTTCCATTTTTAGCATTTCTATGAATTTAAGAACCAGCCAGTATGTCCCCAGACCAGAGACTTTTAAGAAATGCCTGGACTGGGCGTGGTGGTTCACGCCTGTAATCATAGCATTTTGGGAAGCTGAGGCGGGTAGATCACCTGAGGTCAGGAGTCCGAGACCAGCCTGGCCAACATAGTGAAACCCCGTCTCTACTAATAACACACACACAAAATTAAGGAGGTGTGGTGGCACATGCCTGTGGTCCCAGCTACTCAGGAGGCTGAGGCAGGAGAATCGCTTGAACGTGGGACGTGGAGGTTGCAGTGAGCCGAGGTTGCACCACTGTACTCCAGCCTGAGCAACA
>NW_016107358.1:2158053-2165708 GCF_001604975.1 Cebus imitator | reverse complement strand
AAAGAAATGTCTGGTCAGCCAAGTTCTGTCCTTCTTAGATTTCTTAGGTGGTGCATGCTATAGTCATTCCTAAAAGGCAGAGAGATGAACTTAAATGACCTGCATGTATTTCCCCGATCCAGTCAGTTTGTAATATTATTATATGATGAGACACATTATCAAATGCCTCTCCCAAGGTGGTGCTTATCTTGGTTGACTAACACTTCTAGTTTTGCCGTGAGGCTGGGAGCTTCTGAAACATTTGACGCATTTGTTCCAAACTTATGGTGACCTACTTATTCTAAGTTTCAATCTTTTAGCAGATAAAATTAAAAATGGCCAAAGCAATGATGTCATCATTGTCAGTCTTTGGAGATTTAAGAGAAATAGGACAGCGCTCTCAAACACTAGGGTGGAGTTAGGGGGCTGGGAAACTGGGAATTTGCAAACAGATTACCATGTTTCCATTCTGGGACAGAGATTTTTAAAAAGCAGGGACTAATCCTTGGAGAGCGCCAGCCTCCTTTTTCTAAGCCTCTTTCTTTATTCCACGGTGTTCTTCTTTATTTTTACTCTCCTGTGAAAATCTGTGTTTAGAACTGGACTAGGAGGTGGGACAGAGAAGTGCAAGCCCAGTTCCGCCACTTTAAAGCTCTGCGAATTTTAATAAGTAACTTCACGTCATTGAGTCTGTTTCCTCATCTGTTTCCATGATTACAGCCCCTTCCACTAATTGTTCGTAGTCTTCACGAATGTGTCTGTAAGATTCTGAATTAGCAGCGAAGCCTTGTTTATATTTGTGCCCTCCACAAAGGCCCACTATGTAATTTGTCATTTTAAAAACGTGCTCTTTCCTCTTGAGTATAATAAGGGTTTTTGTTTGGTTGGTTTTTTGAGTCAGAGTCTTGCTCTGTCACCCAGGCTAGAGTGCAGTGGCATGATCTGGGCTAACTGCAACCTCTGCCACCTGGGTTCAAGCAATTCTCCTGCCTCAGCCTCCCGAGTAGTGGGATTACAAGTGCCCACCACCGTGCCCAGCTAATTTTTGTATCTTTAGGAGAGGCAGGTTTCACCATGTTGGCCAGGCTGGTCTCGAACTCCTGACTTGGTGATCCACCTGCCTCGGCTTCCTAAAGTGCTGGGATTACAGGTGTGAGGCACTGTACCCGGCCAGTGTAAGAAGTTTTAATGAATCTCTCCTTGTCCCTGAAGGTAGCCACCACCATTTGATCTCTCTAAGGTTGTTCAGGTGTATTAGTTTTCTAGAGTTGCTGTAACAGATTACCACAAAGTTGGTGGCTTAAAACAACAGAAATGTATTCTCGCACAGTTCTGGAGGCTGTAAGTGCAAAATCAAGGTGTCCAAGGAGCCATGCTGTTCTCTGAAAGTTCTAGGAAGTAATCGCTCCTTGCCTCTTTCTAGCTACTTACGGCTTCTGGGCATCTTTGGTGTTCCTTGGTTTACGGCTGCATCACTGCTCTCCCTGCCTCCGTCCTAACATAGCACTCCTCCCTCTCTGTGTGTATCTTCCTTCTCTCCTCATAAAAGCACCAAATCACTCTCTCCTTATAAGGGCATCAATTATTAAATTGGGTCCCAGCCTCACCACCTAATCTAATATGACCTCGTTTAATTAAATTTGCAAAGACCCTATCTCCAAAAAAAAAGTCACATTCACAGGTTCCAAGAGGACATGAATTTAGAGGGACACTATTCAATGCAATATACCAGGATATCTCTATATCTTTACTCCTCATATCACATAGCCTTGGACCTGCCTCTTGCCTTCATCATGAATAATCCTTTCCTTTGGGTGACTTTCCTTCCCTGGAGTCAAAATTATCATCCTCATTGTTCTCCTTGACAACAGGCTCCTCCTCCTGTAACCCATGTTTCATGGGAGCCTGCTATCAGGCTAATCTCATAAAAAAAGAACAGCTTGGATATTTTTACTCCCCTACTGAAAAAAATTTTTGATGGCCCCATTACCTGTTAGACTAAGGGCTACACTTCCTCAGAAAGACATTCACAGACTTTACCATGTGATCCCATCACACCTCTCCTGACTCCCTCCACGCACACCTCACATTGTCCTTCAATCCCTGGTCTGCCCTTTTCCTTCTCCATCATGGTTTTTCCCTCCATCTGAAAAGCCATTGTTTCTAACACAGCATGGATTATTCCTACCTCTCTTAAAAAGCCACCTGCTTTCCAAAGTCTACCAAGACCCCTACCCCACACCTAGCCAAAATAGTCCCTCCCACTACAAACTCCCATTGTGCTTCACTTGACATTTTTCTTCCTGAAATTGTGATTATGCTGTGTCTCTTTTGATTAAAACATGAGTTCTTAAGAGCAGGGACCGTTTCTCACTCCCCAGTTTCTGGTTCTTAGAAGATGTTTGGTATGTATTTCAAAGGGAGAGAGGAGCTGAGGGAGAGAGAGAAAGAGGGAGAGAGGGAGGGAAGGAATGAAAGGAAGGAAGGAAGGAAGGAAGGAAGGAAGGAAGGAAGGAAGGAAGGAAAAAGGAAAGAAAGAAGGAAGGAAAGAAGGAAGGAAAGAAGGAAGAGAAGGAAGGAAGGAAAGAAAAGGAAGGAAGGATGGATTCTAAAGATTTTCAGAAGGTACTTCAAGGGATGTGAAATTATTTTATATTTCATTAATAGTCAAGCTGGTAAAAAATTAAAATGTTATCTTTACTCCTAATCTTAAATATTGATATTTACAAAAATGGTTTAATTTTTTATAAGAAACTATTATAATTTAGATTTACCAAGTAAAGGTATATTAATAAAGTGTATTTCTATCTTATAAATAGAAAGATAAGATTTTGGCCAGGCACAGTGGCTCACACTTGTAATCCTAGCACTTTGGAAGGTTGAGACGGGGGGATCGCTTGAGCCCAGGAGTTCAAGACCACCCTGGGTAACATGGTGAAAACCCATCTCTACCAAAAATACAAAAATTAGCTCGGTGTGGTGCCCACAGTTGTAGTCCCAGCTACTCAGAAGGGTGAGGTGTGAGGACTAATGGAGCCTAGCAGGCTGAGGCTATAGTGAGCCATGATTGTGCCCCTGCACTCCAACCTAGGTGACAAGAAAAATAAATGAATAAGTTCAAAAACAAGAAGAAAAGAAAGATAAGATTTCCACTATGGTAAGGTATCTACCTATAGAAATCTGAGTAAGCTTTGATTGCATTTCAAAAATTGCGTAAGCCACTATAGCAGCGAGGTCACATGTTGCCCCTGGCAGATAAGGTATTTGCATTTCCTTTTAGACTCTCCTAATCCCAGGAGACATAAGGTGCTTGAAATTTTTTAGCCTATGTGTGAGATTAAAGGAAAGAGATGCTATAAAGCCAAGAAGCTGAGCAGAAAGGTAATAGACTTCAGAGTTTTTACAAAGACTGTGGCAACCCTGCCATTTATTAAGTGTATTAAATATGTGATTTGGGAGAAATCACTGAACTTCTTAAAACCAGTTTCTTTCTTGAGATTAGCTTTAACTTATAAGGTTGTTGAGAGGATTACATAACATCCTTTAAATGACTAACACATGAGATACATACGAAATGAATCTACCTCAATTACAAGGGTTAGTTCTGGTGAGAGGTGCTGTTTCTTTGACTCCCCTTGGTGAATTACAGCAGTAATTCTAACAGATGCTGAGAAAGTGGATGAGTAGGGCCTTAACCTCTAAATTGCCTGGAGGAAAAGCTACCTAATGAAAAGCCACAGAGTGAATTATCTGCTGAATGCACTCTTTTGCCGAGGTACAAAATTACTTTGGTACAGATATCCAGTTTGCTAATTATCTTTTAAAAATCCAAGGAGAGTTCTTTCTAAAGTTCTGGTAGCTCCCAAGATTGAAGGAAAAATAACCGATTTTACCCAAGAATCAACGGAAACACATTTGGAAATAAAATAAGTACCCGAACACATATTGTTTGATATGACCCTGGAATCGATTTTATTTTCCTGTCTGTGGTCCTTCCTCTCCAAGATTTGGCTTTTTTTTTTTTTTTTTTTTTTTTTTTTTTTGAGAGATGACTAAGAAATAGAAAAATCCACTTCCTGAGCTCAATTGGATTTTTAAGAGAAAGCCAGTGACAGAATTTTTCTCTTACCAGTTGGGTTTCAAGTCATCTTTTTCTTCTTTCATGAGACTGTTCTTCTGGGCACTGGTGTGCACTGGTTTTCAGAATCAAGAGTACTGCAAGAGGACATGCCACACTTAGGGGCTCATTCTAGGTTTAACTCATTTGATCTAAAGGATTTTACCCACAGCTGACAATATCCACGTGCCCATGGATGCACTTTCACTTCTGTGGCCCAGAGTTTTGAGGACAGGCACTCATGGTCATATAGGGCCCATCAGGAACCCCCTCCCCTATATGTATCTTTCTTAAATAAGTTATACCGGCATTTCTCAGACCTAGGATCTTTATCTTCATGACTTAGATCTCAAAGAACTTAACTGACTGTCTTTTCACTTCTAAATATTAGCTCTACTTCTTTTTTTTTTTTTTTGAGATGGAATCTTGCTCTGTTGCCAGGCTGGAGTGCAGGGGCACGATCTCGGCTCACTGCATCTCTGCCTCCCTGGTTCAAGCGATTCTCCTGCCTCAGTCTCCCGAGTAGCTGGGATTACAGGCGCGGGCCACCACACCCAGCTAATTTTTACATTTTTAGTAGAGACGGGTTTCACCCCATTGGCCAAGATGGTCTGGATCTCCTGGCCTCGTGATCCACCCGCTTCGGCCTCCCAAAGTGCTGGGATTACTTTGGCCTCCCAAAGCACCTGAGCCACTGCGCCCGACAATATTAGCTCTACTTCTTACTCCATCCCTTGAACAAGTATCAGGGCACCAATTTTATGAGGTTTACCATCAATCAGAAAAAAGAAGAGATATTATTACCAAAGATAAATTTTATGGAAAAGCTGGAAAGTTTCTAGCAACTTATAAAGTAACTAGAGCCAGTGCCCAGAGCTGATGTTTCCATTGACATTAGGGATGTCTCAAATAAAAGTATGAAAAGCAGCACTTTCCACAATATAATTTATTTGATGATACTAGGAATATTCAGTGATGTTGGGAATAACTGGCTGTAACTCAGAAATGGATATCTTTCAGACTGATTTCTACCGGATTCTGAGAGCAAAGGGAAGAGTGATTGGTTTCACTTTTTTAACTCTCTCAAAAGTATCAGTTCTTTCAGAGTCCCTCAAGTTTTCAAGCCATACCAAACTTTGTATGTTTTCTCTTTCACAGCTCTTGATCATATAGATCGATTCAGCTTTCCATCTTTTCCATAAAATTTGTCTTTGGTAATAATGTCTCTTTGCGCCGGGCACGGTGGCTCACGCCTGTAATCCCAGCACTTTGGGAGGCCAAGGCGGGTGGATGACGAGGTCAAGAGATCGAGACCATCCTGGTCAACATGGTGAAACCCCGTCTCTACTAAAAATACAAAAAATCAGCTGGGCATGGTGGCCTGTGCCTGTAATCCCAGCTACTCAGGAGGCTGAGGCAGGAGAATTGCCTGAACCCAGGTAACAAGAGCGAAACTCAGTGTCAAAAAAATAAATAAATAATGTCTCTTTGCTTATTTTCAATTACTCAGACCCTAAGAGTTGAAAAACCGTACAAAAATCTACCCTACTTGCTATATGTCTCCAAGTGAATCTCTCTACTCTTCATCCTATGAATAAGGCAAAGACGGTATTTTCTTAGGAGACGGGAGAAGCTGAGCTGGTGAAAACAAAATGTCTGTTAACATTTGACAAGATAGACTAAAAGTGATCTGAAGAACTCTCACATATTATTAAATTCTGTTTCATTTACATCTGCGTTAATTTTTTTTTTTTTTTTTTGTTTTGTTTTTGTTTTGAGACGGAGTCTTGCTCTGTCGCCAGGCTGGAGTGCAGTGGCGCAATCTCGGCTCACTGTAACCTCCGCCTCCTGGGTTCAGGCGATTCTTCTGCCTCAGCCTCCCGAGTAGCTGGGACCACGGGCACGCGCCACCATGCCCGGTTATTTTTTGTAATTTTAGCAGAGGCTGGGTTTCACCATGTTGGCCAGGATGGCCTCTATATCTTGACCTCATGATCCGCCCGCCTCGGCCTCCCAACGTGCTGGGATGACAGGTGTGAGCCACCGCGCCTGGCCTTGAGTTGAATTTTTAACCGTGCAATCAGGAACTTCTTATGCACCTCTCTCAATCCCATTGCTCTCATGTGTAAAGCATAGATATTTAACTGAATGAGATAACCCTCTAGCTCTGGCCCTCTCAGATTCTACAACTTAAAAGCATTCATACAGCTAGTGCTCGACTTACGACCACGGTCGGGACCGCGGACCGGTCGTAACACGATTTGGTCGTAAGTTGAGTAGGCTATATGTACAGTTGAAATGGTGCACACGGAGATGGCAGTGCTGCCGGAAGCTGGTCCGCACTGTCGTACGCCCAGCTGGGCAACGTTTGCGCTGCCAGACGCGGAGCAGTCGTGGCTAGCGATTGCAGTTATAAAGTCGAATGGCTGTAAGTTGCATAGGTCGTAAGTCGATCAATACCTGTATATGTTAGCAAAGCTAAGAACAATATAAAAATACTCCAGCTAAACTCACCACCAACAGGGGCCCTCAGCTGTTATTTTTGAGTGTGAGGATAACATTATTTTTTAATATTCTTCTGGATATTTGCTTTATTCATGCTAGGTTTTAAGTTCTTTTGCAAAGATGATTAATCCATAATATCCAATAAATGTAAAAGCAAGGAATGTATTGAAAGTGCTAATAAGAAGAGACCTGTGTTCATAATGTAAATAGGGTAGGGGATATTTAAAATTTTTTAAGTGGCATAATTCACTAGTCTCCAAGGTAATTTCTGAAGACAAAGAGTTATTCATGAAGCAGGTGCAAGGATCTGTCTACACCTTTGCAATCGGCAATAGTCATCAAGAGCAAAAAAAAGTGATTGATAAGTCAGACACAATTAGCGTGTGTGAATCTGGCATTAGCATCAATATGTTCATTCAAGAGAAGGCTATGAGTTTGGTAAAAATTAAAAGTGAAGGTATGGAGCTTTGTTGATGAAATCTGTCATAAGCCATGGATAGTTTGTGGTTTAAGACTCTTAGTGAAGAGGGAGTGAGTGCAGGTACAGTAAGACTAAAGTATACCCCAAGGCTGGGCACAGTGGCTCATGCCTCTAATCCCAGCACTTTGGGAGGCCAAGACGGGAGGATCACTTGAGGTTAGGAGTCAGAAACCAGCCTGGCCAATATGGTGAAACCTCATCTCTACTAAAAATACAAAACTTAGCCAGGCGTGGCGGCGCATGAGTATAATCCCAGCTACTCGGGAGCCTGGGGCAGGAGAATCACTTGAGCTTGGGAGGTGGAGGTTGCCGTAAGCCAAGATGGCACCACTACACTTCTGCCTGGGAGACAGAGCCAGACTCTGTATCCAAAAACAAACAAATAAAAAAACATAAAAATAAAGTGCTCCCCATACTTCTTAGGAGAATTAGCAAAGAGAGAGGTGATTTGCCTCAGTGGATTCCCAGCACAAAAAATAAATTGGTTATTTTTGGAAAAGATCTTGGAGGAGGGCCGGGCGCGGTGGCTCAAGCCTGTAATCCCAGCACTTTGGGAGGCCGAGGCGGGTGGAT
>NW_016107358.1:2151674-2157823 GCF_001604975.1 Cebus imitator | reverse complement strand
AAAAAAAAAAAAAAAAAAAAAAAAGATCTTGGAGGAAAGGCATAGATGTAATGATATGTGAATCCTTGGTTTTAAAGTTTTGATGGTCTCTGATAGCAATTCTATGTGATGGAAATGAGTGTGTGGATGATACTATTAAATTCTTCTGTATTTGCTAAGGCAAGACTCTAGTTCCTGGCCGGGCACGGTGGCTCATGCCTGTAATCCCAGCACTTTGGGAGGCCAAGGCAGGTGGATTACCTGACGTCAGGAATTCAAGACCAGCTTGGCTAATATGGGAAAACTACCTCTCTAAAACATGCAAAATTTAGTTGGTCATGGTAACAGGCAGCTGTAATCCCAGGTACTTGGGAGGCTGAGGTAGGGAAAATTGCTTGAACCCAGGAAATGGAGGTTGCAGTGAGCTGAGAACGTGCCACTGCACTCCAGCCTGGGCGACAGAGCAAGACTCCATCTCAAAAAAAAAAAGAAGACTCTAGCTCCCATAGGCTTAACACAAGGAAAGTTTACATCTGACTCATCTGGGAATTCAGTTAGGATAATACTTGTTGGGTGATATTTTATGTAGTTATTCAGGGAACCAAGAACTCTGTCTTGTGGCTCACCCCTCCTGCAGGATCCTAGGAGTCCTCCCCATTCACCTAAAGACATACAAAGGAGCTGTGATGAAGACATACCTACTTCCTCACTATTCCACTCAAAGTGACTGACTCCGATTACTTCCTCTCTCTTCCCATTGGCAAGAATTAGCCATAAAACTTCCACCCAAGATGCAGGGGAGCAGGAGTATTAAATATTCTCTAGTTGGGCATCCCCTTCTTACAACAACCTGCACTATGAAGGAGTCTTTGGTGGTCAGCTATCCGTCTCTGCTACTGTGCTTAACTGTTCTTCCACTGCGCTGCATTGCTGTAAAGGAATACCTGAGACAGGGTAATTTATAAAGACAAGAGGTTTGCATGGGCGTGGTGGCTCATACCTGTAATCCCAGCACTCTGAGAGGCAGAGGTGGGTGGATCACCTGAGGTCAGGAGTTCAAGACCAGCCTGGCCAACATGGCGAAATCTCATCTCTACTAAAAATACAAAAATTAGCTGGGCATGGTGGTGCGTGCTTGTAATCCCAACTACTGGGGAGGCTGAGGCAGGAGAATTGCTTGAACCCAGGAGGCGGAGGTTGCAATAAGCTGAGATTATGCCACTGGTCTCCAGCCTGGGCAACAAGAGCAAGACTCCATCTCAAATAAATAAGTAAATAAATAAAAGCAAAGAGGTTTAATTGGCTCATTATTCTACAGGTTGCACAAAAAGCATGGTGCCTGGTGTTTGCTCAGCTTCTGATGAGGTCTCAGGAAGCCTCAGGCTCATTACAAGGCCAAAGCAAGAGCAGGAGAGAGAGTGGAGGAGAGGTGCCACACTTTACAACAGCCAGATCTCATGAGAACTCTCTCACTATTGTGAGGACAGCACCAAGCCACGAGGGACCCACCCCCCTGACCTAAAAACCTCTCACCAGAGCTCAGTTCCACTACTGGGGATTATAATTCAACATAAGATTTGGGCAGGGACAAATATCCAAACTACATCAGCTACACCTTCTTTTTTAGAAAACGTTTTATTTTTAATTATGGGTACATAATCGCTATATACATTTATGGGGTACATATAACACAGGTAAAATCAGAGTAACTGGGGTATTCATCACCTCAAGCATTTATCATTTCCCTGTATTAGAAACAGTCCAATTCCACAGTTTTAATTATTTAAAAATATACAGTGAGTTATAATCCCAGCTACTGTGAAGCTGAGGCAGGAAAATTGCTTGAGGCCAGGGGTTCAAAACCAGCCTGGGCAACATGGACTTTGTCTCTACATAGAATTTAAAAATTAGGCAGGAGTGATGACATGTGTCTGTAGCCCTAGCTAGTCAAGAGGCTCAGGTGAGAGGACTGCTTGAGCCCAGGAGTTTGAGACCAGCCTGGGTGAGGTAGCTAGATCCTGTCTCAAATATGTATGTAAACACACACACACACACACACACACACACACACACACACACACACACAATTGTTGTTAATTTAAAAGTAAAGCGTCCTAACTGTAGTCACCCAATTGTGCTACTGAATACTAGGTCTTATTTATTTATTCATTTTTTTTCTAAATGTATTTTTGAGCTCATTAACGATCCTCACTTTATCCTCCCACCCCGCAACTTTCTGATTTCAGTTATGAACAGAAGGATTTATAACTAACTTCTCAGAACCTATTCTGTTTGCTTGTAGAGAAATAGAGAAACTTCTGTGGTAGATACTCAAAAATAGGAACCGTGACTCAGAGCATTGCGTGTCTATAAAATGAGTGCATAGATGCAATTTTTAAAGGAATATACTACTGTTTTACCAAAAAAAAAGAGAGAGAAAGATTTTCTACCCTAGATCGTAAATGTGTTAACATCAAACTTAGGTAATGCACATGTCCGTGTGTGTGTGTGTGTGTGTGTGTGTGTGTGTGTGTGTGTTGGCCTAGTATCTCTTCTTTTGAGAAGTTACTCCATACTCCTGTAAATATCTTAAATTATGTGGTTAAAGAAGGTGGAGAAGGCTGGGAGCGGTGCCTCACGCTTATAATCCTAGCACTTTGGGAGGCCAAGGTGGGTGGATCACAAGGTCAGGAGTTCGAGACCAGCCTGGCCAACATAGTGAAACCCTGTCTCTACTAAAAATACAAAATTTAGCTGGGTGTGCTGGCGGACGCCTGTAATCTCAAGTAATAGGTAGGCTAACACAGGAGAATTGCTTGAACCCGGGAGGCAGAGGTTGCAGTGTGCTGAGATGGCACCATTGCACTCCAGCCCGGCACCAAGCTAGACTCTGTCTCAAAAAAAAACAAAAACACTAATACACGATATAACACGAACAAACCCTGAAAACATTATACAGACACACATATATGTCTGTTTCCATGTATAACATATGTAGCCAGAAAAAAAAAAAAAAAAAAAAAAAAAATGAAAAAAAAAAAAAAAAAAAAAAGACTCCATCTCAAAAAAAAAAAAAAAAAAAAAAAAAAAAAAAAAGGTGGAGAAGGACTGACAAGGGTCACCTCCTTACCTCAACATTTGCATATGACCTGGTCTTTGCCAATCAAATGGCTTCACCCCACTGGCCACAGTGGGTTTTCAGGTATGGAAACCTGAGCTGGCCAATCCGAACTCCTTATGGTGCCTTTTCCAAAGACTCTTACTCTGAGCTCATAACCTCTAAACCCCTTGTAAACTGGAGCATCTTACTTGTCTGCAGGCATCTTACTGCTGCATGGAGATAGGCTGAGAATGAAGCCAGAGAGCTGATGGACATTATTTGAATGCCTGAACAGTCATGATCAAAGCCCACTGCATGAGCTTTCTAGTTACATGAGCCCATTCATTTCTCCACTTACACCTTGTATTTTTGCTTCAATTTGATTTGAATTATTTCTGAAAATAAAACCTTCAAAATTAAAGGGCTCTAACTATGACACCTGGTTTAGATTTTTCACCTTTTCATCATGGTAACGGTTCTGCTCTAAAACCTTTAATGCGGCCAGGTGAGGTGGTTCACACCTGTAATCCCAGCACATTGGGAGGCCAAGGCAGGCAGATAGCTTCAGCCCAAAAGGTCAAGATCAGCCTAAGCAACATGTCAAAACCCCATCTCTAAAAAAAAAAAAAAAAAAAAAACTGGGCTAGGTGCAGTGGCTCATGCCTGTAATCCTAGCACTTTGAGAGACCGTGGCAGGCAGATCACTTAAGGCCAGGAGTTCGACACCACCCTGGCCAACATGGTGAAATCCTGTCTCTACTAAAAATACAAAAATAGCCAAGCGTGGTGGCACATGCCTATAGTCCCAGCTACCAAAGAGGCTGATACATGAGAAGCACTTGAACCCAGGACACTGAGGTGGAGGTTGCAGTGGGCTGAAATTATGGCACTGCACTCCAGCCCAGGTGACAGAGTGAGACTCTGACTAAAAAAAAAAAAATTAGCTGAGTGTGATGGTGTTCACCCGTAGTCCTAGCTACTCAGGCAGCTAAGGCAGGAGAATCACCTAAGCCCAGGGACGTGGAGGCTGCAGTGAGCTGTGAGTGTGCCACTGCACTCCAGCCTGGGCGACAGAGTGACTCTGTTTCTTAAAAGTAAATAAATAAATAAAACCTTTAATTAGCTTATTAGTTGCCTACAAAGCCAAATTATAGCTCCTCTGCCTCACTTTCAGAGCCTTCCACAATAAGGGTTCACTTTTCTTAACCTAAGAACATAAACCTTAGAACGTCCAAATACTTATTTATTTCGTTGACATCTGGTTTTAGTCCATTTCTATGTTAACCTTTTTCAACTTATAAAATTCCACATTAGGACAGTTCCCATGGAAATTATTACTGCTTTGAGGGTAGGGACCATGTCTTTCAGACCATGTGCCTGTAGCCCTAACCAATTGGGACAGGAGGCTGAGGTGGGAGGATTGCTTGAGCCCAGGAGTTGGAGACCAGCCTGTGCAATACAGCCAGACCATGTATCCAAAAATATATACACACACAGAGAGAATACATGATTGTTAATTTATTATTAATTGTAATGGTATTTAACTTATCATCCACCTCTCTATCTCTTGTCGTAGTTCAATTCTTAGCATGGTTTAGAAACCATAAAACATTCTGCAAATACTTATTGAATTACATTGCCACTGTGATATTTCTTTGAGAAGTAGACTTTAATTTTGAACAGGCTACATTTTTCTTTTTTTTTCTGAGAGGGGAAAACTATGTAAGTAGACAATTTGGGGAGTAAATTTATAGCTTGCAAAAGGTGCTGAATTGGCCAAAGCCTTCTTGGAGGGCAGCATTAAGGTCACCTTTTCCTTTATTTCATTTCCAACACAGTTATAGCTCAGGTAACAACTCAGAGAGGGTTTCTCAGTAATTGACGGAGTAATCTCTTTGAGATGTGAAAAAGAAATCAGGTGCTTCACAGATCAGCTAACCAGAAGCTGTCGAATATCTGTTCTTGCTTATTCTTGGCACACTATGGTTTATGGTATTTGTTGAAAAAAATAAATGATTTCCCCCTACCCTTGGGACTTTTTCCTCCACCTCCAGGTCTCATCAATTCCAGCAATTTAAGAAGACATAAAATTGAGATATAACAATTCCTCATATATTTACAGAATTTTTATAGTTTTTATTCACATTCCATCTTTTCATTTGCCCTCCACAACAACTTTGTAGCTAGGAGGAAAAAATAATGTCCATTTTGCAGAGGAGGAAAACTGACACTCAGAGAAGCCAGGCTACCGAAAGATCATAGAGCTGGCAAAGGACAAACCCAAGGTGTTAGGCCTTTTCCCATGGTACCCTACCCACCTGCTCTGAGCAGTGACCAGAAAGCAGGATACACAGTGCAGTGGTCAAGACCATAGACTTGGATTCAAGCAGATGTTGATGAAAGTCCTGCTTTGCTGCTTACTATGTAGCCTTGGACAGATTACACAATCTATTAAAGTCACAGTTTCCTACTCTGAAAATGGCAATGATGCTACAACTTCTAAGGAATTTGTGAAGATTGACAGACACTGAGACTGGGATGTCATGAGTGCTCGGAAAATACCAGCTATTAAAAATGAAGTCATTGAGGGAATGGGGAACTAGCCAGGTACAAGGGGTGGTTACCACGGTCTAAAAACTGGACTTGAGATCTCCTTTTAGATGACTTAAGTCTTGTCTATGAGATATACTATGAAAGACCCACTGTGGGAAATACCTACTCTTTGAAGGTACCAAGAAGAGAGAGCTGGAGTCCAGGAGTGGTGGCTCACACCTGTAATCCAAGCACATTGGGAGGCCAAGGCGGGTGGATCACCTGTGATCAGGAGTTCAAGACCAGCCTGACCAACATACGAAAACCATCTCTACTAAAATTAGCTGGGTGTGATGGTGTGCACCTGTAATCCCAGCTACTTGGGAGGCAGAGGCAGGAAAATTGCTTGCACCAGGAAAGCAGAGGTTTCAGTGAACTGAGATCGCACCACGGTGCTCCAGCCTAAGCAACAGAGAGAGACTTCATCTCAAAAAAAAAAAAAAAAAAAAAAAAAAAAAAAAAAAAAAAAAAAAAAAAA
>NW_016107358.1:2143767-2151118 GCF_001604975.1 Cebus imitator | reverse complement strand
AGAGTCTTGCTCTTATAGCCCAGGCTGGAGGGCAGTGGCGCGATCTCAGCTCACTGGAACCTCCACATCCCGGGTTCAAGCAATTCTCCTGCCTCAGACTCCCGAGTAGCTGGGATTACAAGTGCCTGCCACCACGCCCAGCTAATTTTTTGTGTTTTCAGTAGAGATAGGTTTTCACCATGTTGGCCAAGCTGGTCTCAAACTCCTGACCTCAGGTGATCTGCCTACCTCGGTTTCCCAAAGTGCCGAGATTAGAGGCATGACCCCCCCCCTGCCTGGCCAGACGTCACTTTTTTTGGTTATTGTTGTTCTCTTTTTTTCTAACCCATCACGTCCACAGGACGGACACCACTTTTTTTAAGGGAAGACTCTGCTCTTTATCCAAAGGGATGTGACCTTGTCCCCACACTAGAGTGAAACATGATAAACTAAACCTTGTTATAACAGATTGACACCTATCCTGGGAGGGGAAGTTTTCTTAATGAAGGCCATTAGCTAGTTGGCACGATTACCATTTATCCATGCTCCTTATTATCTCTCCATAGCTGTCCTCCTGAGGCACACAAAGACATCCTTCTAGACACACTCCTCCTACCTAGGTGTTATTGATGTTCTGTAGAGGGTCAGCTCTGCCCTCCAAAATGTGATTCAACGGTCTGAGAATCTGTGGTTTGCTTGTCCCACAGGATTATTGTGGGGGTTAACATTAAACTGAGAGCATACGCAACAAATCTAATGCATTATGTAAATGTAATGTAATATTATGATTCTAAGCCTCTAGATGTGTCCCATCTTTGGAAAATAATAGAAGAACGTCACCACAAGACAAATGTTCAGCTGTTCACGGAGGAAGTTGAACTCCGATCCCCCTTGAGCGTTCCACACATCTGTTAACATCCATTCCTCGATGATGTCCATTTATTTAATACCTCCGATCAATAACTTCATTTCTCCCTAGTCTCTCTTTTACTAGCCTCTTTGGTAGATTTAATTAAAGTAATGCACTTTATGGGGATATGAAACCAGGTACTTGAGTATGTCACTTCCTGGTACAGGTCCTCAGCTTCCCTTTTATAAAGCAGAAATTAGGAGCGGGAGAGAGAAAGAAAGGGTACAATTTGCTTCTGCTCAATTCACAGTGGCATGAAGCAGAGTAAAGACTGGTCCAGAACGTGTCTGGAATCCTATAATTCCTATAATTATCTGATTTTTTAAAAAATGTTATATTAACCTCAAAACCAGTCACATTCTTTTGAATGCCATAAAACCATTAATTTTCAGAACAAATCCATGCCTGGTTAGTTCACCAGTAGAAAACATGAATTCCTAGGCAGGCAAAAAGATGACTGAGTTTAATGCAGGAATGGGAGAGGCTGGTTGTGGGGAAAGTAAGGCACACGTCATGTTTTCTTAATAGTAATGTGCTAAACCAGCAGCTATTCTTTGAAATGTGAGAGGGGCTTAGGGCATGGAAAGAAGATGCCTGAGAGAAATTTAAAACAATGTATAAATTACAAAAATTACAGGAATTTATAAATTCCTGTAATAAAAGGAATTTACAAGGCACAAAACTGAAATAATAAGAGTCCTAGATTAATTTTACTTTCTTGAGAACCTTGTGACCCCTATAAATATTTTCTCTGACTGGCGTGGTGGCTCATGCCTGTAATCCCAGCACTTTGGGAGACTGAGGTGGGTGGATCACGAGGTCAGGAGTTCCAGACAGGCCTGGCCAACATGGAGAAACCCCCGTCTCTACTAAAAATACAAAATTAGTTGGGCGTGGTGACACATGCCTGTAATCTCAGCTACTCTTTAGGCTGAAGCAGGAGAATCACAAGAACCAGGGAGGCGGAGGTTGCAATGAGCTGAGATCGTGCCACTGCACTCCAGCCTGGCAACAAGGGTGAAACTCTGTCTCAGAAAAAAAAAAATCTCTATGCACCACTGACCACAGCAATTTAAGTATTGTGCCACCCCCCCAAAAAAACCAAACAACAAAAACAAAAAACAAGAAATACCCTTGACTGATGGTAAAAGCAGTAAGGTTTTAATTTTGTGATATATAAATCCCTGAACATATTATTTGGTGCATCGATACCTATATGTTTATTAAAAGTTAGGGCCTAATACATTTCTTCCATTTATTGAAGAAACAGTGGCTTTTTCAAAGACAGTTAAACTGAAAAACAGAGATAAAGCATTCTTATTTCTCAAGGATAACAAAACTTGTTTTGAAGACTCAGCAGTATTCTAAAAGAAAATGGCATCAACTTGTGTATGTCATGCCCTCCGGGTTTTCTGTGTGATTTTGGATGAATCTCTCGATCTCTCTGTTTCAACTGCAAACCTGCTAATAGCTTTGGAATGAGTACTTAAACAAGCATGGAATAATCACTGGTTAAATAAAAGAGGTTTTGATGAATGCTCTATATTTCCAGCCAAATGGAACCACTCAATGTTTCTATAAAGATCACGCATTTTCCTGACTCCACACTTTTTCTTATGCCATTTCTCTCACTAGGCATGCCATGGTCCTGTCTTGTTCTAATTTTACCTATTCTCCAAGGACAAGGTCAACTGTCTTTCGTGTTTTCAGCTTTTCCGGCTTCTTTACCTGAAAGTACTAGTCCTTCTCCCAAACCTGCTTTAAAAACAGCATTTGTTCTCTATCTCTTATAGAGTTGTAGAGTAATATTTTTAATATATTTAATTAAATGACGTATGCCCTTCCTTTAGCAGGCAGGGATTGTATGTGATTTATCTTAGAACTTGGCATGTGATAGGCACTTAATAAATATTTACTGGGTAGATGGCGTGACAGTTAGTTTTATGTGTCAACTTGGCGAGGCTCTTAGTACACAGTCATTTAATCAAACACTAATCTAGGTGTTCCTGTGAATGCATTTTATAGATTTGGTTAACATCTACAGTGAGTTAACTTTAAGTAAAGGAGATTACCCTAGATATTGTGGATGAGGCTTCTCCAATCAGTTGAAATTCCTTAAAAGAAAAAACTGAAGTTTGTAGAAGAAATTCTGCAACATAAACTCCTACAAGCCTGCCCTATGCTTTTCAACTTCCCTGCCTGACAGATTTTGAACTAATCAATCCTCACGATTGCATAAATCAGTTTTCAAAAATAAATCTTTAGGACTCCAGGAGGAAGAAAATGTTTGCTTTGTTCACTGCTGTATCCCCATTATCAAGAACAGTGCCTGGCACATAATAGGGATACAACAAATATTTTTTCAATGAATGAAGACATAAAAAGATAATTTTATGAAAAATTCCATATTAACTAGGTTTTGGACATATACTAGGCTTTTTACTAGGTTTTTGGTAAATTTGGCTATTTATCGTTTTGCAACCTATAGCTACGGACTGTAACATGTAGAAATTTATTGATAATTGATGCACAGATTTTCACAGTCTTTGGCTCTTGTGCTGACACACCTGGCAAAAAGAAATTCCAGTCCTGTCATTCTGTGTGTTCCCATAGGCAAATCACTTCTGTCCTCTTCACCCTATCTTGTTCAACTGTATTATTAAGATTTTGATGTGATGATAGAATTTGAAGCTCCCTTCCACCGTTCTTTAAGATCTGTGATTTTTATGCATGGCTATATCCTTAATTTTATATATAATTTTGTCATCAGACATACTTGAACGTTATTTATTGCCTAGAGGTTGTTATTTCTTTTTATTACTATCACCAATTACTATCTGAAATTCATAAAGTTGCTCTTCTCCAAAATACTTAAAGAAAACTGCAGCCCAGATTCTTAGGACTACATTTCTCCCGTATCTGGGTTGTGAAGAAATACAAAGACTCCTGAATGCTTTTTTGCCAAAACCACAATTTCTTGTGTCAAGTGCTTTATAAACCTGGTTATAAAGTTCTGTATACATGTTCCTCTCACACCTGGGCTTCAGAACATCATCCTTTGCTTCTAATTTTAGGGCCAGAAAATCATTTATAACTGTTTTGCAGCCTCTTGTAAATACGTCCTGGGGTACTTTCTTTGAGTGTCTTTTGCTTCTGCCCACCCTGTGGGGAGAGAGATTTCTGGAGTCTGACAAACCTGCTGGGCCCTGGCTGAGCCCTAAGAACCCAGAGGCCATATAGCCATGCCCTAGGGCCCAGCTGCTGAGTGAATTTCATCAGCAGGCTTTGCTTCAGCCCCCACCAGCAGAGAATAAGAGGCCATTAGCCAAGATGTGTCAAGGAGGGGGTCTTAATGCACTCATAGATTTTCTCCTCTTTTGATTTCAGGCTAATTCTTTTAGAGCAAAGATGCTTACAAAAAAAATAGAACATTCAACTATGGAATGTCAAGCTGAGCAAGGATGGACTGGGGAAAAATAAACAAACACATTGTGTTAAGAATTTTTAGGGAGCACAAGATTGCCTTCTTTGTCTTCTCATGTTAGAGCTGTAGCCTCAGAATGTCACCCCTGGATGACACTTTATTTATTCATTTACACGAGAGGAAGAGGAGATTTGGAAAAAAGGAGACGATTTTTCTCTGATCATGAAACTAATGGCCAAAGCTGAACCAGAACAGAAATCTCCTGATTTTCGGCTTTTGTCTGAATTTATTTATTTACAATGTATATCTGATATATTCCTACCTATCCCCCTCTAAAAAATTTAAGGTAGGCTGGGTGCGGTGGCTCACACTTGTAATCCCAGCACTTTGGGAGGCCCAGGCGACGGATCACTTGAGGTCAGGAGTTTGAGACCAGCCTGGCCAACATGGTGAAACTCCGTCTCTACTAAAAATACAAAAATTAGCCAGGTGTGGTAGCGTGCACCTGTAGTCTCAACTTCTTCGGAAGGCTGAGGCATGAGAATCGCTTGAACTCGGGAGGTGAAGGTTGCAGTGAGCTGAGATCGCACCACTGCACTCCAGCCTGGGTGACAGAGCGAGACTCTGTCTCAGAAAAAAAAATTAAGGCAAATCTCAATAAAATGCATGTACTCATATCCCCAAGATAGTTTAAATAGACAAGAATAATCAGAGATTAAATAGAATAAGGGAGCTGTGTTTTCTTTTAGTCTATCTTTCTTCCTTTTTTTCTCTCATTTTTTTCTATTAGACTACACAGAAACATTGGAGAACGTAGGGGTGTGAGGGTATTTTTTTCTGCTGCTTAGAAAGTCCTAACAGAGTAAGCAGAATTAGAAGACATGGTCCAGGAAGTATATTTATAGTTGTGTGTGTGATAATATTGTCAGAGCTGAAGGAACATCAGCATTTTCCTCAAATCCTCTCTCTCTCTCTTTCCAGGTTTTACAACTTGGAATTTAAAATGAGCTCAACTCAACACACCAGGTCTCAGATCAGGAGAAACAACTCCTGCCATTCTTGTACTGCACTGAGCATGGTTAGTTAGAGGAGAGAAAAGAAAAGAAAAAAAAAAAGAAAGCCAAGTTTTTCAATAACTTCTTATGGGGTAGAGTTTATAGAGTTTTTTTTGTTGTTTTTTTTTTAATGACAAAGTCTAAAAAACAAAACAGGCATTTTAACAATTCCTTCGTCAATGGTATAGACTTGCTCAGAGAACTGGCTTCTATCATTAAACAATGAGTATGTAAATTAATATGTTAAAGGAAGAACCTTTCTTTTCACAGAGAACTTATCCAGTTATGAATTTGGGTTGCACGGTATACGTGTGATGTCTGTGGTGTGTTTCTGTACCACGGAACTTCTTTGTATCGAGTGGAATGAAATAACCTGCTAGGTTTGGGCGGTAAGAAAGCCAGAAACAAGGAAACATGTATTTTTAAGCCTAAAAAAATAAAAGACACAATCCTTGATCTTCATTGGGCCTTACATGAAAACAGGTATCAAACACCTTGTGTTTAGTGCAGAACATAGCTCTGTCATGGAGTGTATCCTTGTAGGAAGCAAGTTTCAGTTTTTCTGTTAACTGAAAATGGATCATAGAGTCAGAGCTTCTCAGGGCTGAAAGGCATTTCGGAGGCCATAGTCTAAGCTCTTTACTAACTGAAGAATCTTCTCTAGCAAACCCTAATGGATGGGTAACATAGCTCTGAATACCTTCTGTGCTGCGGAGTTTACTAATTCATAACACAGCCTATTCTGGGCAGAGTGGCTCTCATTGTGAGAAAGTGCTTCCACATCCTCAGCCAAAGTTTGTATGTCTGTAGCCACAATCCCTCCTGGTTCCACCCTCTGGAGCCACACAGAAAAAAAAAAAAACCCAAAGTTAATTTCTCCTTAATTAATTGACCATAGCAAAACAAGCCAAACAGCTCCACTTCTCCCATGACAAAGGATTATGGTCTACCCTTGGCACATGATCCAGTACGCAGGCTGTAAGTAAAGTGGGATCTGGATGGGTTGGTGTGGAGAACCCAGAACACGGCCTTTTACCAAGGTATCAAGGGACGCGGGATTGGTTGGTTATGAGGGTCCCACCGTTTCCCCAGAACAGCTGATGGGGTTAAGATATTCGTAATATGCAAAGAGGATTTCTAGAGTTATTTAACATTACCTGAAATCGGAGAATCGCTTGAACCCAGGAGTTGGAGGTTGCGGTGAGCTGAGATCTCGCCATTGCACTCCACTCTGGGTGACAGAGACTCTGTTTAAAAAAAAAAAAAATTACCTGCAATTATTACTAGGCCCTTTCTTACCTGATGTGTAGAGTTTAAGTCAAATCGGTTTTACCAAAAGAGAGAAGAATTGAAAATACAATTTTTAAAGTTATTTTGTCATACATTTTATTGCGCAAAGGGCTTGAGCTTAGATTTTACGGTAGAGAGAAGAGGAATAAAAGGCTTTGTTTATAATAAGGGAACTTGAATCAAAATTTGGTACCAGATTGTGTATGTGAAATGCTGATAAAGTGTACCCAATCTCTAAACTATGAGAGATTATTGGTGTTTTTCTATATACTCAATGGTTGCTAACAGCAGAGTTGATGGGAAGAACTTGGATCATAAATCAAAAGACGCATATTTGGAGTCTGAACCTGCCACCTTGTTCATGAATTTACTTTTTTTTTTTTTTTTTTTGAGAGGGAGTCTCACTCTGTTGCCAAGGCTGGAGTGCAGTGGTGCAATCTCGGCTCACTGCAACCTCCACCTCCTGGGTTCAAGCGATTCTTCTGCTTCAGGCTCCTGAGTAGTTGGGATTAGAGCGTGCATCACCACATCCGGCTAATTTTTTTTTGTATTTTTAGTAGAGATGGGGTTTCACCATATTGGCCAGGCTGGTTGCGAACTCCTGGCCTCGTGATCCGCCCTCTTCGGATTCCCAAAGTGCTGGGATTACAGGTGTGAGCCACCATACTCGGCCCATGTATTCACTTTTTTTTT
>NW_016107358.1:2131360-2143722 GCF_001604975.1 Cebus imitator | reverse complement strand
GCGATCTCAGCTCACCGTAACCTCAGCCTGTCGAGTAGCTAGGACTACAGGTGTGTGCCACCATGCCCAGCTAATTTTTGTATTTTTAGTAGAGACGGAGGTTTCACCATGTTGACCAGGATGGTCTCGATCTCTTGACCTCATGATCCACCCACCTTGGCCTCCCAAAGTGCTGGGATTATAGGCCTGAGCCACTGCATCTGGCCGTATTTACTTTTTAAGCAAACATTTATTGAATATCTACTATGTTCTGTATCCTGTGAGAGGTACTGGTGATACCTCTGTGGTCAAGACAGACACTGTTGCATACATTTTTGTGAGGGAAATGGATAAGTTATCAGGCAGATACAAGGAAGTGTGAGAATGAGCAGTGACAGAAGTCCAAAGGCAAGGCGAGTCTAAAAGGACTTTACCTGAGCTAGACCTGGGTGTGTGGGGGTGGAAGAGACACAGAAAACACTGTTTTCAAGGAAATGACATCTAAATAGAAGCTGAAAGATGACAATTAGTCACAAACTTCACTATCTCTCTGAGCTTTAGTTATTTCCAAAATGCAAAAAATAATAAAGTAATAATAGTCCTCACTAGCCTTCTTGAGTGGGAGGCTGTGAGGAACTGATAAATGAATTTTGTGATGAGTGCTTTGTTGAACTATAAAGTGCTCTATTATCATAAGGAATCGTTAATAATTGCTATCAGATATTGTTATTTCCATCCCTAGAGTTCACTTCCTTTTTTTTACATGCACAGATTTTGCTCCCCCGAGTATAGGAGGAGCAGAGAATAAAACAAGAGACTGGGTGGAGAGATTTATATTGCTGTACTTTTCTCCATAGCTAGATCACTCATGCCCTCAAGGTTATTAGGGTACAGGGTTGGGGGAGAAGCTGGGACTAGGCCCTCTGAACCGTGTGAACACATCAGAGTGGGTGGGTTTCATGTGGGCCTCACTTTATTAGGACTGAACAGTATGAATACAGAGGGTTACTTATACTGTTCTGGGGACCTCACTAATATTTCAACGGCCTAATCTTGTCAGAAGTAAAACTGCCCGATTTGCCCCAAGCAGGGACATGTGCACTTTTGTTTATGAATACCAAAGAGATTTAGCTCTAGTCCTGATTGGCTATCTATTGCCAGGAAAAATCAGTAGTTAAGGAATTCCAAATGTCAGCGTCAGCAATTTCTGGTGCATTGTTGTTGTTGTTGTTGTTTTTGAGACAGTCTCACTCTGTCACCCCGGCTGGAGTGCAGTGGCTCAATCTTGGCTCACTGCAACCTCCACCTCCTGGATTTAAGCCAATCTCCTGCCTCAGCCTCCCGAGTACCTGGGATTACAGGCATCCTGGCTAATTTTTGTATTTTGGTAGAGACGGGGTTTCACCATGTTGGCCAGGGTGGTCTCAAACTCCTGACCTCAGGTGATCCACCCGCCTAGGCCTCCCAAAGTGCTGGGATTACAGGCGTTAGCCACCCGCAAGGCTGGTTTTAGATTTAACTTAAAGTGCAATGAGTGCATTTTGCCCGGGGGCTGCTCTCCTTTTTTTGTAATCATAATTTTGATCAAATTTCATGGCATTTTTCACGTTCCTTCTGGCAGCCTGGAAACACAATAATAAATATTTAGTAAATTTAAAGTTAGTATGAAAAATAGAAACAGAATTGTCTCTACTATTTAGTCAAGTCTCCTTTCTCTTTCTGTGCCCTCATTCTCCCATCTGCTAAATAAGGGTAGTAGATGGAATTTATCATCTAAGTCCCTTCTACTGTCAACATTCCACACGTCTGTGATGTTTGCCTCTCTTTTTCCTGCCTGTATCTTCAAATCATAAAAAACCCAGGCCACTTCCATTTGTTAGACTTTTATTGAAAATCCAGCTGCCCAAGAAGGCCAGATCTTGTAGCCTAGGCTGCTATTTAAATCTCCGTCAGACCACAGAATCTTTGTTTAAAATTATATTTTGTTAATCCATCATGTGGATGTGGAGCTTGCTATTTTTAATGCATGCTCTGCACAGCCCAGTTATTCATGGCTGAGAGTTTGCCACAGAACTTCAGAGCTGTATTTAACAACAAACAGCTCCAGAGAAGCAAGATGAAGACTTCTTTCACATGCTAATAAAATTCCGGAGTTGGGAGTAGAGGGGCAAGTTCTACCTCTAAGTGTGACAGCAGTTTGGAAATGCAGGCTGTTACCCTGTTCTGTTTGATGCTGCAAGAGCCAGCAAAGGAAATGCTGATCTTAGTGCTTATTTAGATGGTAGACTCCACTGACCTTTGTTCATCTGTCAAAATCCTAGAGAGATGCATTTTTATTTCAAGGCTCAGACACTCTTTAACATCTTCTGATAATTGTTTTCTCTCTCTTCACCTTTCTCTCTATCTCCCTTCCATTATGTCATATAACATACACAGAGGGAAAAAAGCATAAAAATAGAGGCATTTAATTAAATGCATGCAGAAATATTTACCTAAGTAAACACTAGGAAACCATAGATAGCTCACATTGAGATATGTAAATTGTAGCAAAAATCACCTAAATTCTGACTTCCTGGACTTTGAGAGATGGTATTAGTTCATTCATTCTTTTATATATTCGTTTGAACATATTAATTAAGGTCATAAGATGGGTCAGGAAGTAAATTAAATGCAGTGTTTACACAGCTGAAGACAGAGTACTTGCCCTAGAGAAGCTCCTGGTCTACTAGAGCCCAGAGGTTAAAAAGTTTCCCAATCGATCAATTCAGAAAATTATGTTTTTTAAAATTTTTTTTCTATATTCTTCTAATTCAACAATAGAGAGTACGTAATTCATAGAATTCTGATCTGTTTGATGGGAAGGAGAGCAGACAATGAAGAACATCAGAGAGACCACTCACTCATTCAAAACACCCAAGGCCCTGTACTAGGGCACAGTAGGAATACTTTCTGGTAACTACCTGTTGTCTCTTTACAAATATAACTATCACAAGAAAAGGTAAAAATAAGGGAAGAGTGGTGACATCTTATTCATATGTTTGGAAATTAACAAAGAAAAAGCGTTTCGATTTTGTTGTCTTAAGTATTTCTAACTGTACTACATGGTTTGGAGAATTGGAACCACTCTACGGGGTGACTGCCTCTGCTAGCTGCCTCACAGGTGTCTGTAATTGATCACTATCGAAGCACCGACAGATGGGAGTGGATCAATTTGTGCTGGAGTTCCAAACACTTGTTCGGCTTCTACTACTGCCCAGGTAATGTTAATATCTTCTCAGGATGAGAAGTCAGGGCAGCATAACAGAGCTGCAAAAGCCAGAGTTTTTAATTCACTTCCTCATCAGTCCACTTGTATTTATCTAGGCATGGATCCTCTCTCTTTCATACTGAGCGGGTGAAGACGTGTGTTTCAAAGAGAAGGAAACGAAAAGAGAAATTAACTGGTTATGCCCAAGTTCTTCACTTATGACTTGATTCAATAAACATAGAGGATCCTTCTATAGGACCATATGCTGCAGGAAATACAAAGATGAATAAGATGTAGTCCTCATCCCCAAGAATCTTTCAGTCTAAAACTTCTATTAACAATGATGAAGTGGTCAGCTGTGATACTCATGCCTGTGATCCCAACATTTTGAGAGACCTAGATGTGAGGACCGCTTGACCCCAGGAGGTTGAGGTTGCTGTGAGCCATGGCTGTGCCACTGCACTCTGGCCTGAGCTACAAAGCAAGACCTGTCTCAAAAACAAACACACACACACACAAAACCCTAAAACAAAAAACAGTGATGAAGCAAGGTCAAAATTCATCAGCATCAAATGAAAGCTGCTGAGAGCAACTCCTGAGGAATGGCGTTAGTTCATTCATTCATTTTTTTTTTTTTAAGGACAGGGTTTCACCAAGTTGGCCAGGCTGGTCTTGAACTCCTGACCTCAGGTGATCTGCCCGCCTCAGCCTCCCAAAGTGCTGAGATTACAGGCATGAGCCACCACGCCCGGCTCATTCATTCTTTTACATATTTATTTGAACATATTAATTAAGGTCATAATTAATTAAGGTCTGAGAAAGGAAAACAAACTTGATGGGAAGGTCTCGGGAAAGCTTTAAGAAAAAGGCAGACACGGAATTTGGTTTCGGTGTCAAGCGAGTAAAGAATTGAGGAATTCCAGGGGGATGTCAGTGGTCAGATCTGTGTTTCCTAAAAATCACTCTGGCAGCAAGTTGAGACTAGACCAAGGAAAAGTGAAAGAATTAAGTTAAAAACAATAATAATAGAATAATAATAATAGACACTAGAAGCTGATAGCAGCTAAGTACTTACGTTAGTCCTTGTACTAAGTGCTTGACCTGCTTTATCTCATGTAATCCTTAAAACGATCCGTGAGACAAGAATTATTATTCCCATTTTATAGGGGAAGGTCTGGAAAAGCCTGTATTTCCTTCCATGTCTAACAAAACAATTTGTATTCTTGGCCATGAGAACTCAGGTAAGAAAGTGAAAAAGACCTGATCTAAAATCAAGGACTATGAAAAGAGATTTCGGAGAACTAGGGAGGAAGATAACCTTTGTTTCTCAGAGCAAATGGGCCAAGTGTTAGTGCTATACCCCATAAACACTAAAACCACCTCTGAGACTCTATACTGCTTAAAGGATTATGACTTAGATTGAACCTGCCTTGTCATGTAAGTCTAACTCCATTGTAGGAGCCATGTCTTTTGGCTATTGCTGTCACATTCTGTCACTCCATCTGGCAAACAGTGGGTACTCAAATTTTATCTGTTTAATGAGAAAATTTTCATGTTGTCATTCAACATACCTTGGAACCTGGGGCAATTCATTGTTTCCCCTCTCCCACGCCCACACCTTAGTTTCCCTATCTTTCTATTGCAGTAGGTTGAACCTCATTAATTCATTATATGTTAAAATAAACAAGGTGCTATTCAGGTAATTAATTACCTCGGGCAAAGGTAGGGATATTCTAGGGGTGAGAGTGTCAATACTGGGTTAGGTGTGCACCCTCTTTTTTGATACGCTCAAGCCTATCATCTTGGCAGTTCAAGATAAAAGGGAAGAAAGCAGGTTTCATATTCCTTAAAGCAGTTTCCTTTACTATTTAAAGGTACTGGAGTTCTTGGGATAGAGAGGGAAACGCGCACAGAGACGTCTTCCCCCAGGACACCGCCCTTAAAATCAAACGGAGGAAGACTTTCTTCTTGAATGCGCTTGGCAAACCCTCTCGGGAAAGGGGACGGTGGGACGGCCATGGAGGTGAAGAAAGAATGCATCCACACCTCGCGCGTCTTCCCAAGGACGGGTTGACAAGTGACACAGGCGCGCAGACCTCTGTCACTTATTTATTTTCCTTTCCGCTGGGTGCGCTGTCCCTTTAAATGGAGACGCTGGTGCTGGCTCCGTAACACGGGAGCCGGCAGCTTGTTGATTTCAGAGCTGGTGAATTTCACATTGTTTCCACTTCACTTTCCTCGCCCGGGGGGTGGCTCCGGTTGGCTCCACGACCGCTGTCGTGGCTGCCAGCGAGGGCCAGGGCAGGGACGCGCAGCATCGGGGCGGGCGTGGGGCCGGAGAAAAGGGTGTCGGGGCCACACACGCACCCTCGCTGCAGTCCAGCTCCTCCCGAAGCTCGCACGCCCAGAGCGCGAGGAGCGGGGGACCGCCCGCCCAGACGCCCGCCCGCCAACCCGCCCACGGGCCGGGGCCGAAGCCTGGGAGTCGGCGAGGGGAGGAGGCCCAGGGGGGCGGGGTGGGGGGCGGGGGTGGGTGCTGCGCTGCCGCGGAGCTGCTGCTCGGCGCGTTTTGCATGAAGATGGCGGCTCCCACCGCCTGCAAGGCAGCCTCCCTGGGCTGTAACAACAAGCCTACGTTCCCGGAGCTGGATTTCAGGTCGGGAGCTCGGGTGGAGGAATTGAACAAACTCATCCAAGAATTTACGAAGCACGACCAGAGGGAATACGACGATCAGAGAGCGCTGGAGATTCACACAGCCAAGGATTTCATCTTTTCCATGCTGGGTAAGGAGGAAAAAGGGGGAGGCGTGTGTGTGCGCTGGGAAGTGGAGTAGAGAACCCATTCCCCCTTCTCGGTTTCCTTCCCGAGCCGGTGCCTGGGGTATGAGCCATCTCTGTTCCGCCTCTGCCTTTTTTCTCCCCCGAAAGCCGAGCTGCCTGCCCTCCCCTCGTTACTATGCTTTACGCCGGGTTTCCCTTTCCCCCCTGCTCGCTTGCTCTTTTGTTAATTTATCCGCCACCGGGGCTTGGCAGGCAGGTGAGGCGTTCGCGGTTGAAACGCTGCACCGTTGGGGGGAAGCCCGGGGAAGCGAGTGCGGTCCAGGTGAGCCCCTGAGGTGCCATCAGTTGAGGGATTTGGCTGCCGGCGGCAGGGACCTGCGCCTTCCCGACGCCGGCTCCCCGGAGCTTGGGAGCGGAGACAGCTCAGGGCTCTGGCTTGGCGCCCGAGCGACAAGTTGTCTCTCTCGTCTCGCGGCGCGGCGCTGTCACGCCGAGCCCCCGGCGGCCAAACTTGTTGGGTGTTCCCGAGTAACCCGCTAAAGTAGTCGGGGCGTCCGGAGTTTCTGCAACTTTGATTTGCAAATCGACTTCCCTTCGGGGCGTTCGGAAGCATTTCCGGTGCTTCTCCCGGCTGGTCGCTGAGCTCGGAATTCCTAATTCCCAGCTCCTGTGTGACCAGGCGCGGAGCTCTGGCCGCGGTGGAGCGCCGTGCCCTGCTCTTTGTGTATTTGTCTTAGCGCTGGCCGACAGAGGTGCCCAGAGTTTCCAACCCCGGAGACCTCGGGGGCTGGAGAATGCGCCGCCCACTCCCACCTGCAGCCCCTCACCTGCGGCTCCTGAAACATGATTGAATGCTGTGTTTAGGAAGGTAATGAGCCCGGCCCGGGAGACCGAGCCCACCCTCTGCAGGTGTCCTGCTTTGGGGATTTTTGCGACTGAGGTTTAGGGTGCGTTTGCCAGGCGCCTCTGTTGTAGCTTGCGGCTCCGCGAGCGGATCCGTGGCTGTCTGGCGGTGCGTGGCCCGCGGTCAGCGTTCCGCAGAACTGGTACTCCAGGGTAGCGCTGCTCTAACGCTTATCCCTGGGTGCGCTCTACACATATATCAGCCAATTTTCCATGTGTTGACAAATTTGACTGGGAAAGGTCTTTTGGTCACAGAGGAAGACAGGACTTTTGACTTTCTCCTGCAGTCTACTTGGATTTCGGCCGGCTGTTGGTGCTTCTATCCTGGGATACCTTCTTCCTTCCAGGTTTTCTTCTTCCTCACTGCCCAAGGAGCGAGTAATACAGACTGAACGTGTGTCCGCTGGTAGTTGTTCACGCGTTGGGAAGTTGGATGGAACAGGTTAAAACTCTAGGCTGGTTTTTACCTTTTGCGCCACACTCTCCAAGTGTATCTTACGTTACGTATGGGGTTGAAAAACTCTTTATTGAGAAATCTGATCGTTCAGCTATTTCGATGAAATATATATATATATATACATATATATATATATTCATAATATGGTAGGAGTGAGCTTCCACAGGGAAGCCTAAAATGCTTACAAAGCCAAAAGCCAACACAGTGATTATCAGGAAGGTGGAGACACACACAGAAGGCTGAGGGCAGTTATTTAAGTTGTTGAATTAATCATAGCCGTTCTCTGTGACACATATAATGGAAGTCTGCCATCGTGTTAATAGAGCCCCCAGATCAGTTCTGATGTCTCTTGGCATAGGTCATTCACTAGAAGAAGGTCACCACCAGTTAGGATAGTCATAGGTCAGGAAATGGGAGAACATAGGGAGGGGTAAGTTTAAGTGCCTGGCTCATTAAGAATTTCTCTGCTTAACCCTACAGCTACACACTGAATGAGCAAAGCTTTTATCCAAATATAAAGAATGTAAATTATTCTAGGGTGCTGAATTTTTTGCACGTGTTTAATGTCATGGGTGGCATTGTGTTGACAGGTAAACTAGATTTGCTTTTATTCCTTTTTACCCAGTTGACCTTGCAGGCAGTCTTTCTTGCCCCCTGTGAATTTAGCATTTCCTCCTACAGGAGAGAAAATTCAGGAGAGTGTCATTTAAGCTTTTTGCCCCTCTGGACACTAGAAGGCAGATGGTGAAATGAGCTTGCCCGTGTGTGGTACTGCATTCATTTGCGAGTTCCTTGCTTTCCTTTAATGAGTTGCTGGCTGCTCTAGACAAGTGAAGGTTTGGCGACAGCAAGGGTCCCTATGTGGATTTAGTTTTTTATAAAGCAGATTTTGGCTTGGCTTAAAAAAATCATTTTTTTTGTACACTTTGTTTCACTTGCCACAGCTTTGGTTGTTTAATGAATATGCAAATGAGGTCTCTTAATGACCCCTAGCTTGTTAAGGTGTCACTTGGGTGGCACCAGACCCTCATTTCAGGGAGGGGTGTGTGTGTGTGTGTGTGTGTGTGTGTGTGTGTGTGTGGTTTCAGAGGTAGTCCTCTTGGCTTTGTTCTGTTTCCGAGCTGCACCTGAGGATTGTTAACAGCTTACAAATATTATTCCCTCACAAGAATGAAGTGGCCAACCACGAATTGGGCGAAAGCCTCTTTAGTGGCACTGAGAATAATACTGCCTTGGGTTTCAGGCGTTGGCGGGGGTGGGGCATGTTACTGTCTTTAAGTGTAAGATTGTCAGCCAAGCCTGAAGCCCCTCCAGCTTCGTAGATCCTTTTCATTTTGTCTAGTTTGGAGGAATTTTACCCTGAAGAGCAAGGAGGTGGTAGACAGTTGTCATAATCGATGACCTGTCAGCACCAAGAGACTCTACTATTTTATCAAAGCGGGGTTCTGTACAGGCTGTGGGGTTGATCTGAACCTGCTGGTGGTCACTGTGGTCTCTGGGATCTGTCCTGCTGCTCCCTGTTTGTACAGAGACTGATTTTTTTTTGAAGGCAGGTGTTAACTGCAATTGTCTAGATTCACTTCTTATTTCTCTATACCCTGGTCTTTTAGAATGATTGCTCTTATTATCTAGTTAATATTTGAGAGCCCAGACTGTGCAAGAGGCTGGCAGTGCATAATAAACAGCATTTATCAAAATTCAGGGAATTGCCAGAGTTCATTAATGTTTTAATAATATTTGGTATTTGCATAATGTCTCTGCCAGCTCTTTTGTTATCTTCATTCCCTGGTGAGGTTCGATGGAGACTGGTTTGTGTCCCCATTGAACAGATGCAGAACAGGAGGTATGCAGGTGCTAGAGAAGGCAGGAAAGAGACAAGCTGTCACCTAACCTACAGACCAAGTGGTCGGTATCATGGTACAATTTTTATGATAGTTAATCATTTAGTAATTGTCTTCTCAGGGCCAGGAACTACACATAGACTTTTGAATAGATATTGCTTTCCCATTACATAGACGAAGATATTGTTATTTAGTGGGGTTAGGAAACTGGATATCCAGGGTCACATAGCTAATAAATGGTAGAGAAGTTACTAAAACTGAGATCATACTTTCTCTAAAACATGTTCCTCTTCTCCTGCTTGAGCCTAATAAGAATAGATGCATATTAACTGACACAAGAACAGAAAATCAAACACCGCATGTTCTCACTCATAGGCAGGTGTTGAACAACGAGAACACATGGACACAGGGAGGGGAGCACCACACACTGGGGTCTGTTGGGGGGAAATAGGGGAAGGACAGCAGGGGGTGGGGAGTTGGGAAGAGATAGCATGGGGAGAAATGCCAGATATAGGTGAAGGGGAAGAAGGCAGCAAATCACACTGCCATGTGTGTACCTATGCAACAATCTTGCATGTTCTTCACATGTACCCCAAAACCTAAAATGCAATTAAAAAAAAGAATAGATGCATATTAGGAGAAATACCTAATGTAGATGACGGGGCGATGGATGCAGCAAACCACCACCATGGCACGTGTAATATCTATGTAACAAACCTGCATGATCTGCACATGTACCCCAGAACTTAAAGTATCATAAATAAAGGTTAAAAAAGAATTCAACCCCTTTGAGTAAATATTAAGGAGTATGATTGCTAGCTTGTATGGTAATAATGTGTTTAGTTTTGGAAGAAACCACTAAAATGTCCTAAAAGTGGCTGAATCATTTTGCATTCCCACCAGCGATAGTTTCTGTTGCTCTTTAAAAAAAAAAAAAAGATGCATAAAATCCAGAGGAGAGGCTTTGTTTTAAAAAATTACTTCTTTTAGGATTTTGTTTCTGGTTTTAGCTATAAGTTTTAGCATAGTAGATTCCTGGAATAGTCTGAGTTCAAGTTTTCTATAATAAGATCTCCTATTTGAATTTTTGATTGAAAAAATCATAGTCATTATAATAAAATGCCAAAATCTATAGTTCCATTCCTAGCTTGCCTCTTGTTGGCTGTGTGGTCTTAGTTTTTTTCTCACTTTGAGATAGGATCTTGCTCTGTTGCCTAGCCTGGAGTGCAATAGTGTGATCATGGCTCGCTGCGGCCTCAAATTCTTAGGCTGAAGCAATTTTCCTGCCTCGTCTTCCCTATTGGCTGGGACTAGAGATGTGTACCACCATTCCCAGCTAATTTTTAATTAAAAAAAATTTTTTGTGTAGGTGGGGTCTTGTTATGTTGCCCAGGCTGGGTCTCGAAATCCTGGCCTCAAGTGATCCTCCCACTTCAGGCTCCCAAATTGCTGGGATTACAGGCAAGAGCCACCATGCTTGGCCAGTTTTTTCATTTATTGAACATGGGTAACAGTAATACATTGTTTTTCGGGATTGTTATGTCTGAATGTTAAATTACTTTGCTAACTAAAAAGTAAAATGTACATGAGTTTATTACTTAAAGTAATGTTTATTTATTTATTTGAGACAGGGTCTTGCTCCGTCACCCGCTGGAGTACAGTGGTATGATCTCAGTTTACTGCAACCTCCACTTCCCAGGGTCAAGTGTTCCTGCCATCTCCGCCTCCCAAGTAGCTAGGACTACAGGCACATGACACCATGCCTGGCTGTTTGTATTTTTGGTAGAGACAAGTTTTCCCCATGTTGCCCAGGCTGGTTTCAAATTCCTGAGTTCAAGCAATCCACCCACTTTGACCTCCCAGAGTGCTGGGATTACAGGCATGAGCCACTGTACCCAGCCTTAAAAAGTATATTTTTTTCCTTAGAAAATCCAGTGAACTTAAATTGGAATTATTTCTGCAGCTTGACATCTGAAAGAACCCTGGAGTACAATTAGGGTAGCCCAGAAGGATATGGGCTCTGGCTGTAGAGGGCTTGATCAATTCTAACATTCATTGCCATTTGGTCCGCTCATACTATGTGCTGACCATGGTGCTAGCTACTTTGCCTAAATCCATTAGATCATGTCATCTTTTTTCCACAGCTTTGTAAGGATAAGTATCCTGCCTATTTTGAAAGTGAAATAGGTGGTATTACACCTTTTAAAGAGGAAATGTCAAGGTTCGAAGAAGTCAAGAACTCATGCTAAGATCATGCAGATTTTGAGAATGAATCTAGTTATTTCTGACTCAGAAGCTCATGTTCCTTTCACTGTAGTAGCAACCAGTTTCCTTTGCTTTTGGGTGAGACAACCAAAAGGCCTCACTTCCAGAGTAATGCTATACTCAGTAGCCTGCCTAGCCTGTAGGAGCAGAGATAATTTTTCCTTTCCTTTCCTCTTTCTTTTCCTCTTCCTTTCCCTTTCCTTCACTTTCCTTTCCTCTTTCTTTTCTTCTTCCTGTCCGTTCCCCTTCCCCTTCCATTCGCTTTCCTTTTTCTTTTGGCTTTCGCTCTTTTGCCCAAATTGGAGTGCAGGGGCACTGTCTCAGCTCATTGCAACCTCTGCCTCTTGTCCTGCCTCAGCTTCCTGAGTAGCTGGGATTACAGGTGCCCGCTACTACGACTGGCCAATTTTCGTATTTTTAGTAGAGATGGGGTTTCACCACGTTGGGCAGGCTGGTCTAGAACTCCTGACCTCCGGTGATCCACCCGCCTTGGCCTCCCAAAGTGCTGGGATTACAGGTGTGAGCCACTGTGCCTGGCCTGAGATAATTTATTTTTGTCTCCCTGTCTCTGTCTCTCTTTCTCTCCCTCTGTTTTTTTTTTTTTTTTTTTTTTTTTCCTCTACGCATTTGACAAATACTTAGTGAATGCAATAGTGTTTGCCAATCAACATGCAGGGTTCTGAGGATAAAGTAGCAAGCAAAAAGTTTGAGAACTTTATGAGGGCCTTTAGGGACCCTTCCTCCATTTCCTTTGCCCACCAACTCTAGCAGGATATTTTGATGGCTATTATTTCTTCTCCCAGGCCAATAAATGCCATGTGGCCATTTCAAAGATGTAAATATGTGGTATGGTGCTCCTGGACCTACCTTTTTTTTTTTTTTTTTTTTT
>NW_016107358.1:2125228-2131287 GCF_001604975.1 Cebus imitator | reverse complement strand
GCGATCTTGGCCCACTGCAGCCTCTGCCTCCCGGGTTCAAGCGATTCTCCTGCCTCAGCCTCTGGAATAGCTGAAACTACAGGCGCATGTACCACCACGCCCGGCTAATTTTTTGTGTTTTCAGTAGAGACGAGGTTTCACCGTGTTAGCCAGGATGGTCTCAATCTCCTGACCTCGTGATCCGCTTGCCTCAGTCTCCCAAAGTACTGGGATTATAGGCATGAGCTACCGCACCTGGCCAACATATTTTTAGGCACTTTCTGCATCTCCAGAGTGGGTCATTTTGAAGCCCTACCTTTCCAGTGTTTGTGTTTTCTCTTAATTGACCCAGCAGAATTTACTGTGGGATTTTATTGTGCATTGGTGTTTTGTGGCCTCCAAGTGCTTGATAAGCCCCCAAGAGTTGTGTTCACTAACGTGCTGTATCTGTATAGTGGACAGGATAATCTCGGAAGTTTGTTCTCTCTCTGAGAACATTAGGTATGCCGGGCAGAGAATCCCTCTAAACACTTATTTTTGTGCTAGTTTGGATTGGTTTTCATTCTCCCTCCATGGTTCTGGGCAGTGGCTGCCCTTCATCCCTGACAAAAGCCCTGGAACTGTTGACAGTCCTAGGTCTTCCTGTCATTCCTTGTCATGCCACCTGTTGGCTGATGCATTGCTCGCAGTTAGGCTGAGCCCCTTTTTAATTCACAGAAATGTTGGATTTGAACAATTCAGAATCTCTGGTCTCATTCAGACCTATTGAATCAGAATCCCTAGAGATCCCCAAACTGGCTGCTCAGCCTTTTAAGATCCTGTCTTGTGTTAGGCCTGATGTTTTGCGTTCTCTGTCGCTGACACAATGAACATGATCCCAGTTGACTTTTGAGACTAGAACCAAGCTGCTGAGCCTAATGAGCAGATAATGTCTGTCTGCTTCTGGAAAGTAATAATGGAGTTCTTCCACCTGGGACAGAGGCAAGGAGGCATAGTGATTGAGACAAGGGTGTTTACTTTGTCACAGGTTTGAATAGGGCTTTACCTTATTGTATCATTTAATCATCACCATTACACTTTGAAGTTAAAAAAAAAACCTGTGATGAACCCTAGCATTAGAAAAATACAGGAATTCATCCAAGTTTATCAGCAAGGAGTGGAATAGGTGGGACTTAACCGGGGTCAGGATGAATACCAAGCTCTGGCTTTTAACAAGGACAATATTCTGCTCTCAAGGGGGCCCAGAGACCCAGATTTTACCTCTGAATCTCCAGTTACTAATATTTGCTGTGTGACTTTGGGCAACTCACTCGGACTTTAAACCTCAGTTTGTAAATATATGAGTTGGGGTTAATTATAGGCACTTCATGTGTTCAGGTGCATTCAGTTCTGAACCTGAAACATTTTATAGAGCATGAGAAAAGGAAATTTCTGAGTTCTTGTACCAGCTGTTTTGTACCATGTGCTATGTGTTTTATCCTGTCTCCTAACCTGTGATGGGCCTAATTTTGCCCATTTTCCAATGATAGAAAATGCAAACAATAAAGTAAAATCACTCCTAAACTTTAATCACTATTCATATTTTGATTTCTAAACACCTACGTTTATACATGTGCTTATATCCAGACATATGCGTACATTTACAAAACGGGGATGGTATGGGATCCATGCTCTTTTATTAATAGTACATTTTTCAATACACTGTCATCTACTCTATTAAGGAGCTATAAGTTGAAACCTGTAGAATGATATTTTCCTAGCTTCTTTCATTCATCTCTTTTTATTCCAAAAGAAGATGCATTTCTAGAACTTAGAGCACATTCTATTATTTATATATATATATATGTGAATGACAGATCTCACTCTATTGCCTAGGCTGGAGTGCAGTGGCGCCATCATGACTCACTGTAGCCTCGACTTCTTGGGCTCAAGCGATCTTCTTCCTCAGCTTCCCAAGTACTTGGGACCACAGGAAAGCAAAGCCATGCCTGATTAATTAAAAAAAAAATTTTTTTTTGGTAGAGATGGGGGTTTCACTATGTTGCCCAGGCTGGAATTGAACTCTTGGGCTAAGTGATTCTCCCACCTTGGCCTCCTGAAGTGTTGGGATTACAGGTATGAGCTACCATGCTCCACCTTTATTCTGTGATTTAATAATTGAGGGTAATGAATCCTCACATTGGTGACTTCTGAGGATTTTACCTGCCTTTCCGTGCCATCTCCTGTCTCTGCACGTTCTACATTGTCAAATGACACACCCCCCCCGTAGTTCTCACTTTCTTTGCTTAGGCTGTTTTCTCTCTCTCTTCTTTTTTTTTTTTTTTTTTTTTTTTTTTTTTTTTTTTTTTTTTTTTTTTTTTTTTTTTTTTTTTTTTTGAGAGAGCATTGCTCTGTCATCCAGGTTGGAGAGTAGTGGCTGATCTCAGTCTCTGCTCACTGCAACCTCTGCCTCTCAGGTTCAAGTGATTTTCCTGCTTCAGCCTCTAGAGTAACTGGGATTATAGGCATGCGCCATCATGCCCAGCTAATGTTTTGTATTTTTAGTATAGATGGGGTTTTTCGCCATGTTGGCCAGGCTGGTCTTGAACTCCTGACCTCAAGTGATCTGCCCACCTCGACCTCCCAAAGTGCTGGGATTGTAGGTGTGAGTCACCGTGCCTGGCTGAGGCTCTTTCTCTATCAGAATTCCCTAACCTGGGTCCATGGAAACAGCATGGAGCCTGTGAACTTGAGTGTGGGAGAAAAAAGGACATTTGTGTTAACATCAAACTTAAATACAGCATTTTCTTTCATTGTAAATGTAGGTGGGAAACCATAGCGTTATTAGTGGTACATATGTTTTTGTTGCCGGTAGAAATCCCAGGCATTTTTATTTCATATTGCAGTTGTTGCAAATATCTCAAAAAAATGTTTCCTGCTGTTTTGAAATTATGGTGGATATTAGACTTGCTGCTAGGTTTTATTTTTTAAGGTGCTAATAATCACATATGATAATGTATCACAAATTTGCTTTAAAAATACATTTCGTATTTTAATACTGATTTTCTTGGAAATCCTGAGTGATGTTATCATATTCATTTAAATATGCCATTCTCTGCAGGGAACTACAGGCTTCTACAGTCTGTCAAGAGGATCCATGTCACAGAATCAAGTCTATGTCCCAGCTTCTACAGATGGCCTTCTGACACCTTATCTCTGCTTTATTTTTCTCTCCCAGCTCAAATGCCACTTGACTTATGAAGCCTTCCTATAGCTCTTCGAGAAGAACAAAATTTACCTTTCCTGTGTCCTCCTAATGCCTGGTCCCTTTTGTGGCCCTTAGCCTATTCTTTCCCATGCTGTAAAGAATCCTTGGCTTATTTATCTTTGCAGTCCCTGGGAGGGGGCGAGGGGGGGTCATGCACATAGTAGGCGCTCACTAAGTGTGATGTGACTTGAGTCAGTCTTTAAAAGAGCTCTCCCCAGTGAAACTTTTATTTCAGTCTCTGAGAAATTAGCACTTTCTAACCTTGTCTCTATGATTTTTTAAAATCCATTGAGTTACACCATATCATCTTTTCTGGAGTCAAGAAAATCTTGATCTTATCTCCTTATGTGGCAGAGGGATGTAGGGCAAGTTTTTTTACATTTCTTAAGACCTATCCTCGGCAATGTAAGAAATGTCCATAGTGATTGCTGTGGCTTGTTGACTGGGAACGGCAAAGTGCCACTCATGACTCATAGGAATGTTCCCTTTCTTGTGGACCCCAGTGTTTCTTCACAGAGATGTTAGGGTACTTCTGGACCTCTGGCATGCCCATATTCAGGGCTTTCCAGAATGCAGAGTGGGCATGCGTTATCTTTCTCGTTATGTTGTTCAGTGTGCTTATCAGTTATCTTCCAAGTATTTGGATGGTTAATCTGGAATGCAAGTTGTAGGAATTGTTTATTATTATAAACTGTTACTTGCCATCCATAATTTACCTTTGGACAATGCTTTATAGATTACAATAAATATTCACATCTGGTATGGTATTATCCTTAGGTCAGGCCTTTGAGAAAGGTTGTATAGGAACTATTAACCCCCATTTCTAGATGGGAGTACTGAGACTCTGGGAGGTGATGCGACTGAGCTCTAGGTCACAGAATTAGTTGTAGATCAAGACTCCACCCAGCTATTGGATGTCTTCTGCTATAGTCAGCATACCACCTGCAGAGTGCTTATAGACTTTTCCCCCCTTAGCATCTTTCGTGGGTTGGTGGGGTTGATTCTGTAGTCACAGACAAGGGAACAATAGTAGGTTTCATTCCCCTTTGGACCTCTCTGCTCTCCACCTGAGCCGAAGGTATATAGCGGGTGAATCTGACCGAGAGTGGAATGAGTAAGTACAAGCCCTATAGACATTCATTCTCCAGGTCTGATTTTTAGTCCTTGCCCAACTCATCCTTAGGGCTTGTGACAGTGTTTACAATGGATCTGGGCAAGTACTTGCCCACTGAGTGATCTCCTTAAGAACCGTTCCTAGTTATGCCCTCCTGTGAGGCCTTGGTTCCAGGAAACAGCTATCTGTTTTTCATCGACTGAAGTGCCTTCTCATGAATTCACTCTGCGCAGGATAAAGAAATAACTGGGGACAGTGCTGCTATGAATAAAGCTGGCATGGGGAACTGTTCAATTTGTTTATTTTTTATATTTTTTCCTTAACACAGGAAGACTTGTGAGTTAAGTCAGTAGTGGGAGTTGGCATAAGTCTTGTTTAGGTTTTTGTCTCTTCCAACTAGTATTTGAATATCTACAATGTGTGTAGAATGGCGCTAAGCATTCATTCATTCATGAATTCATTCAACATATTGGCATGCCTACCATGTGCTGGTGTAATTCTTGGTGTAATTACTATATAAGTGCACAGAGTAGTGAATAAGAGAACCAAGACCATTCCCTCCATAGATCTTCTGTTCTTTGGAGGATTTAACAGAATTAGGCATGCAAGTAAACAGGGGTGTGCGCTGTAAAAAAGAAGAAGCAAAGAATATGATGATGGTGGGCAGCTGGGTAGGATACAGTGAAGAATGGTGGAGAAGCCTTCCCTGAAGCAGAGATGTTTGAAATGCACGATGAAGAAGCCACCAAGCCTCTCAAGACCGGGTGGAAGCGTATTCCAGGTAGACCGACAGCAGGTTGAAAGACTCTGAGGTGAGAGGTAAACTTGAAAGATTTCTTTGGTCTTTATAAAGTGGAATGGTCTATGTTCAGATAAGGCCTATGATGGGGTGGCGCTGCCTGCCTTGGCATTTAGTGAGCTTCTTGTGGATAAAGTTTTTCCAGGTGGGACCACACTTTTGCTAGACTTTTGCTAACAGCATTCAGGCGGCCAGGTGTGGTGGCTTATGCCTGTAATCCTAGCACTTTGGGAGGCCGAGGCGGGCGGATCATGAGGTCACGAGATTGAGACCATCCTGGCCAACATGATGAAACCCCCGTCTCTACTGAAAATACAAAAATTAGCTGGGTGTGGTGGTGTGCTCCTGGAGTCCCAGCTACTTTGGAGGCTGAGGCAGGAGAATCGTTTGAACCTGGGAGGCAGAAGTTGTAGTGAGCCGAGACCACGTCACTGCACTCCAGCCTGGTGACTCTGTCTCAAACAGACAGACAAAAACAAAACAAATAGCATTCAGGGATGGGGTGGGGTGGGGTAGGAGGAATGTAGAAAAGTTGGATTGCAAGTCCTCAAAAGGCCCTCTGTAGCTATATGATCCTTAAATTTCACCTCTGATAGTCCTAGGTCAGAAACAGTGACTCATATTTGATGATTTGTGGTTCAAAGTACAGCTTTCATGGGATGATGCTGATAAGCCTCTATTTTTATCTAGTCCTCCACAGTTTACGAAATACTTTCATATGTATGATCTGATTTGATTTATTCCTCACAGCAACCCTAGGAAATATTATTGTACCTATTTTAACACAGGAAGGAACCATTATCAAGAGAAGTTAACTAACTCATTCAAGGTCATTCGATGGTTGAGGTGGGATTAAACTCGAATCGTTTGAAACTCACCTCATTCTTCATGTTACAATAATTTTCTTTTCCTTTTCTTTT
>NW_016107358.1:2118284-2123238 GCF_001604975.1 Cebus imitator | reverse complement strand
AGACAGAGTTTTGCTCTTGTTGCCCAGGCCAGAGTGCAGTGGCACAATCTCAGCTCACTGCAAACTTTGCCTCCTGGGTTCAAGAGATTCTCCTCTCTCATGGCCTCCTGAGTAGCTGGGATGACAGGTGCCCACCACCATACCTGGCTAAGTTTTGTATTTTTTTTCTTTTAAATGGAGACGAGGTTTCATCACGTTGGCCAGGCTGGTCTCAAACTCCTGACCTCAGGTGATCCGCCCACCTTGACCTCCCAAAGTACTGGGATTACAGGCATGAGCCACCTCACCCGGCCTGCCTCATAGAGTTTTCAATCATGACAGAAGGAAAGTGGCGGCAGGTACTTCACATGGCAAATGTGGGAGCCAGCGAAAGTACATTCTTTTAAACGACCACCCCATACTTTTAAATGACCAGATCTTGTAAGAGCTCAGTGTGACAGCTCACTTATCACCAAGGAGATGGCCCAAGCCATTCATGAGGGATCTGCCCCCATGATCTAAACACCGCCTACCAGGCTCTGCGTCTAACGCTGGGGATTACATTTCAACATGAGACATGTGTTGTTGGGGGAGCAAACTCTATCAGTACTATTATCCTTATTTTACTGATGGGAAATCTGAAACACAGGTTAAGTAATTTGCCCAAAGTCACAGAGCTACTAGTAGAGTAAAGATTTAACCCAAGAAGTCTAGCTTCAGGCAGAAAAGGGCAAGTAACAACTTTTTTTCAAAACTTCATTTAAAAAAGCAACAAAATACCTCTTCCCATGTAAAATACAAATCATTGACAGATTCCTACAATTTTGTTGCTGCCAGGAAACTTGAAAATTAGGGAGTTGGCTTGACTCCCTCCCTCTTCCATGTTATAGACATGGAAACTGAGGGCCAAAAGAAAAGGGGACTTGATCCTCCTGTAGTCTGGAGGTTAAGTAAATGTTGGGTAAGTAATGCTTTTTTCTTTTTTATTTATTTTTTTTTGAGACAGAGTTTCATTTTTGTTGCCCAGGCTAGAGTGCAGTGGCATGATCCCAGCCCATCACAACCTCTGCCTTCCGGGTTCAAGCGACTCTCCTGGCTTATCCTCCTGAGTAGCTGGGATTACAGGCATGTGCCACCACACCCAGCTAATTTTGTATTGTTAGTAGAGATGGGGTTTCTTCATGTTGGTCAGGCTAATCTCGAACTCCTGACCTCAGGTGATCCGCCTGCTTTGGCCTCCTAAAGTGCTGGGATTACAGGTGTGAGCCACAGCGCCTGGCTGGGTAAGTAATGCTTTCTAAGAAAGATACTTGTACTTGAGACAGTTGGCTCCATAGCATTTGCGCCCAAGGGAAGATTTTGCTGACTTTGAAGATGAAGGGAAGTCACTTCGTGAAGGCTGTGCCTCAAGGTAGGGAAAATTTCCCCTGTTACAAAGTCATCTTGTAGTTTGAAGTTCTCTTAATTGCTATTAGAGGAAGGATGCTAAATAAATAGCCTCATAGGCAAGGTGTATTTTTGGTCTGTCGTGTTTGCTTTGGTCTTTTGATTTGTTCCTCGTCTCTGTCTCTCTGGTTTCTTTCCTCTGAAGTGTGACCTTTTTCTTATGCCCGTGCTGTTTCCACAGCTTGGAATAGCATGATGAATATTTTGATCTCTGAACAATTAATATCTATAATAAGGAAGGCTGAGGGGCTGGACTCTGGACTACAGGACCAGCCTGTGGCTGGGAAGAGTTGCAGCTGTGTGGGCTGAGACACCTCCTTAGGACCTGAAAGAGCCAGCATAACCTTCACTCCCCATTGCTGGTCTTAGAGCTTAGGAGGATTTAGGGTGTTGTAATTGGATTCAAAGAATTAGAGTAGAGTGGAGTTAAGCTAGTGGGAATCTTCCTGAGATCAGCTCATCCAACCCCATCATTTTACTGGTAGAGAAAACCCCTGGTGAAGTGACTTGTTCAAGGTCAAACAGGGATGGTAGTGATGATAATGATGAAATTGAGAAACTCTTCCCCACTGTTTGCTGGGCAATGTTCCAAGTACTTATAATTATTAATCCATTTAATCCTCACAACAATCCTATAAGGAGAGTGCTGTTACCCTTCCGCACTTTATAAATAAGAAACCCAAAGCTGGGAAATCACTTTGCTCAAGTTAGGGATAGAGGCTGGATTTCAAACATCAGCAGTCTGGCTCCTCCCCTCGTTGCACCTTCACTGAACTGACTACGCTGGGCTCTGTGTGGTTGCAGGTGTACAAATGTGGGGTGGTGCCACACACTGAATGAAAGAACGCAAGTGGGGCTAGTGGGCAGAGGGGAGATGATAATGGTTTTGCCTTCCTGAAAGCCAGTGGCTAATACGGTTCTGGTTCCTGGTCCAGAGTCTTTTTCACTCTGTCAGGTGGCCTTCCTTGGCAGCTCCTGGGACAAACATTCTTTTGATGCTTATGATTTTGTTTATTGAAAAGTCCTTGGTATGAAATCTCGTCCTATCCACAGCCTCCTCATTTTGAAAGTTAGAAGGTATGTCCCAGCTAATGGATTGATTTAAAGATGTATAAAGGTCAATTGGGCCCTCGACACTAAGTAAATTAGGGCAGCCTTCTGAAATGCAGGCTTTCCCCCACACTCCCCCAGTGGGTTTAATTTCAGATTTAGAACATTTAATTAGGACATAGTTAATGTAGTCTGTCATTGTGGGGATAATGGGGAAGCAGATCTATTTTTCAGGGAAAGGCAGATGCCAAATGTATTTTTAGGAAGCTGACTTTGAGGTCAAAATTTACAAATTGAGTTGGGTTTTATGTGAACTAAGGGATTGGCCTCTTTAGTGCCGTAAGTGACTCTTACAGTGACTAAAAAGTGACTAATTGTTTGTTAATATAAATAACCCGGTCCAGCTTCCCTGCTTTCCAAGGGCATATGTTTGTACACTGACTTGTCTTAAAGCATTGAAACATATTCATAGGATGCTACAAAATTGGTTGTTGGAATGAAGTAACTTCTTGAGATCCTGGTGCTCATGATGCAGAGGATTGGAATTGAAAGTCTCAGAGAAGCCTCATTCCCAGCCTACTTACTCATGGTTTTCTGGCAATAAAGTCTTAATAGGAATGGAAACATTCATTTCTTCATGGAATAATACTGAACCGTCTGGACAGTGTAGAACCTCATGGCAAACAATTTTAAAATCTCTGGTTCTTGGGGAAGTGGATTGATGGGAGATGATCCGCAAAATGTCTTGGTGTTATCCAAGACCACCCAACCCTGGATCCATCCTCTCTGCCATCTCGGGCCCTTCACCTGAGTGTTATTGCTGCCTTCTCCATATGTGGTTCTTTTTCAGTACTGATTCCTTCCTAAAGCATTCACACATCCATGCTTTGTAAATTTCTTCAGCGGAGACCTTGGAGACAACAAATCGTGCAACAAGTCTTCTGGGTCGTAGGAATACAATAGGGAACAAATCTTTATGTTACTTATTCAGTCTTAGGAGGAGATGGACAAGTTAAAAAAAAAAAAAGCTTTAAAGATTACGATCAATACCCTAAAGGAAAGAACAACCAACCAAACCAGCACAGGGTGCTGTGACTTGGCATTCTTCTCCAACTTGACCCTGTTAACCATTCTCTTCCCTACATGCTGCCCTCCCTTGGCTTTCATGACCACACGTTCTTTTTGGTTTTCCCTCTTTTTTCCATCCCTCTGTAAAAGATGGATCTGTCCAACCCTTGGTGACTGCTTCTGTCTTTTCTTCCCTCAACACTTTGTGATCTGTCTTAAAGTGCCAGTTTCCATCTCCCAAGCCTGTGTTCCAGCTTAGACCCCTTGACTGCCTCACTGACAGTTCTACTTGGATGACCCGAAGGTGACATAAAGTTAGTGTTTAAAGTGAATTTATCTGTGCCCCAAACCCGCTTCTTCTCAGTCAGCCACACTGCCGCACATAAGGTGCCCAGAACACGAACTTGGCAGCCATCCTGGGCTTCTCCCTAGCCGGAAGCTGAAGAGGAAATGTGGCCTGTCAAGTCCGCTACCTTTTTTGGACTGCGTTTTCTTCCCTCCATGCCATCACCATAGACCAGGCCAGTACCATCTGTTTCATGGATTGTTGCAATAATCTCACCGCGACTTTGCTTCCAGTCTTGCATCCTTTCAAGCCCTTCTCCGTGCTGAGTCATCCTTTAAGTATGCGTAAACCCATTACAGGCATCCCATCATTCTTTTTATTTATTTATTTATTTATTTTTGAGACGGCATCTTGCTCTGTCACCCAGGCTGGAGTGCAATGGTGCAATCTCAGCTCACTGCAATCTCCACCTCCTGGGTTCAAGCGATTCTCCTGCCTCAGCCTCCCGGCCAGCTGGGATTACAGGCACCCACCACCACGCTCAGCTAATTTTTGTATTTTTAGTAGAGATGGAGTTTTATCGTGTTCGTCAGGCTAGTCTTGAACTCATGACCTCAAGTGATCCACCCACCTCAGCCTCCCAAAGTGCTGGGAGTACAGGCGTAAGCCACTGTGCCTGGCTGTTCAAACTCCTTAGCCCGTTTTCAGGCAACATCTGTAGCTTCCTCTCCTGTAACCACTTCAGTTTTACTGTATATTTCTTGTATACCTACTGTGAGAATAGGCACCATGTGATATACTGGCCTTGTATTATATGTTAAGGAAAGACACAAACATTCTGAACATGTTTAGAGGGCCTCAGTCCTCTTTCCCCTGTTGCCTCGTCGGCCTCATACTGAAACCTCAGAAACTCTTACTCTCATTTCAACCACATTGGCCTTTCACTTCTTTGAAAATTCCACATCCCCCTGCCCACAGAGGTCTTGGCTGGAATGCCCCATCCCTCTCATCACACTTAGACACATCTCATTAACTCTTAGTGATCCATGACATCTCAGCTCCATCAAATCACCACTTCTTGGGGAGGCCTTTCAGGCTAGCGTAGAACAGGTCGACTTTTTCTCC
>NW_016107358.1:2096954-2117134 GCF_001604975.1 Cebus imitator | reverse complement strand
TTTATTAGAGACAGGGATTTTACCGTGTTAGCCAGAATGGTCTCAGTCTGCTGACCTTGTTATGTACCCACCTCAGCCTCCCAAAGTGCTGAGATTGCAGGCGTGAGCCAACCACGCCAGGCCTACATTTTGTCTTAATAGCATTGACGTATACTTGAAAAATAGTATATTTGCATGAGAGATAATAGTTGGTGTGTATATGGATGCATGGCACCAATAACTCCATGCTGTGTGGTCTCAGTCAGGAACCAGCTATTAGTATTGGTCCTTTATTTAAATTTTTTTTTTTTTTAATTGAGAAAGGGTCTTGCTCTGTCGCCCAGGTTGGAGTGCAAGATCGCAGCTCCTGGGCTCAAGTGCTCCTCCCCCCCCCCCCCCCCGCCCCCCAGTAGCTGGGACTACTCACCCTCCTGGCTAATTTTTGTATTTTTAGTAGAGATGGGGCTTCATGATGTTGGCCAGGCTGGTCTCAAACTCCTGGGCTCAAGTGATCTTCCCACCTCGGCCTCCCAAAGTGCTAGGTTTATAGGTGTGAACCACCACGCCCGGCCTTTGGTTTTTTATTTTACTTACATCAGATGTAGAACGTGTTGCCTGTGAGCTCATTTCCTCATTTCTTCCCCATATATGTGTTTGATTTGATCAGCATGCCTGTTAAAAAATTTTGGAGCAAGTATTTAAAAGCTGGGAGATTTTCTTTAAAAAGTAGAAGAACTAGGCCTGAGTTCCTGCATGGCCATAATCACCCCGACTGAATACCAGCTGCCTCCGCTAGACATGCCATGTTTTCTTTAGTTTGTCACAGTCCTCACTAATCTCTATCATATGGCAAGTTTCTGGTAAAATGGGAACTCAAAACCTAATGACCTGCTGGCCAGGTGTGGTGGCTCACACCTGTAATCCCAGCACTTTGGGAGGCTGAGGCGGGCAGATCATGAGGTTAGGAGATCAAGACCATCCTGGCCAACATGGTGAAACCCCATCTCTACTGAAAATACAAAAATTAGCTGGACGTCATGGTGCGCACCTGTAGTCCCAGCTACTCAGGAGGCTGAGGCAGGAGAATCATTTGAACCAGGGAGTTGGAAGTAGCAGTGAGCCAAGATCACACCACTTCACTCCAGCCTGGGCAACAGAGCAAGCCTACACACACACACACACACACACACACACACACACACCCCACTAATGACCTAACCCTAGGTTAGTGAGGCCTGTGAGCAGGAGCCGTGGGGTCAGGAGTCTGGAAACGTGGGCCTTTGTCTTCTGCTGCTGCCTAGTTTGATGACCTTGAACAAGCTATGCAACCGTTCTGTTTGTGGCATACTTTGTTGCATCAAACTAGTCTCTCTGACTAGTTTAACGACTTTGAACAAGCTGTGCAACCTTTGTCATCCATTACCACATCATGATAAATACCTCATGGGTCCCATGAGGTTGTTTGCTCTACTGAGGGAAAATTGCTTGCTACCACAGAACTTGCTTGTTCTTAATTTTCCCATTTTCTCTTTCTTTCCCTCCCTCCCTCCCTCCCTCCTTCCCTTTCTCCCTCCTTCCCTTCCTCCCTCCCCTCCCTCCTTCCTTCTTTCTTTCCTTTGACGGAGTCTCGCTCTTTTACCCAGGCTGGAGTGCAGTGGCACAATCTCAGCTCATTGCAAGCTCTACCTCCTGGGTTCCAGTGATTCTCCTACCTCAGCTTCCTGAGTAGCTGGGATTACAGGTGCTGCCACCACGCCTCGTTATTATTATTATTATTTTTGTATTTTAGTAGAGACGGGGTTTCACCATGTTGGTCAGGCTGGTCTCAAACTCCTGACCTCGTGATCTGCCCGCTTTGGCCTCCCAAAATGCTGGGATTACAGGTATGAGCCATCGCGCACGGCCCTCTCTGCTTCTTTCATAGAGGAATTTACTTGTTGTTTCACCTTGAAGGTTCATTTTAGAAATACGAGAAGGGAGCCATTGGTTTGCCCTCGCTTTCTCACCCTGCTGTTTCTTCCACAGGTTGTATCTGGAGGCAGCTCTGCTCCTTTCATTCCATGCTCTTTGCTCCTGCCAGGGGGTCCCACAGCCATAAGCAAGCTCCTGCAATGACACCCAAGACACTCCAAAGCTGGAACTTTTCTCCAAAAATCAAACAGTTCTAGCTGGATTATTGCCTGTTGAGATACTCAGTAACTAGCCAATGATGGTGATTATTTTGGTGTTGCTAATATCCATGAACTGCAAACAGGATATGGGCTAGTAGGGAAGATTTAGTTTCCAGTGGCAATGTTAGGAAAAATTTGTGGTTCTGTGTTGAGTTTTCATTGTTTGAGATGAACAATACCAGCACTTTTGTCCTTGTGGATCTGGAAGACAGGATAGGCATCAATGCCACAGAAGAAGAAATATATATGAACGAAATCTGGGCGTGGTGGCATGTACCTGTTGTTCCAGCTTCTTTGAGGCTGAGGTCGGTGAATCATCTGTGGCCAAGAGAGTGAAGTTGCAGTATACTATGATCACACCTGTGAATATTCACTGCACGACGGGGCAACCTAGAAAGACACCATCTCTAAAACAAAAAAAGGCGAAGGATGCTGGGTGGTGTGGTGTGTAGTGGGATGAAAGAATGAATGGGCTTTGGAGTCAGGCAGACCTGCCTGTTACAGCTTGTGTGGGCCAGCTTGTGTGACCTTGGGCAGACTATCCTTTCTGACCATTAGTTTCCTTGCCAGTGAAACAGGGATACAGGAATGTGTTTCATCTTTTAATTTTATAGCCTTTTTTTTTTTTTAAAGTTTTTGTAGAAAATGAATGCCAACTTCATAGGGTGGTTTTAAGGATTAACTTAGTACATGTGTTGTCTGTTAAAGGAGCAGCAGAGTACATAAAACTGCCCTTCCCTTCCATATTTTTGCAGAAAATCCTTTTATTTTCCTCTCTCAAATAGGATTGGTGTGTTGCCGGTGGACAGAGAAGCAGCATAAAGTTGTCTAAATAAAGGTCTAGTGTGATTCTTTGTAGAAAGATTTTGACTCAACAGTTTCTTAGGCCAGGCATGGTGGCGTGCATCTGTAGTCCCAGCCACTTGGGAGGCTGAGGTGGGAGGATTGCTTGAGCCTGCAAAGCGGAGGTTGCAGTGAGCCAGGATCGTGCCATTGAACTCCAGCCAGGACAATACAGTGAGACCTGGTCTCAAAAACAAAACAAAGCAAAAAAACCACCAAAAACAAAAAAAAAACGCAACAACTTGAGCAGGTAGAATGCAGTTCCTAGTGATTTTAAAAAATGTCTTATAAATAAACAAAAGCTAGATTTTCCGGGAAAATAAATGAAATTTCCTTTTTCTTTAGTAGTTTTCTGGATGTTTTAAAAAGTCTACAGTTGGCTGAGCAGGGTGCTTATTCCAGCCACTCTGTAAATCAAGCCCAAGGAGCCTTCAGAAGCAGAACAGTCTCTCTGCCTCTCCACAGTCATTGGCTGCATTGATTGAGGGCCGTTTGCCTGGCTGGATGAAAGTGATTGAAATAGATTGAAATAAAGCTGAGGTTTCAAACTGATGCTGATATTAGTAATTTTTACTTAGAACAGAAGAGAGAGAATTGAGGGAGACCTGATTTGGAGATGATTGGGGAGTATGTCTGGGTGTGGGAGAGTATGGAACTCCCACTTGGAAGTCTGCATATGAGATTTAACCTTACACTAATCCTCTTGAGGGCTAGGTGGTGATGTGGGTTGGGCGTCTGCCGGTGAAATGAAGAAGGTGAGCACTGGACCGGGAAGTAATGGTATCAGGGAAAGACTCCCGCTCTTTCAGGCTCCTTAAGAAGCGGGAGCCATGGAGTGATTCCCTAGCAGGCCCCCAACCCCAACCCAGGCCACAGGTTTCCTGCTTCTGTGCAGGATGGCTAGTTAAGTGGAGAGAGATGGTGAAAAAAGAGTTGATGATGAGTTTCATAGCCAGAGAACCCTCTTAGACTGAGAAGAGCTTGGGAATGTGCTCTGAGATGTCAAAGAAGAGATTTCTTCATCAGTGTTTGTCTTTCTCATCAATCTTATCTTTTCGTGTTGTGATTAGGCGAGAAACAGCCTAAAGGGGGAGGTATCCCTTGAGGGAGAGCTGCCTGGTGAAACTGGCGCACCCCTGCTTAGAATGCACGCACCTGTTACTCAGGTGAGAGATGGAGGAATGGGGTGGGAAGCAGCAAAAGGACTCTTAAAGAATGGAGGGGCCGGGCATGGTAGCTCACGCCTGTAATCCCAGCACTTTGGGAGGCCAAGATGGGCGGAGCACCTGAGGTTGGGAGTTTGAGACCAGCCTGACCGACATGGAGAAACCCCGTCTCTACTAAAAATACAAAATTTGCAGGGTGTGGTGGTGCATGCTTGTCAATCCCAGCACTAGGGAGGCTGAGGCAGGAGAATTGCTTGAACCCAGGAGGCAGAGGTTGCAACCAGCCGAGATTGCACCATTGCACTCCAGCCTGGGCAACAAGAGCACAAAACTAAAAAGGAAGTGGAGGGGTGGAGATTCATCTCTAGTTTGAGCAATAAAGTGGAAACTCCAATTGCTTTCTCAGAAAATAGTTACACTATATGTTATAGATGTGGGCAAATGTCTATAAGACTGGCAGCTTTTTTTTTTTTTTTTGAGAGGAGCCTCTCCCTCTGTCACCAGGCTGTAGTGCAGTGGTGCAATCTGGGCTTACTGCAACCTCCAACTCCCTGGTTCAAGCGATTTTCCTGCCTCAGCCTCCTGAGTAGCTGGGATTACAGGCATGTGCCACCATGCCCAGCTAATTTTTGTATTTTTAGTAGAGACGGGGTTTCACCATGTTGGCCAGCTGGTCTTGATCTCCTGACCTCATGATCCACTGGCCTCGGCCTCACAAAGTGCTGGGATTACAGGTGTGAGTCCCCGCGCCCCTCCAGACTGTCAGCTTTTAAATGTTCTCAAGTTTGTTTCTCCAGTTACCTGTTGCCTCCTTATTAAAATAAGAGGTAAAGACCTCTCAGGTGAAGATAGTCCCTGTGCTTGTCTTCAGGGGAAGCCAGGTACAGGATTGAGCAAAAAGCTGCAGAAACCATGTTCTACTCAAAAATCTGTTAAGAGTCCAGGTGTGGTGGCTCACGCCTGTAATCCTAACACTTTGGGAGGCTGAGGCGGGTGGATCACTTGAGGTCAGGAGTTCGAAACCAGCCTGCCCAACATGGTGAAACCCCGTCTCTACTAAAAATACAAAAAAAATTATCCAGGTGTGGTGGCGGGCTTCTGTGATCCCAGCTACTCATGAGGCTGAGGCAGGAGAATGGCTTGAACCCAGGAGGCGGAGGTCGTTGTGAGTCCAGATTGTGCCACTGCACTCCAGCCTGGGTGACAGAGTGAGACTCTGTCTCAAAAACAAAACGAAAACAACAAAAATTCACTGGGGAGAGAAGAGCTTGAATAGGGAACAGAATGGGAAAACGAGGGTGGCTCTTTAAATCATTATTATTATTTTTGAGACAGAGTCTTGCTCTGTTGTGTTAGTTGGAGTGCTGTGGCACAATCATAGTTCACTGCAGCCTCTAACTCTGGGGCTCAAACAATTCTCTTGCCTCAGCCTCTGGAGGAGCTTGGACTATAGCCACAGACTGGCATAGCTAGCTAATTTTTTTTTTTTTTTTTTGAGACAAGTCTTGCTCTCTTGCCCAGGCTGGAGTGCAGTGGTGCAATCTCAGCTCACTGCAGCCTCTGCCTCCTGGGTTCAAGCAATTCTCCTGCCTCAGTCTCCTGAGTAGTTGGGATTACAGGCATGTGCCATCACGCCGGTTAATTTTGTATTTTTAGTAGAGACGGTGTTTCACCATGTTGTCAGGCTGGTCTCGAACTCCTGACCTCGTGATCTTCCCACCTCAGCCTCCCAAAGTGCTGGGATTACAGGCATGAGCCATTGCACCCTGCCTATACCTGCTAATTTTTTTTTGTTTGTTTTTTGAGACGGAATCTGTCACCATACCCAACTAATTTCTAAATATGAAGTAGAGACAGGGTTTCCCTGTGCTGCCCAGACTGTTTTCAAACTCCTGGCCTCAAGTGATTCTCCCGTTGTAGGCTCCCACAGTGCTGAGATGGCAGACATGAGCCACGTCCCAGCCAGGAGTGGCTCTTTAAAGATGTGGGGGGCGGAAATCACGCACTGGTTTTGAAAGAGAGAAAAGTGTTTGGATATGGAGGAATGCCTGGACTGGACCCTGAGAAATGGCAGCGAGGCCCAACTGAGGCTAAGTGCTAAGAATTGTTAAGGATGATTCCCAACTGTTTCAGGAAATGCGATGTTTTCCCATACAATCAAGGGGTGTTGGCAGCCTTCTTCTGTCACTTACTGTGTCATCTTCAGCCAGTCACTTCCTCTCTCTGGCCCTTACTTTCCCCAAGTATAAAAATGAGGAAATCAGGCTTCCCTTCCTAGTCTGTGATTTTAGGACCCCATAAGTAGAGTCGTCTCTTACTGATATCAAAACCTGTGTCGGTAGCTATACTTTTGAAATGATGGGTTAGATGTAGAGATTTGCAGTGGTGGTTGGTTTGAGAGCAGTGATTTATATTTCAAGGAAATATTTGGAGAGTAGTTTCTGTTCTCATTCGAAGAAGACGTCATGTCATGTCACTTGACACATGGGGAAGCCCACATCCCTGCCTGTGGCTCTCGGAAGGGCGACTCATTAAACTCCAGGGGCCCTTTGACCTGTGTTGGGGGGTTGGTCACTTGGCCCCTGCTGCCTTGGTGGTGTGAAAGCTCTAGGCAGCTGGCTAGGCTGAATGTAACTGTGCGTTGGAAGGCACCGAGAAAGCCCTGAGCAGTTTACATTGACTGTGGAAGCCAAATATTGTCGTGCAAATTAAGTAGGACAACCAAAAAGGAAATTTGTCTTAATCTTCTTTAAATACTTAGTGCTCATTTGCCAAGGTTCAAGGTAATACAATTTCAAAGATTCAGGGGTGTCTAATACAATTTTCCCCCCTTTGTATATAATTCTATGCCCTTTGTGTAATTCTATTAGAAACATTACGGTAATTATAGAGCTACGTTCTGCTTTTCAGTTGCTATAATATTAGCCCTGAGTCTGCTCGTACCTGCTGTATTAATAAGCAGTGACTCTGGCTGGGCGCGGTGGCTCACGCCTGTAGTCCTAGCACTTTGGGAGGACTAGGTGGGCAGATCACCTGAAGTCAGGAGTTTGAGACCAGCCCGGCCAACATGATGAAAAGCCGTCTCTACTACAAAATACAAAAAATAGCCGGCTGTGGTGGCAGGTGCCTGTAATCCCATCTACTTGGGAGGCTGAGGCAGGAGAATCTCTTGAACCTGAGAGTCGGAGATTGCACTGAGCCGAGATCATGCCACTGCACTCCACCCTGGGCATCAACAGTGAGACTCCATCTCAAAAAAAAAAAAAATGACTAAAGTTTAGCAGATTCCAAAATTAAGCCTTTTTTTTCTGAGGCTTTCTCTGTAGCATTTATTTGCAGGCAAGGTGATACCTGGATGAGCTTTGAGTTAGGAATTCAAGGACCTGGTTTCTAAATCCTTATCTGCAAAATGGGGATGAAATCATCCGAACTCTCAGTCACTGGACATGGGGACCAGTGAGCCTGTTAGGTGTGAAAGCACCTTGGGAGCTAAGATGGATCCTACAACACAGGTGGCACTGGGGGTGGTTACTCAGCGCAGTTCCTAAAGCGTGGGCAAAGGACCTGCCAATGCTACATGAATTTCTGCATGGTCCTTGTGGGTGTGTTTCGTGGAATAGAAGTCTTATATTTAATATCTGAGTTAATAATTGTTTGTACAAGAGAATATACAAGATTATTTTACTCTATGAAGTAAATGAGTTGGCTTTTCTCCATTCTGCAATCCAAGCAGTTTAAGTGCAGATAGGTTAAATAAGATGCCTAACATCAAATTAACCCTTTAACACAACTTGTTGAAACTTTGCCTCGTGCTCACCGATTTTAGAGTTTTTCTTTTCTTACTGATCACATTTTTGGGAAGGGCTTTTCCCATCACCTTTATACTGGTAATAACAGCCGATGTTTATTGAAGCTTGGTCTGTGCCGACACATTTTACAGATGAGAAAACTGAGGTAGAAATGTTAAGTAGCTTACCAAAGGTCATGCAGCTAGTGTGGCAGACCCATTTGAGCTTTTCCTATCTTAATAATGGTAATAAAAGCATTAACGTGTATTGGCTGTTTGCTAGGTGCCAGGCATCATGTTAAACAGTGTCATCTAGAACCTCCTTTGGTGTCACACTAAGCCTGCAAGGGAAGCCCTTGAAAGTGTTATGCAGTTGGAGGACTCCTATCATCTCTCTTCTCTTGCAATGAATTTCCAAATACCTCCCTTTTGCCTTTCTCTTACTGCCTCGGAAACAGCAAATGTCAGTGCCTCTTATGATGTTTTTCTTGCTCTCATTCTATTACACTAATTATTCGAATCCAGATGTTATGAATCGGCTGCCTGCAGCCTGAATTTGGCTTGCAGCCTTGTCTTGTTTTGGCCTTCAATGTATTACAGATACATGATTGAATTAGATGGCAATGTCTATAAAAATTCAGGTGACCACATACAAATCTGGATTTATGGTTTCTCATGAAAACTTGCATAATGCGCCTACCTGTTTGAGATAAAATGACTCACCCAATTAATTTGACTGGAAAACTTCTATAAGAACTTTGTACAAGTCAAAAGATGATGTGCGTTTTATAATTTAAGTAAGTCTTCCCCTGAGTGGTATTCCTTTTCTTTGAGATAAGCTGTTAAGAAATGATGAAAATGACCTCTAAAAATACAATTTTAGACTTGGATAGAAGATGTTGCCATCATTTTTCTCCCACTCAAGATAAACTGAGTTTTTATTGTAGTATTTAAAATCTTCATTCTTTCTTTCTGTCCCCATTTCTCTGCTTGGATGTAGTATTTAGGGACTCCTGAGAATGAACATCTTGTATCAGTAACTACCTGCCATGGAGGATGCGAGGATGATCATTATGACGTAATGCCGTACCCGTACAGCAAATATCATTTTTGCTGAAATGCACTTGTTTCAAAGCACGATCACTTGGCTTCATGGCTTTCAGAATTTATGAGTTTGTACCTGTGCAGTTAGGAGTGGCATGGTATGCCAACTGTTAACTTTATAGGTAGGATTGTTTTTCTGTAATCATTCCTTACAGAACAGATTGCGTCATGTGTTTTCTATACCTAAAAAGTTATCATGCAGGAAGTTCGGGTTTACCTTTTGTCATGATACTTCATCAGACATTAAAAGCTAAGCCTGCCCCCTTCTAAAACCCAGGCTTTCTTTACAGGACAAGTACAAGCTCTGTTTATTTGGTGTCTTGAGTTTCCAAGATTTGCTCAAATTATGATTTCCCTAAGTATATAGCATTGAAAACACCAGGAAAAAATCTTCTCAGTCTTTTTATTTATGTTGGGAATTGCCCCTGACATCTGTGATACATGCAAATAGATCATCTACACAATGATGAGAATTTTTGCTTGCATGTTACTATTAACAAACTAGTATTATATACTAAAAATGATCCTACATACCTATTCTGTGAGGGAAGGGGAACATGCTCCACTGTTTATTTCAAGGAGATATTTTTCTAAAAACACCAGCAAGATGTCAAGAAAAGGTTGCTCTTGGTTCTTGTTTCTATTATTCTGGGAATAAATAAAAGTAAAAAAAAATTGTTTTTTTCTGACTAGCTGTAGTTTCAGAAATGGCATTGGACATTTCTTATTTCTGAAATCTGTCCTTCACAGTGAAGTCATTTCTGATGTCTACCTTGGATTTTTTTTTTTCCCCCTAACTGACTAAGAAACATTTCTATTATTTTATTTTGTTAAACTAAGTGTTGACTCTGGATATGGGTGTTCAGGACCTTAATTCTTTTCTTCCTTTTTTTTTCCCCCCTGAGATGGAGTCTTGCTCTACCGCCCAGGCTGGAGTGCCGTGGCACAATCTCGGCTCACTGCAACCTCTGCCTCCTGGGTTCAAGCGATTTTCCTGCCTCAGCCTCCTGAGTAGCTTGGATTATTGGAGGTCATTGGACTGAGTTTAATCCTAGGAATGACAAGAGTTATAATGTTTTATTGTTATGTTGCATGCTTTGCAAATAATTCACAAAACACTTTTCACATTTTTATACTCTGCATACATGGATTTTTCTTCTTTGTTAGGTATTTTGGCTTGGGCTTGAGAGTCACCCTGGAACAAGCCTCTTGAAATTGTGTTTGTACGTTAAAAAAAAAAAAAATCTTCCTGTGATAAACTCTAGGGCCAGGAGAGCTAGGACCTGCCCTGGGCAATTGTCTTGTAATTTCCCGATAGGGATGCAATCTCAAGGAAATGCTGCTGGAACCAGGTACAATGAGACTTTTTAAAAAGAATAACACTATCAAGTAAAAATTAAGTATTAATTGCAAAGTTAGAGCTTCAGCCGGAAACAACTTCCTGTAATAACCAGCCCATTGAATTCTTTTCTCCCAGGAGCTCCTGCTTTCTTGGTCTGTGCATTCCAGCCATTCCAAACTACTCACTAGTCTGTTCTCACATGCTTCAGTGTCTTAGTTCATTTTTTCCCTTTTTTATGTATTGTAAATACTTGTCTTTGAAGGTCCAGCCCCAAAACCATCTCAATAGAGAACTCCTTAACCCCTTTTGTCAGAAGGATTTCTTCTGTCTGCCTGAACTAAGTATATATGTGTGTTGATCTGTTTGTTGAATAAATCATAAATAGATTTTAATTTTTCTGCCTGGTGACCTTTTCATTGGGTTGCGTGCTTGCTGAAGGCAGGGACTTGTGTGGGTTCGTTTCCATGCCCTTCCCAGTCGCTGGCTCCCTGTCATGCTGATGTGAACCACAAGGGGCATGATTTGAGCTGGTAGAGATGATAGAGTCCCTTAGACTTTAGATAGCTTAGGCCTGGAGTTGACAGGTCAAAGAGGGTAGCACCTTTCTGTCTGTCTGTCTGTCTGTCTGTCTCTCTCTCTCTCTCTCTCTCCCCACCCCCCCCCTTTTGCAAGATGGAGTCTCACTCTGTCACCCAGGCTGGAGTGCAATGGCATGATCTCAGCTCACTGCAACCCCTGCCTCTCAGGTTCAAGTGATTCTTCTGCCTCTGCCTCCTAAGTAGCTGGGACTACAGGCACCTGTCACCATGCCTGGCTAATTTTTGTATTTTAGTAGAGATGGGGTTTCACCATGTTGGCCAGGATGGTCTCGATCTCCTGACCTCATGATCCCCCTACCTCGGGCTCCTAAAGTGCTGGGATTACAGGCGTGAGCCACTGCGCCAGGCCAGCACCTTTTTCTTTACCTGATTATGCTGAAAGAAGCTAAGAATTAACATTTTAGGGAAAATGTTTATTCTTAGAGGGGAGGGATTTAGTGAGTAAAGACTCAATAAAATATCTTAGTGACAGGTATTTTAGGTGAAATAGGTCATATAAATGCTTCATGCTCACCTCAGAAGCACAATAAATGGGAGCTGTATGATCAAATGGTAAGAGCTTAAGAACCGTCAGTGATAATCCCTGTCCTCTGGGCATTCATAGTCTAGCAGATAATAGTGCATTTCTCTGAGGACAGAAGACTTTGGTTAAGTCAACCTGACAACCATAAAACATTAGAGGAAATAACTGTATTTTGCTGATAAGATTTTCTATGGGTAGAAATTCTTTTTTTTTTTTTTGTTTCTTCCAAGATGTGGATGGTTGCTTAGGAGCATGCATGCTTAAATGAATGTTATGTCTTCATTTAATGGAATTTACTAGAGTTTCCAAGATATTTTGTGTCTAACCTTCTATAGGTTGTTAATGATTCCCAGCGCTTGCCTGGGCCTCTGCACTTTGGCCTCTAGATGTGTTTCTTTGGCTTAGTTGTTACTTAATAGATTGAGGAGCGGAATTTTTCAGGGCATTAGATTTTCATGGCTATTTAAGGAGTTTAGATGTGTAAGGCTTGTCCTGAAGAAATAAAGCTGATTGCTAGGGTGTTTTTGTATGATGCCCTCCATATTAGTGGTTCTCGCTAAGTGAATAGTGTTGCCTGGTGCTGGGGTGTGAAGCAGCTGGGAGACTTTTTCCCAGAACGGAGGAGCAGTGTTGGTGCCCTTCTAGCCCACAGAGGTGCAATTTAAATAAAGCATTGCTGGATTCTCCCTTTGCAAATGCTTATAGCGTTGGGTGTCCTTTTGCCTTGCTCTTCAGCATCGGACCTAGTGAACCAGCACCAGCACCTGGGAGCTTGTTTGAAGTGCAGCATTTCAGGCCTCACGCCAGCCTCACTGAAGAGAAACTGCATTTCCACAGGGTCCCAATGTGATTCAAATAACACATTCAAGTTTGAGAAGCAGTGTTCATTCTAGAACTGCAAAAGGTAAAGCAGGTCTTAGAGCTGTTAGTATTCAAAAAATAGAATGCTTTTTATTTTTACTTAAAATCAAAGCAACCTGTTAGTAAAGTGAAAATATTTTTGGTTGGGCTAAGCCATTATTTAAAACTTTATTTTGGAACTTCAAACATATAAAAGTAGAGACAAGTATAATGAACCCCCATATACCTATCATTGATCTTTAATAGTTATCAACTCAAAGCTAATTTTTGTTTTATCTGCAACCTCCATCCCAGCATGGATTACTTTAGAACAAACCTAGACATACAGTCTGTCCCTAAATATATCTTTTTCCTTTTTTGAATATTGTGGTAAAATACACATAGCATAAAATTACGATCTTAACAATTTCTTAAGTGTGCAGTTTAGTAGTGTTAAGTACATTCACATTTTTGTGCAATCAATCTCAAGAACTCTTTTCATCTTGCAAAACTGAAGCTCTATAAATATTAAGCAACATCTTTTTCCTTTTGAACATACCACTATCACTTCTCAAGAAAAGTTAATAGTAGTTAGGGGTGGTGGTGTGTTCCTGTAGTCCCACAGGCTGAGATAGGAGGATTGCTTGAACCCAGCAGTTCTAGGCTGCAGTGAGCTGTGGTCAGGTCACTGCACTTCACCCTGGGCAACAGAACGAGACTTTGTCTCTTAAAAAGTAAAATCCATTGATATCGTCAAATGTCTAGTCAGTATTCACATTTCCCAGATTGGATAAAGAAACCAAAGAATTTAGTTCAGCATCTGATTGACGTGAATGGGTAGCCCTGTTTGTATAGTGAAGAATCGAGGGACAGTGGTGAAAGTGGGGATTTTTTTCCCCCTTTCCTTAACTTACAGCTTGACAGGATTTTTAAATGAAGACTTTGTAAAAAAATTTCCAGTCTTCTAATTTCAGAAAACAGAGTTTTACAGTAGAAGAACTTGGACTTTTGGATGAGAACTAAATCTGAATTAGTCATTGTGTCTTAGAATCAGGCAAGATATTTACTCTTGTATTATTTTAGGTAAAATGTTACTGTGATAATTGAATTAAATTGGAATTAACAAACTAGAGTTGTATTTCTAACAAAGATAAAGTTCAAAAATGTAAGGTATAGAAAAGCACGCCATAGAATGACTGGTACATGATACCATTTATTGCATGTTAAACAATACTGTGAATTGTTTATGAATGCACACATGGTAAAAGTATGAAATGTGCTTTAGAGTAACACTCTAAGGATAGTAATCATCTGTCTAAATGGCAGGAGAGTGGAATGGAATAAATATATCTGTAGCTTTTAAAAAAATATTATTTAAAAGCCTGAAGGAAATGTAGTGAAGTGTCAAGATTTGCTAAAGGTGGCTGATGGTTGAATGAGTTCTCATGATATTATTTCTGTTATGTACTTGTAAATACTACGAAAGAAATACCTCAAGAAAACTGGTCAATGTATGTGAACATATTTTGTAAACTCAAGTACAAGAATGTTAGCAAATGTGATTTTTATTTATACTCCCACCTCATCACAAAACAATTGAGACTGTAAAAAAATTATAAAAATAGGCCAGGTGCGGTGGCTCACACCTGTAATCCTAGCACTTTGGGAGGCCGAGGTGGGTAGATCATGAGGTCAGGAGTTCAAGACCAGCCTGGCCAAGATGGTGAAACCTCGTCTCTACTAAAAATAAAAAAATTAGCTGGGCATTGTGGTGGGCGCCTGTAATCCCAGCTACTCGGGAGCCTAAGGGAGAGAATTGCTTGAACCTGGGAGGCGGAGGTTGCAGTGAGCCAAGATCATGCCACAGCACTTCAGCCTGGGCGACAGAGCGAGACTCCATCTCAAAAAAAAACCAAACAAAACCTATATATATAAGCGAACTAGTGGGGTTTAAAGATGTAAGGAAAATAATTAAAAAGAGCCATTTGTGATGGGTGTGGGGTTGTCCAAAATTTGAACAAGCCTTCAGTTCATCACTTTAGACTTAGGTGAAATTCCAAAGAGTTAATAATGGTGGGGCCATGGTCTTTTTTGTTTTTATTGGAATTTATAGTTCTGCTGCTTCCAAGGAAGATTTGAGGTGGTGGAATCCAAGCTTGCTGTGGCCTTGTGGTCCTGAAACTGTCTTCTACTCAGAGAGCCTGCACGTTGCCCTGTCATTTGTGCCTGTCCCACCTCTAGGCAGCACTACTTCAGAGCCATCTGAGACAAATGGTGCTTTTAAAGATGACTGAGAAGGAGATTCTTGGGTCTTCTTAGAGGACTGTTGTGTGTTTAATGACCTTTCCCTGTAGGCTGGCCTTCCTCACTTCGGGATTTTCCTGCTGTGCATGTGGAGGCAACTGATCAGTGTTCTCATTATAATAATCCTTGCCTAGAGGGTGTGATAAAGGTCACAAATCTGATATTTATTCATGAGTAGAGAACTGAAACCAATCACTGTGGATGTTCTTTCTCGCAATAGAGAAGATTTGGGATTTTAAATCAAAGTGCACGTCCTGGGAGTGGGGAGCAGAAATATTGTTAATTAAGCCACATTGACAAAAATGATAGAATATATCTTGCCAAGAGTTTAAATAATGTGCAGTTTATGCAGGTTGTCTATATCAAGATCTCTTAGTTGTGGGTGTTTTATTGTTAGTAATTAAATTGGGCTTATAATGTAGTCACATCCGGTATCTGAAGACAGCTTGAAGTCTGTCTTTAGTCTAACCCTTGCTACTATGATTTTATTTCCCCCACAGAACCAGCTTTTTTGTCCTCTTACTCATATTTATTGCTCTTACCTCAACTCTCAAATATCTCTAATCTTCCAGAAACATATATAATTATCTTTTAAGGGTCTGAATCATGCCAGATGTAGCAGAAGAATCGTTTCCTGGCTCCTGCATGACAATAAATCTTTTCGTATCAGATTTTACCTCTGCAGAATACGAGTGACCGTCTGTCCTTTTCTATCTGAGTGATTCATGGATTTGTCTGCGTATTCAGATACTTACTGGGCTTCTCTTATGTGTAGGGTGCTGTGGTGGGTGTCATGAGGAAGGCAGGCGTGGAAAGGGGAGAAATGTACACATGTATGCATGTGCCGGGAGAAAAAGAGGCTCCATTCAGCCTCAGAATTTTTGTTTGACGTTGATCAGGGTGGAACAGCAAGACATGTACCTCTGTCTACCTGAGTCTCCAGCACTGTTGATGTTCACTTCAATTTCAGGTGCCGTAGAGTTAAAAGGGAGAAGGGATTAGTGTAAAATTAAAGAATGATTTACAATGTTTGAATGGTAGAGAAGTTAGGAATGATAGGTTTAGAATGTAAACAATAGCAAAGAAGGAAATGCAGTAAGATGCAGTTTTACATCGCTGCTTGAACACTGGATCCTAACTTTGAGAGGTAAGGGTCTGTCTCATCTGATGTATGCCCAGGCCAAGGGCTTTGGACATGGCTTTTCGTGTGTGTGAATCTAAGTGATTTGGACTCATGTTCACCTACTTTGCTGAGACAAGAGAGTCAACCGTAGAAACAGACCAAGCTTGAGAGTGTTGTGAGATTTTATCAGATATGATTGTTGCCTTCAGGCAGTAATACCGCTATTAATATAATGTATTTTTTAAAAATTGAATAAAAGACTCCCCTGTTTCTGGCAGTGAGATATCTCTAAAGGGGACTCAAGGAAGCAAGAATGGAGGTGATTTAAGCCTCAGATCAGGGAACTATTTAATAATTATGTATCTTTGGAGCTAGAAACTGGCATTCAGAGAGAAGTGACTCTCCTAGTATTGCAAAGGCGTTCCTGGGACTGGAACTCTGGTCTCTTGGTCACTGATCTCACTGAACTCTAACAAAGACATGACTACAATACTGGACCTTGTTTCCAGGTGCCTTCTAATGTGTTTCCTTTTCCCCATTCTTTTAGAGTATGGTCAAGGATTTATATTCCTGACATTAAACACAAAACGTAGTTATAAACTAAGCTAAAAGCCAATTTTTAAATTCCCTGCACTTCAGAAGCTATCAATAGCTATCTTCCACACTACCATTTTTAACCTAAAATATAAATGTTTATGTACATGTCTTACTGTCATGCTATGCTACAAACTAGATTTTTTGTCTTCCTTTTTTTTTTTTTTGAGACGGAGTTTCACTCTTGTTACCCAGGCTGGAGTGCAATGGCGCGATCTCGGCTCACCGCAACCTCCGCCTCCTGGGTTCAGGCAATTCTCCTGCCTCAGCCTCCTGAGTAGCTGGGATTACAGGCACGCGCCACCATGCCCAGCTAATTTTTTGTATATTTAGTAGAGACGGGGTTTCACCATGTTGACCAGGATGGCCTCGATCTCTTGACCTCGTGATCCACCCCCCTCGGCCTCCCAAAGTGCTGTGATTACAGGCTTGAGCCACCACGCCTGGCTAGATTTTTTTTCTTACGCTTTTCTTGTCAATATGTAATTTTAGAAAAAGTTTTAAGTATGACTCTCATACAGATATAAAATGAGTACACAGCAAAGATGTATTTAACTCATCAATGAGGGCACCAGCAGGAAGCTAAAGCTGGTTCAAAGAGCATTTGAGGAGCTGTGTAGTGAATAGGCCTTGAAGAATCCTGGAACAAGATTGCTAGGTTACATATGAAACTCGTTAGGCTGGGCGCAGTGGCTTATGCCTGTAATCCCAGAACTTTGGGAGGCCGAGGCAGGTGGATTACCTGAGATCAGAGGTTCGAGACCAGCCTAGCAACATGGTAAAATCCCATCTCTACTAAAAATACAAAAATTAGCTGGGCGTGGTGGCAGGTACCTGTAGTCCCAACTACTCGGGAGGCTGAGGCAGAATCGCTTGAACCTAGGAGTCGAAGGTTGCAGTGAGCCTAGATCGTGCCATTGCACTCCGTCCTGGGTGCTGGATGACAAAAGTGAAACTCTATCTAAAAAAAAAAAGAAAGGAAACTGGTTATGTCCTATAAGGCAATAAAACAATAGCCGTTGGGAATCTTATTTCTACCAGGCAGAGAAATCATATACATCTGTAATGGATAAAAATCTCCAAGTTAACATGTAACTTCATCAAGTCTGAACCGTGATCAATGGTAAACAGTCAGTGGAAACACAGATACATCGTCTCCTAGAGAATCAGGTAAGCCTTGGGTGCACCTATGAGACAGTACACAAGTATGGCATCAAAAGGACATGCTGCCTTCCTTTTGCCTTATTTCCAAGTGTTGCATAGTGTTTTCTCATATCCTTAGTGTCACTGCATTTAGCCAAGGAGCATATACATTCATTGATTTGGCCATTTTATTTAATAATTATTGGATGTCAGTTTTGTGCCAAGTCTTAGGATAGGTGCTAGATGTATGTAACTGAATGAGACAGACAACCCTTGCTCTCAAGGAGTTCAGAGGCTATTCCATCCTAAAAAGGAAGTAGCCAGGCAAGAATTCTCTTTAGGAAATCAGTTTTATTGTGGGATAAGCAAGAGAAATTATCCTTTGTGGCTTATAGTTTCTTTGGATCCCAGTGTTTATAAGACTAGGATAAAATGCAAATATCACAGAGAATGACAACCAGAGCCCAGTACTTTCAGGACAAGAACAGATAAACATGGATGCCACTTCATTTTGTTCATGTGGCATTTATAGTTCCCTAGGGGTAAAATTTCACAGGACCAAGTGTTGGCCACCTGACGCGATAGGCCCTCTTTGGCCGGTGCTGCCCTGTTTCTCCAGAGGCCTTCCTTTGTTGGCCTCCACAGGTGCCAAGGAGCTTATTTCTCTTGGTTTGGCCAGTTTGTGACATAAGCTTCTGGAGCTTCTATGACAAAAATTTGCCAGTGAGACTGCTGTTTCCCCAGAAGGGTTTTGGTAACTGGTAGACAGCTCAAACTTCATAGCTGTCAGTATAATTTTTTTTTTTTTTAATAGCAAAGCTATACGTTTAGGGTGTTTTGTGTATTTGTCAGTTACATTTAACTTCTCATTTACAAAAAATAAAAGGGCGGGAACATGACTGACATTTGTTTTAGAACCATAAAACATTGAGCTGGAAGGAGCCATAGAGATCATCTAGCTTCCCCTTGCCCCAGAAACTGAGCTGCAGGGCACCCAGTCACTGTCCTTTTCTTCTGGTGATTCGCTGTTGCATCCAAGACTTTTATCTAGTTCTGGGGTCCTTCCTCCGTAATGGTGGTTCTCAGCTGGATTCTTGGGTGGGATAGAGAGGTCCTCCAGAGGGGATAAAGGATGCTTTTGTTTAAAGCTTACATCTTTGTTTCTGTTTACAAAGACAGATAACTCGCTACCAAAAAATGCAATTGATACTGAAGGATATTAAGGTGAAAGCAAAATCTTTCTGAAATCATAGCACCTAGAGATAATTACTGTGAACAATTTTGGGAACATCCAGACCATGCAGCATATTTAATTGTTTATGACATTAATCAATGAAAGAGATAAATATGTACATCTGTATACAGATACACATATCTGTTCTCTGTGACATATATATTTGCATGTGTGCATTCTTTATAATTTTCAGTAAATGGGAAGAACAAAATGTTCTTGCAATTCATTTTTCTATAATCTTAAAAATGATTGTCATCTTAACCACTAATGAAAATATTTCCTGTAGGCTGGGTGTGGTGGCTCACACCTGTAATCCTAGCACTTTGGGAGGTCGAGGTGGGTGGATCATGAGGCCAAGAGATCGAGACCATCCTGACCAACATGGTGAAACCCCGTCTCTACTAAAAATACAAAATTAGCCAGGCGTGGTGGAACATGCCTGTAATCCCAGCTACTTGGGAGGCTGAGGCTGGAGGAAGGCTTGAACCCTGGAGGCAGAGTTTGCAGTGAGCTGAGATCATGCCACTGCACTCCAGCCTGGCGACAGTGAGACTCCGTCTCAAAAAAAAAAAAAAAAGAATTTCCTGTTGGTTTGTATTTTATTCATATTAGTAAATTCCCAGTAACATAACTTAAACTTTTAATCTAACTCTAAAGACAGGTTAAGTCTTTGGAACAGGTGGATGTGCTAACTGCAGGGATGCCACCCTGACTCCCTTTAACAGAGAGGGCTTGCTGACAGTTGCAGGTAATACACTCTGTAGACAGCCTCCTGCTAGCTGTCGCTTCAGGAGGGTTCATCACCATCCAGAGCTGCTCACTCTAGGCCATGCTTTTCCTGTGGGACTCACATCTGGAGACATCTGGTGACAGGCAGGGTTGGAGTATGAAGGCTCACTTGACACCAGACACCCCGGTGAGGCTTTGGTGGGTTGCTTTCTCTGCTTTATGCCGCTTCCTCTTCCTCCTTCCTTTAAAAGGCCAGTCTTCTAATAAATATCTTGAATCCCAAACTTTGTCTCAGCAGGTGCTTCTGAAGAATCCAGCCTGCAGCAGTGGATTTTACTGTTTGTTTCTGAAGCGGTTTAGTAGCCATTGGCGAGGCAGGGCACCCTGCCGTTTCTCCTGCTGGAGTGGTCCTGGGAGCTGGCAGAATCCTGGGAAGCTGAGGATCTGCCAGTCCTTTTCTCAGTGAGCTCATCCTCTCCTCGTCTACTCCTTGTCAGAGGTTTGGCATTTGAGGAATTTGGCCTTGGGCAAGGTGCTGAAGCTGACTGCTTGTGGTTTTAAGGGAAAGCTTAAAAGGTTTTCTTGCGGCCGGGCGCGGTGGCTCAAGCCTGTAATCCCAGCACTTTGGGAGGCCGAGGCGGGTGGATCACGAGGTCAAGAGATCAAGACCATCCTGGTCAACATGGTGAAACCCCGTCT
>NW_016107358.1:2095661-2096809 GCF_001604975.1 Cebus imitator | reverse complement strand
AAAAAAAAAAAAAAAAAAAAAAAAAAAAAAAAAAAAAAAAAAAAAAAAAAAAAAAAAAAAAAAAAAAAAAAAAAAAAAAAAAAAAAAAAAAGGTTTTCTTGCTATGGGTATTCTCTGCAATAAAAATTCATTTTAATTGTTTATGACATTAATCAATGAAAGATTTATCCGCTTTGGGAGAAATTTCTCTAGAACGGTTGAAAGCTTCTGCCTAAAAGTTGATTAAGAAAGATTTTTCTTTTATGGCTTCCAACAGATACCTCCCTCTGTGCCCCTCCCTGCTTCCAACCTGCCACTTGACGAATGGTGTCTTCTGTGAAGCCCTCTGTTTGTACCACCTCTCCAAGCACTTTTTAATTTCCAGGGGAAATTGTGATCTCACTGTCACCTAGAAAGGAATGTGAAGATGGGAGTATGAAGGAGCAGTTCAGGCCTTGAGGCCCAGCGGGGGTTTGTTCTAGTCCCTTCATTTGCTCACATGCTTTGTGTCCTTGGTTCATGCCGGGAGTATTGGTGGACCCTGCCTCTCCATCTTCTCAGTCCCCTTGGAGACCTTCACCCTTCACTTCAAGGCTGTGCGTGCTGCCCAGCTCTCGTGCTGGTGACATCGGCGTAAAGAGAGCCACAGGTGCTCCCTGGTCCCTTGGAATCTCTTCTCTTTATTATAAAGTACCACTGGAGGCAGAGAAAGAGATTTCTGATCTTTGCTTCTAGCCCACAAAGCTCAGTTTAATTTGGTGCTTTTAACCTTCAGCCTTAACCAGCCCCCTGCTGTGTGGATTTTAGAATCAGTGTGAATTCTAGGTAGAGAAGGAAGGCCTGCAGAAGTTTGACCATTGCTTCTTGAGCACCTCTCTCTCTTTTTCTTTTTGAGGAGTGTGGGGGCTCCTTTATAATTATGCTGACAGGGTGATTCTTTTCTTTCTTTCTTCCTTTTTCTTTGCCCCCCTCCGTCCCTTTCTTGTCATTTTGTCTCTCTTTCTTTTTCTTCCTTTCCTTTCCTTTCCTTTCCTTTCCTTTCCTTTCCTTTCCTTTCCTTTCCTTTCCTTTCCTTTCTTTCTTTCTTTCTTTCTCTCTCTCTCTTTCTTTTCTTTTCTTTCTTTGTTTCTTTTTTCTTTTCTTTCTTCTCTCTCTCTCTCTCTCTCTCT
>NW_016107358.1:2088529-2094681 GCF_001604975.1 Cebus imitator | reverse complement strand
TGTTTTTTGTTTTTTGTTTTTTGTTTTCAATAACCAGTTCATACGAAAGGAGGGTAGTGATTTATTTAGGGAACCCCATATCCCTAACCTCTTGTATCTTTGGCCCTTTCAAGCTCTGACAACAGAAATGCCCATCAGAATTCAGACGTGGCCACTTCTGGAGACAGAGGTGTGCAGAGCACGTGTCAGTCTGCAGTACTTGCATGTGAGTTTGCTGCATCCTCAGCCCCCAATCTGAGTCATTGGGTGTCAGTAAGCTATTACTTATTCATAAAGACACATAGGCTAGGAGTCTGAACCGGATTCCTTGAGCAAACAGCTGAGAAACTACAGATAAATGTTGTATAGCATATATGTCAAATATATCATGAATATACAACGGACCGCTGGAAGACCTCTATATGAGGTCTTGTGGGAGGGTAACTGTAATGTCACTGACACTGGTGGCTAAAGAGGCCTTTGTGGGTGAGTTGATGCATGCGACGGGCAGAGCTCATAGTAGAGAAGTGGGACTGGCATGAACAAAACGTCAGATATTGTTAAAGGAAATGCATGACCTGTGTGGTGACGATAACTCGTTTGAAATGATTCTGAACACCCAGAATGATCGTCACATTTTACTGCTTTGAAAGTTTAACTTCATATTTTTGTCAGATTATAACCTAGATAGTTATAAGGGTTTTTTTGTTTGTTTGTTTTAATGAGCTTAGAATTCTCTTGAATGATTTGAGGGGCTAATACAGTTTAAATACAACATAGGAGATGATAACCTCCAGGAATTTCTTCCATCTTTTGTTAAATATACCAGGAAAATATGTGTTCAGTCAAGGTTTCTGTGGAATCCTGCAGGCGCTGGCTAACACAAATCCTGTTGTAGTAGGTGGTCTTGGGATTGCTTAGAAATCCATTGCTTTTCTTTTATTCCTTTCTTACTGTTTCTCTCCTTCTCTTTCATACATTCTCCCATAAACATATATTAATTACTCACTGTGGGCAGACACTGATCTAGAATCTGGAAATAAACTTGAGGACAGAGGGTGGCTCATCATTTCACTCAACAAGCAGACTTAGAATTCTGGATATGAAATAGCAGGTGCCATGGGAGCACACAGGGGAGCATCTCACCCACTTTGGAGCACTAAGGAAGTTTTTAGAGAAAGCTGAAGCCTAAAGGACCGGGAGTAGGAGGTAACCAGACCGAAAGGGAGGAAGAAATGGGAAAGAAAGAGCATTGTAGCCAGAGAACATGTTATGGTCAAAGGCCATGAGCCCTATGAAAACATGGCCCCTGGGTGTCGGGGTGGGGCACAGGAAGCTTCATATAACTAGGGGAGTGGCAAGAAGTGAGAGGGAGCAGGGGCTAGATCATAAGGAGCCTCCAGCATCAGCCTCAGGATGTAGGCACTATCCTAAGGGCAATGTCTATTGCAGCATCTTAAGTGGGGAAGTGAAATGCACTTTAGGAAGACCAACCACTGTGGCTACAACGTTGAGAATGGATGGAATGGACTAACAAGGAGGACTAGTTAGGAATGTGTTGCAGTAGTCCAGGAGAAAGATTGCTGCAAGAATCCAGGGAGCCTGAACTGGAGTAAGAACAGCAATTATGGTGAAAGCTGGTCAGATTCAAGAGATAATTAGAAGGCAAAATGAGCAGAGTTGGTGTTTTGATGTGGGTTATAAGGACAAAGGTAGAAATAAATTCAAGACAACAGCCATGTTTCTGTCATGGATGCAAGAACACATGGTGGAGTCATTCTCAGAAAAGGACTCCACAGAGCAAAAGGGAGCAAGTTTCAGGATGAGCTAGAAAGTTTGGCGTTGGGCCCGCTGAGCTCACAGTCCCTGGGGGAACATCCAAGGAATTTTATTTACTTTCTACTGTTGTCATTGGATGTCTTCACACTAGAGGTAGTGAGCATAAAGTGTCAGAACTGTAGGGACTTGCGGTTTGGCAAGGGACCTTTAACTTCCACGTGAGGAAGATGGAGTCCAGAGAGGTGGAACACCTTGCTTAGGGACACGTAGCTCCATACCGGTTGATCTGGGACAAGTACCTCAGTCTTCAGCCTCTGTCTACGAGTACTTCCACTTTTATTGTTGGATAACTGGCCTCTGAAAAACATGTAGAAATGAGTTTATATAGCCATGTTGTCCCTTGCTTGGGAAGAACTGCTGACAGTAAAAATGTGGGCCATAAATCCAAGTGATCTCATTTGATTCCATCTGCCCTGTCTTAACATGGTTGTGGCAACTTTGTTGAGCAAGTGTTTGCTTAACACCGTGGAAAATCTTAATTTCTTTTAATAGCTATGTCCAGAGGGAAAGTCAATGTTAATATTGAATCATTTGGTTGTCTCTAAAAGAATTAGTATTCCATTTGTGCATCCATTAAACATATAAATGCATATTTGCTACATTTCCATTTTCATTCCAGATTTCAGTGACACAAAATATTTTCTTTTTAAAGTATTATTGCTGTATAAACATAGCGAATTTAATGAAAAATTAAAACTTAAAAATCCACCTACAGTCTTCTCTAAAACAAGAAGAAGAAGAAAAAATCAGGCTTCATGTTCTTTTACTCCTTTTCTCTACACATCCATATGGCAATCCTGATTTACATTCTCTTTTCTAACTTTTTTCTTTCACCATGAGATGGAGTCTTGCTCTGTTGCCAGTGGTGCGATCTCGACTCACTGCAACCTCCGCCTCCTGGCTTCAAGCGATCCTCCTGCCTCAGCCTCCTAAGTAGTTGGGATTACAGGTACCCACCACCATGCCAGGCTAATTTTTGTATATATTTTTTAGTAGAGACGTGGTTTCACCATGTTGGTCAGGCCGGTCTCAAACTCCTGACCTCAGGTGATCTGCCCGCTTCGGCCTCCCAAAGTGCTGGGATTACAGGCATGAGCCAATGTGCCCAGCCTCACCATATATTTTACCATGCTGTTTATTCATCCATTCATGCGTCCATTGAGCAAACAGCGGAGTATCTTCTAGATGCCAGATAATCTGAAGAATATTAAGGTTTACAGTAGTGTCAGTCCTCAGGAAGCTGGCATTTGTAGAGTAGGGGAATGGCTTAATGCGTAACACATTAAGTAATAAATAATGTTTAATAAAAATTACAATGGAGGCAGGAAACATGTTGCAGTATGATCTTTCCATGTTGTAGATATAGCATCATAACTTCTTTCCTTTTGTTAAACATTGTATCATTCAGGGGTCTCAGTAGAAGACAGGTGACACTCCCAAATCAGGATAAATAGAAAAGGGTTTTTTTTTGTTTTGTGTTGTTTTGTTTTAAATAGGGACAGTTTACAAAGGTGTCGTTGGGGTGAAAGGAAACCACCAGGATGGTGCATCTTCAGGGCAGTGACCCCTAGGGCTAACAGCCAGGGGAGGGAGAAATTTCTGAAACTCTGCAGATCATTTGGTAGAGTGGATGCATGGAGAGGTTAGTTGAGGAAAGCAGCCATCCCAGTTGACCTTGCAGCGAAGTTAGGAACATAAATGCTCCAAGCTTACATTCCTGTCTTCCTCTAATCTTTATCTGCTTTTCTGCTGAGCTCCCCACTGGCTAGACTCTACTAGAAGCCAGCAAGTAATAGAATCTGAATGCAGTCCATAAAGGTCAATTTTCCAGGGCAAGGAGCTGGGGTAAGTGAATATGAAGGGGCAAACAGGATATCCAGCACAGGCAGTCCATATAAAGTTATTATTATTATTATTTTTGAGATGGAGTCTCACTCTGTCACCAGGCCGGAGTGCAGTGGCACATCTTGGCTCACTGCAACCTCCACCTCCCGAGTTCAAGCAATTCTCCTGCCTCAGCCCCCTGAGTAGCTGGGATTACAGGCACACGCCACCACGCCCAGCTAATTTTTGTATTTTCAGTAGAGATGGGGTTTCGCCATGTTGGCCAGGATGGTCTTGATTTTTTGACCTTGTGATCCTCCTACCTCAGCCTCCCAAAGTGCTGGGATTATAGGCATGTACCACCGTGCCTGGCCTCATATAAAGTTATTTTTAAGAGTATTTTGACAGGAAACACTAGATAGGCAACTACACATACAGGATAATAAAGTAAGTGGTGGGGGGATAGGTCTGGAATCGGGAAACTGGGATTTAGTGAGATCATTTAGATAAATTTTGATGTTTGTGGGTGCATTTATTTTTAAACATAAGATAGTGTGCGGTGTTATTAGTGTATTAGCTTAAGTTTTATGATGTATCCTAGTCATTGTTAGTGATAGAGCTTTGGGGAATGGTCCTGGATTCTAGCTGTGGTTCTGATTCATTTGTTCATTTGTTCAGCCATTCCTTCAACAAATGCTTTTTCTTCTTTCTTACTGAGGTACAACTTTTGCTTGGTAAATGGCAAAATTTTTGTGTACAGCCCAGTAAGTTTTTACGTAGTATATACTTCTGTTAACTACTGCTGCCCTGGTCTGTGGAGAGAAATTGCCAGGCCCCTGGATGATGCTTTGTGCCTCTCCCATTGACTTTCTGTCGTACGCACCTTTGGTCTTTGAGTAGACACTACCACTCATTTCCATTGGGAATCAATGGGAATCAACAGACTTTTTTGTTTTGTTTTGGCTTTTGAGATGGAGCCTCGCTCTGTTGCCCAGGCTGGAGTGCGGTGGCATGATCTTGGCTCACCACAACCTCCGCCTCCTGGGTTCAAGTGATTCTTCTGCCTCAGCCTCCCGAGTAGCTGGGATTACAGGTGCCCACCACCATCTTAGCTAATTTTTGTACTTTTAGTAGAGATGGGTTTCACCATGTTGGCCAGGCTGGTCTCAAACTCCTGACCTTGTGATCTACCCGCCTCAACCTCCCAAAGTGCTGTGATTACAGGCCTGAGCCTCTGTGCGCAGCCTCAACAGACATTTTTTAAAGCACCTGCAGTGTGCTAGGCAAGCATTGTGCTCAGTGCTTAAGTGAAGAGAATAAATGCACTAAGGCCCAGCACTTTGGCAGGCCAAGGCGGGTGGATCACCTGAGATCAGGAGTTCATTTCCTGCCTGGTGAATGGTGAAACCCCGTCTCTATTAAAAATACAAAAATACAGCTAGTCGTGGTGGCGTTCATGTGGAGTCTGAGGCAGGAGGATTGCTTGAACCTGGCAGGCAGAGGTTGCAGTGAGCTGACTTCTCACCACTGCACTCCAGCCTGGCTGACAGAGTGAAACTCTGACTCAAAAAAAAAAAAAAGAAAGAAAGAAAGAAAGAAATGCACTAAGGGAGTCTTTTGTTTCCAGGAATAGAAGCTCCCAGACTAGGACAGCAGGTCAGAGAGTGGCAGAGGAGGGATAACAAGAGAGGGGCCCAACAGAGGCTGCTTGGTTTCTCCAGTGGTGAAATGGGCTGAGTGGTGGCAGTGAGAAGGGAAGGTTGCATTGAACTCATTTGTTCCTTAGGCTGAGCCTTTCAGTTTGCGGTAGGAATGGGATGTATGTAGAGAGGAGGAATGGGCATGGAGACCCCCTGCAGCTGGTTACTTCTGGTCCTGAGAAGCCTCTTCCCCGTCACCCTAGTGTCATATAAATATTATACATTACATTATCACTCTCTGTGTGCTGTGATGAAGTTGGGAAGTTTCCAGGGGATCATGCAGTTGAGTACTGTCATTCTAAAAATGCTCCCTGAAATATATGAGTGACACTCAACTCTAACGTGCTCTTACTAATAGTCATTGTGTATACGGCAGCTATTCTATTATAGCCCTTGTTAAGGTGGGGGGAGGCAGATGGAGCCAGGGGTGGGTAAGGGTTTCATTTTGGAGACAGTGGAGAGGGCAGCACACGAGCAGTCTCCATGCTGATTGGTGAGGAGGACAAGATTGTGTAGGCAGAGGGCACAGCATTTTGAGTTGCTTGCCTGGGGGGTTGTGTCTTCTAAACTTATGAATTTTATGTTTAGTGTTTTGCTGAGTATCACTAAATTTGGAATCTGTTGGGTTTAGCTACTGGGGAGCTAATGAATCACTTACTTTGAGCTTCCAAAAGGAAGAGGGAACAGAGGTCAAGATCTAATGGCACCACTAGAGTGTGTGTGAATGAAACCTTAGCTGTGGACCCTGTTTTTAAAGACATAGGGTGGGGACTTCACTGCTATCAAGTTATTAATTTTTTTTTTTTTTTT
>NW_016107358.1:2086510-2088369 GCF_001604975.1 Cebus imitator | reverse complement strand
TTTTTTTTTTTTTTGTATTTTGGTAGAGACAGGGCTTACTGTGTTGCCCAGGCTTGCCTCTGACTCCTGAGCTCAGGCAGTCTGCCCTCCTCGGCCTCCCAAAGTGCTAGGATTACAGGCGTGAGCCACCTCACCTGGCCAAGTTATTAATTTCCTATTGTTTTGTTGTTTTGCTCTCCTGAGTGGGAGAGGGGCTTGTCCAAAGATGAACCCAGAGAAAACCTAGAACCTGATTCTGTTCGGTAATTTCAGCCATTCCCTTAGGAATGTTACCCTCATCCATGATTGTTTTCTCTGTATTAAAATATTTAGCCATAAAGTCAGAGCTTTGCAACTTTTTATCCTTAGGCCCTAGGGGGCTGGTGTAGAAGGCAAACAGTGAGCTCCCTTACCTTGTGATACATTCGGTTGGTTTGTCTCTCTTTACCGTTTTTATCGTCAACGACCTTGAATCTTTTTTCCAAACAGTTGGGGTTTTGACTAATAAATGAGTGACCTTTTCTTTATCCAGATCCAAGCAGCCAGAAAGCTAGGTAAGGATTATTTCCACACCTCAGTTTTACAAGAGACAAACTTGGATCATGATTATATTTTTTTAAAAGTGAGTGAAATGTTTAGGATATGTCCTAAGATTAGTTCAGCTCTACCTCCATCTACTGCACCGATTGTTTCTCTATTTCAGTACCATGTAACGTCTCTGTCTAGTACCCAAGGGCATTTCTAGTTACTGGAGGGGCTTTTGAACCTGGGAGAGTTCAAGTAATTTCCCCTCACCCTCTGCTGCAAATAGTATTGTCCCCATCATGCCACTCTTCTGCATCACACCTTCCGTGGTTCCCACTATAGTTAACTTAAAAAGCATCCCTATCAGCCTGTCTTAAGAGCCACCGGGCTTCTCCCCGCCTCTACAGCCCATCTTTGGCCTCCACCCTCATCATTGTCTTGTCTCTGAGTTCCTTTGAGGCTCTTTATCCTGACTACTCTTGGCTTCGGACTTTGGAACATGCTGTGCCTGCCTCATTCTTTGGTCTTCTATCCTGACTCTGTAAATGAGGCTAGGTGTTTGTTGTACTCCCATGCCTGCTCTAATATCTATTTGTTGTTATAAAATATCAGCCCTTCTTTATAGAATGTAATCCCCCATGAGGACACACTCTGTGTTATTTTATGTTCTACTGTATCTCTGCATCCCTCTCAGTGTCTGGTAAACAGTACATGCTCAAGAGAGATTTGCTGAAAAATTGAAATATTTATAGGAGCGACATTTTCGACGTAAGTAATCTATATTTAGTAGGTCCCATCAACTTCTAAATAACCGTCATTTTTCATAAGTTAGTATCCTTCCTTATAAGCTTAGGTACATTCAGTCTGCAAGTATTTGTAACTTTTCATGTCAGATGATTGTCAACAAAAGATAGGTGGGTGGAAAATGGATTGTATGAGAATAGACAGACTCAGCTCCTGCCTTCATGAATATGCTCATGATCCAGCCTAAGTTGAAGCTTCACAGGTGGAAACTTTCATGTTCATAATCTCCATTGATGGCCTTATAATAACATCTGAACTTGGCAGAGCAGACGTCTTGATCCCCATCTTTCAACTAAGATACATTTATGATGACACAACAATGTCTGGTTGAGAAGCTGCATTGAACATTTGCTCTGAGGGTGGTAACGACCAACTACCCGCACCAAAATTAGCCGCAGGAAACCATTCCCAGTTGGTTTGTAATATATTTTGGCCTTGGCCGGGCGCGGTGGCTCACGCCTGTAATCCTAGCACTTTGGGAGGCCGAGGTGGGTGGATCACCTGAGGTCAGGAGTTTAAGACCAGCCTGGCCATCATGATGAAATTCCATC